>NC_080845.1:4913355-5285230 GCF_030435755.1 Ochotona princeps
CCGCCGTAGGCTCCGCCCCTCCCCGCAGGCTCCGCCCCTCCCTGCCGCCCCTACCCGCCCACGGGCTCCGCCCCTCCCTGCCGCCCCTACCCGCCCCTCGGCCGCCCGGGGCCAGCGGCTTCCATCCTCCGCGCGGCCGCAGCGCCGCCTCCGCCCCGGGGCACCGGCGTCCAGCCTGGCGCGCCTGGCCCGGCAGGTCATGGAGCTGCGAGCAGCGGATCGTGAGCCTTCGGCGCGCCTCAACCAGCCCGCCCGGTTAGCGCCAGGCCTGGGGGAGGGGGCGGTGGGACCAGGAACAGGGGTTAAAAAAGAAAACCGCACATCCTGTCTGTCCCCAGGCCTCCACCGCGCGTCCCTCGGGGCAGGGAGGTAGGATGGATGGAGTGGCCATCCGGGCTGTGGGCTCTACGCTCGTGGCTTTATCTGCCTCCGACTAAGATGCGTGACCTTGGGCGTTAGGGGTGCCGTCTCTGCTTCCTCATCTGGGCAATGGGGATTGCCCAGCGTCGCCTTTAAGGGGCGTCGCTGCTGCTCAGGGTTGGGGATCTTGCAGGTGTTTGCTCCCCTGGGTGCCTTCTTCCTAAGCCGAGCCTGTAGCCTCCCCTGCCTCAGTTTCCCCATCTGCCTCATCCCCTCGAGGCTCTGAATTCCTGGTTCTTGGCAGGTGCCCAGCTTCCACCTCTTCCCAGCCGCAACCCTGGAGACAGCATCCCCCTGACTGCTGAGGCGGTAGGAAACCATGAAGGCTCAGGTAATTCGGGGGAGCTGCCTGGCTCCCCTGGGGGTGCCTGGAGTAGCCTCTAATCCCAAGACAGACTGTCCCTGTGGATCCCATTGGCTCCTTAATGTGCTGTGTAGCCCCCCCACCCCCAGTTGCATCCCTTCTCTGGTTTCAGGACCTTCTCCCTTTATCCCCTGTCCTACAAGGTCACTTGGGTGAGGCCCACCTGCAGGTGGCAGGTGAGGGGGTATCTCAGCTCACCTGCTGTTTTGTGTTTATTTAGGACCCAGGGGGTGGGGGGAGGGTGATGGGACAGAGACCAATTAGTGGGGCCTTCATCCACCCTCCTGAGAACTTGTGGGCAGGGGACCAGGTGCCAGGCCAAGTCTGAGGCCTCAGGGGCTGTGCGCCCTCCCCCACAGCTGGCCACACAGAATAGGCCTATTTTTAGATGTTGATGTGGCTTTGTGGGCAGAAGAGGGTGAGTCTCTTAACAGGATGTGCAGGGGGGAGCCTTTCCCTTCCCCTTGGAGTTTTTAGAGCTCCAGTGGCCTCCAGGTGGTGTCTGTGCGGCTCTTGTGGGCACCTGTGCCTGTGGAAACCGAGAGCGGCCCAGCATACAGTGGCACACCAGGTAGTCTTTCTTGGGGAGGGATTTTCCCAGAGTTTGCCAGCCCCAGCAGCCTATGCTAGGCCCTGGCAGGCAGGCGGGGCAGCGGGCAGTGGAGTGAAAAGGGCTTGCTGGTTCAGTGCCCCTGGCAGGACCTCTGGGTGCAGCTTCTGTTGCCCTTGAAGGCATTTCTGTAATACCACTTCCCTGGCAGGTGACCAGGTTCCACTGAGCCGGGTGGGGGTGGGGCTGGAGGCAGTGCCGCCCCTTCACAGGTTGATGGCACAGAGACCTGGGTCATACCCGAGGGTGGCACAGGCCCCCTGACCCAAGCTTCTGGGTAAGGAGCTGAGCTGGGAAACCTACAGTTAAGGCCCCTTTCTGCAGCATCCTTGCCCCATGGCCTTGATCTGCAGCTTACCCTGTCTAGACAGAAAAAGAGAGTTGTCTCAGAGGAGTTTGTCCTTGAGCCCTGCAGCCCTGGGCAAGGTCGGGCGGCTGGGGGCCATGGACGCTGCACCTGCAGCTGCTACAGCTGCTGACCCAAGTTCCTGGGAGCCTTCTCTCCGGCTCAGCCGCCGCTGCCCGTTGCTGCTCTCCCCCAGGGCCGCCTCCTGCTCCTGCTCATCTGTTTCTTGGTCCTCTCCGTGCTCTACACCCTCCTGTGCTGCTGGGCCTGCCTGCCCCTCTGCTTGGCCGCCTGCCTGGACCGTCACCTGCCTGCCCACTCCAGGCCCACCGTGCCAGGGCCGCTGCACTTCAGCGGCTATAGGAGCGTGCCCGATGGGAAGGTGGGTCAGTCAGCGGGGTAGGGAGCTGGGGGCAGGCCTGGTCAGGATGCCTTCCAGCCCTTGAGGGTGGGTGTGGCTAGTGAGGCTGAGCTTGTGTCCAGCCAACCTGGGCCTCGAGCTGGACCTTTTCATGTAGCAACTGAGTGACCCTGGCCAGTCACTGTACTGCACTGAGCCACCAGGTCTTGGCAGGAAATAGAGTTTGGGATTGAGTCTTGTCTGGCTGAGACACATGTGTGTCTTCTGTACGGTTGTGGACTTGTCAGCCTGCACATCATCTGGTCAGCAGCATCCACTTGGTACCTTTGTGCAGGAGAGACAGGTGACATGTGTGAAAGACATGGGGGAAGCAGGGATGCGCGGCCTTCCCCACATGTACAGGTCACACGCCACTCCCTAACTCTGGTGTCACCCCCATTGCATGCTTCTTTTTCTTTTCTTTCTTTTAAAATATATTTTTAGGGCCGGCACAATAGCGTAGTGGTTAAGGTCTTTGCCTTGCATGTGCCGGGATCCCATGTGGTCGCCGGTTCTAATCCCGGCGGCCCTACTTCCCATCCAGCTCCCTGCCTGTGGCCTGGGAAAGCAGTTGAGGATGGCCCAAATCCTTGGGACTCTGCAAGCTCCTGGCTCCTGGCTTCGGATCGGTACAGTGAGTGAATCATTGGATGGAAGATCTTCCTCTCTGTGTCTCCTCCTCTCTGTATATCTGCCTTCCAATAAAAATAAATAAATCTTTTTTTAAAAGTATATATATATATTTTTTTTAATTGATTTATTTATTTGAAAGGCAGAGTTACAGAGAGAGGGGAGAGAGAGAGAGAGATCCTTCATCCACTTGTTTACTTCCCAAATGGCCGCAATGGCAGAGCTGAACCAGACTGAAGCCTGGAGCCAGGAGCTTCCTCCGGGTCTCCCACATGGGTTCAGGGTCCCAAGGCTTTGGGCCGTCCTCCACTGCTCTCCCAGGCCATGAGCAGGGAACTGAATGGGAAGTGGAGCAGCCGGATCACAAACCGGAATCCATATGGGATATTGGTGTTTGCAGGTGGAGCATTAGCCAATGGAGCCACCACAGCAGCCCCTACCAGCCCCAGTTCTAATGGTTTTATATTTACTAGTATACTCTAACAAGGAGCCCATGATAGGGGCACTGTTAGAGGCTCAGAAAGAGCAGTTGCTCTGAGGAAGCCTGGGGTCTTGAAAGAACCATTTTAGCTGGGTGGTTTGTAATCAGTAGGACCTTAGGAAGGCCACACTACCTGCCACCCTGCATAATGGATTAACAACAGCCTGGAGGCAGATAGCCATCCAGGGAGCTTGGGGGGCAGGAGGGAAGTCACACTCTTCTTTCTCTCTTACCCTCCCACAGCCGCTGGTCCGTGAGCTGTGCCGCAGCTGCGCCGTGGTGTCCAGCTCTGGCCAGATGCTGGGCTCAGGCCTGGGGGCCCAGATTGATGATGCCGAGTGTGTACTGCGCATGAACCAGGCGCCCACGGTGGGCTTTGAGGCGGACGTGGGCCGGCGCAGCACGCTGCGGGTGATCTCACACACAAGTGTGCCGCTGCTGCTACGCAACTACTCGCACTACTTCCAGCAGGCCCGGGACACGCTCTACGTGGTGTGGGGCCAGGGCAAGCACATGGACCCGGCCCTGGGCGGCCGGACCTACCGCACACTGCTGCAGCTCACCCGCATGTACCCTGGCCTGCAGGTGTACACCTTCACAGAGCGCATGATGGCCTACTGTGACCAAATATTCCAGGACGAGACGGGCAAGAACCGGTGAGCGTGGGGCCTGGTGGAATTCAGGGGTCTCCCAGGCACCCCCAGGCATGGCAGGGATGGGGAGTGGGGGTGGAAGTCAGCAGTGCAGGTGGCAGGCCTGCACCTGCTTTCAGATGGCAGGCAGGAAGCAGAGATCTGGAATCCAAAGTGCAGGCAGGACAGGGAGGCCTTGGCTCTGTGAGCTGTGACGTGGCAGGGAGCAGGGAGCACCAGCCAGCCAGGACAGGTGTTGGGAACTCTACTGTCTGCAAAGGTGCTGCTCTGGGGCCTTGGCATTCCCAGGCCACAGCCACCTCTGCCCTCTTGTGGGCTTACAACATTGCACTTCTGGGATCTCAGCCTGCCTCTGCCACCTGGCCACCTCTCCCAGCTCCTGGATCTGCCATCACAGGGTCATCGGGACTTGGGCCACCACCTCTGTCCCTCAAGCAGCCTCCTGGCCTGTCACCTACCCCTCCCTGCTGTCACCTTTGCCCCTACATTCTGAGCTCCTCCAGTCATGCCAGTGACTTCTGGCACTTGGCTTCCTAGCAGCTTGGCAGCGCATGGAGAATAAAGTCCAGACCCCCTTCCTCCTTGGCCCAGCCCTTGCCCGCCTGCCTCTGTGCCCTTGTTCTTTCTTTCTTTCTATGGCCCTCAGTCATGTGGGCTGTCCATCTCTGGTCCCACCTCCAGGCCTCTGTACCTGCCGTTCCCTGTGCCTGAAACATCCCATTCTCAAATCTTCCCATGTCCAGTTCTTGCTTGCCACTCAGGTCTCGGTAAAATGTCACCTCCTTAAGGAAGTCCTCCTGGACCACCTCACCAGAAGGGGTGCCTTGTGCCCTGACATTTGGCTGCTTTTCAACTTATTCCCCTTCACCCCACTTTAATCACCCACCAAGAGTGGTAGTACCAAGAGCTGGGTCTAAATGACAGGAACAGCCCTCCCCACCTCTTTAGGGTAGCAGGGTGGCTAGCAGGGTGGCCAACGCTGCTGCTGCAACAAAACCAAGGTCCAGGGAAGGGCCACCTGACGCTGTCCCCAACCCCTTCTCAGGAGGCAGTCGGGCTCGTTCCTCAGCACCGGCTGGTTCACCATCATCCTGGCCCTGGAACTGTGTGAGGAAATCGTGGTGTATGGGATGGTCAGCGACAGCTACTGCAGGTCAGACCCGGCCTGGGGCAGCTGCGCAGTGGGCCAGAGGGGCGGGGCCAGGGGCGGGGCCAGAGGTCCCCCGCCCCCCAGCTTGGGTTTCCAGTCCAAGAGCTGTGGCGGCACACCCTGGACAGGACGTGGAACAGCTGGGACACGAACTGGCGTCCATATGGGATCCCGGCACTTCTAAGGGAAGGATTAGCCAACTGAACCATTGTGCTGGACTCAACCAAAATGATCTTTTAATTCCATTGGCCATGTACTTTTTGGAGTATCCTCATGATTCACTAATAGGTTTTATTTTTTGTTTTCATTTTGTTTTGTTTTTAGATTTTTTATTTTTATTGGAAAGTCATATACAAAGAGGAGAGACAGACAGAAAGAGATCTCGCCATTGATTCGCTCCCCAAGTGGCCACAATGGCCGGAGCTGAGCTCAGTCCGGAGCCAGAAGCCTGGAGCTTCCTCCGGGTCTCCCATGCAGATTCAGGGTCCCAAGGCTTTGGTCCATCCTCCACTGCTTTCCCAGGCTACAGGCAGGGAGCTGGATGGAAGGCGGGTCTGCCAGGACACAAATTTGCACCCATATGGGATCCTGGCACATGAAAGGCGAGGGCTTCAGCCACTAGGCTACTGGGCCAGGCCCTATGTTATTTTTTAAAAGCTTTAGTTAAAAGAGTTATAGGGAGAAGGAAAGAGGAGTGTCTTTCATCTGCTGGTTCACTCCCCAAATGGCCACATGCCAGAGCTGAGCTGGTTCAAAGCCAGGAGCTTCTTCCAGGTCTCCCACTTGAGTGGCAGGGGCCCAAGGACATGGCCCGTCTTCCACTACTTTCTAAGGCACCTTAGCAGGGAGCTGGATGGGAAGTGGAGCAGTTGGGGCTAGAATTGGCACCCATGGGTGCCAGTACTATAGGTGGTAGCTTTTCTTGCTACACCACAGTCCCAGTGTGTTTCTACTTTTGCTGTTTCAATCATGCAGCAAGTTCGGGCATGGTGCTCTTTTGTAACCTTGTTGTATGTTAATGTTGTTGTAACTGAGGAGTTCGGCCAGGTTCCCTGCACTTTCTTAGGTTTCCACCTGCTGTTCTCTTTGCAACTTGCTGATGGAGCAGGTGGACAAGATGGCAAAGCCCATGTGTCCCTGCCATGGAGTCCATGTGCCCCTGCCATGGTCCTGGCTGGCCTGCATGATGCCAGCCAGGTGGGTGTATGAGGCTGGCACACAGAGGGAGGGGCTTCTTGCTGTGAGCTCAGCGCCCACCTGGCATTTGCATTGTTACCCTTTGACTGCCACATGCCCTCCAGGAAGGTGGTGGTCTCCAGTTCCGTTCAGACAGGCTTCTGGGCACACAACTGGCCCAGGGCTCCCCATTTGCGGGAGGCAGAGCCAGGGCTTAAACCCTGCCTTTGGGATTCCCTGTTCTCCCCTATCTCTTCTAGTCCTCCCTGGCACCAGGCCTGGGTGGGTCTCCACACAGGCTGGGTGACTGTAGTAGGTGGCAGGGTCAGTGTGGGGCTCTGGTAGTGGCCCCCCTGCCTGGTGCCTACCAGTCCTGTCTTCACCCCTGCAGGCAAGAGAGCCACCCCTCGGTGCCTTACCATTACTTCGAGAAGGGCCGGCTGGATGAGTGTCAGATGTACCTGGCACATGAGAGGGCACCCCGCAGCGCACACCGCTTCATCACAGAGAAGGCCGTGTTCTCCCGCTGGGCCAAGAAGAGACCCATTGTGTTCGCTCACCCATCCTGGAGGACTGACTAACCCTTGTGTGCCCCTGGACTTGACCAGCTCGCCCCACCAGGCCTCCACACTCCGCTGAGGACATTTAATTTATGAGACTTCCTGAGCCCCCACCTCGGCGGGGGAGGGGTGTGGGCATTCATCTCCACCTTGAAGGGAGCAAGTGGTAGGGAAGTAACCTTGTGTGCCTCCCTCTCCTGGACTCATCTTCATCTTGGGTTTCACTCCTCCTTGCCAGGTCTCCCAAGTGGCCTTTGCCTTCTCCCCATCTGGGGCTGATGCCTCTCAAAGTCACCAGCATCATGACCTGGGCCAGTCCTGGTCCCCCCCTCTGCCCACCCCCTCACCCTTTGCCATCTCTGGTGCCACACTGTCCCGGGCCAGTCCCTCTGCTCAGGGTGGCCTGGGCTTAGCTGGCTGAGGCGCTGCTGGCTTCAGTGCCAGGGCCATCTCCGGAGTGTACGGGTAAACGTATATTCTCTGCACTGTCTTGGGTATGGTTGTGTGTCTCTTTCAGCGGGGGGGGGGGCGGCCCTGGTCTTGACATGGTCTCCCTCCTACCTTCACCCACCAGGAGGTAGAGGCCTGGTCTGAGGCTTCTTTGGGATGCCTGTGACCATCTGGAGGAGAGCCAGGAGAGGGAGGAAATGGGGCGGGTGGGGGGGATGTGGAAGGCACTTCCTCCAGTGGTGGGAGTTCCTCCCAGGGCTGTGGGTCAAATTCCAAAGATGTTGTCCGTTACATTCCCTATTAACTTTGGGGCTGGTCTCTTTGTGAGGCAGGAAGGGCAAGGGCAGCCTGGGTGGGGGAAGGAGAGGAAGCTGCCAGGACCTCGGGCTGGCAGCTTTGTGGGGCTGGCAGCTTCGTGGGAGAGTGGTTGGTAACCTATTTCCCCATTGAGGTGGGGCCACTTGGCTGAAGCCTGTGGGAGAGCCAGGATGGGGTCCCAGCCTGAGGGCTCAGTCAGGACGTGGACCAGCACCCAGCGAGGTTGAGAGGGTGCTGGAGTAGGGTGGAGTTGGGTTGTAGCCCTCAGCTCCAGCCACCAGGGGAGGTGCCCAGAGCTGCATGTGTCACTCAATGTTCTTGAAATTTGTTTTTCCATCTGGAGCCTTGCATTTTTCTGTTGTCTGTTGTGTCAGGGGCTTCAGGTGACTTTCTGCTGCCAGACCTCATGAGAGAGGTAGGAGACCTGGTACCTGGCCCACAGCTCTGCCTCCCCCTCCCCAACAGGCTCTTCAAGCATGGGAGGGGGGCAAAAAGTCCTGAGCAGGGGAAGCCGGGAGTGGGCGACAGCAGGGCCACATCTGCCGGTGTGACAGTGGCAGGTGTCTCAGCAGGCACTGGGCAGAGAGGACTAGAGTGGAACCTGGTGCAGGAAGGCAGGCTTAGCAGGAGGGGTCAGAATCAGACCTGACTTCATTCTGCTTCACTTCCTGCCAGGGGACCCTGCAAGGCAGTGTTCTGGTTTGGGCCTGTTTCCCCTTCTACAAGGGATACAGAAATCGTCCCGGACTCAAGGGATTGTGTGGAGTCGGGCACCTCAGGTTGGCCCTGGTAGGGAGGGCCCTCATTCAGGTGACCCTGCCAGCCTGGGCAGCTGTAGGAGTGCAGGAGGCTGTCAGATGCGTTGGTTGGTTCCCTGATCTGTCATCTTGGGTGTCCAAGATGACTGTGGACTGGGATGCCACCTCCTCCTCTTCCATTCTCCCAGAAAGCCTGGGACTTGGGGCACAGAGGCCTCTCTATCCTGGTCCTACCCCTGGGTGGGGTGTTTACTGTTGAATCAGTCTCAGTAAATCCTACGGCTCTTTGGGGCTGGTAAGCTAGCAGGTGTGACTCACCAGCCGCTTTCTCCAGGCAAACGGAGATGACCTCTGGCGGGTCTGGTGGCCACTGGAGTCAACTGAAGACTCTCGTGACCATGGCCGTGAAACAGAGGACACCCCTCTTTTGCCACTGCGGGCCTTGTAATTTCCTGAAGGTAGGTGGGAGGAGCGGGGGGGGGGGGCTCCTCGGTGTGGAGACCCCCTGGGGTCTTCTGTCTTCCTGTCCACGCCCTGCTTCCTTGGCCTCTCACTGGGGACCTGCTCTGTAGCCCCTGAGCCCAGAGGGGATACCAGGTGACTTCAGCTGGCAGACAGATGTCCCCAGGAACCCCTCCTTCAGAAAGGAGCTCACGCTCTGGCCTTCTGTGCCTGGGAGAGGATGGGGCACCAGGCTTCTGGGAACTCGGGGCGCCCGCACCTACTGACCACATCAGTTGCTTTCAGGTACTTGCTCTATTCCAGTCCTAGCACCAGGTCTTGGGGACATGTGTTGTAGAGTAATTCCTGGAAGAACCCCCCCAGACCACCCCCCACCCCTGTACCACCCCCTCTGTCCTCTTCCCAGGAATTCCTGGCCTGACCCCACACTGGATCTGAGTGTCTTGGTTTGGGTTCCTGTAAATTGGGAACTGGGTAGCAGGTGCAGTGGTGGGAGCGGGGCTCAGAGCAGGAGCATGAAACACAAGAGAAGTTTACGCCCAGGAAGTTTGCCAAGGGGCAGGAAGGTGTAGACCAGGTGGGTCTGGTGGACTCACCAGCCTAGCACCAATTCTCTCCCCCTGCTCCTCCTCCGGGGTAGCCCGCACAGCAGGCACGGGAGTTCTTGCAAGGCTTCGTGCAGTGGGTCTGCAGGTGCCACGCAGCTCCGTGTAGTTCACCAGCTGGTCTGAGGACCCAGTCACTCTTCTAGTGGCTGGGTTACTGGCCTGAGTTAGAGAGAGGGGCTGGGGCACTGTATGCTCTCACTCAGGTGCAGCCTCCGACACTCCCACACCTGGCAGGGGCTCCCCTGCTGGGAAGTCAAGTTCCTCAGGCTTGCCTGATGCTGTTCTGCCAGCCTGGACCTTATCCTCTATGATTTTCCACTCTGGATCAGGCAGGGCAAGCTCAGGTGGCTGTGGTGGCCTGAGGCTCAGGAAGTGATTGAAGGGCTCATCTGCAGGGACAGGAAGCTGGCCTCCCCTCTGCATCTTCTCCTTCCTGGTTCTTCATAGGCTGGGTCTAGAGGAAGAGGAGTGAATACTTTTTTTTTTTTTTTTGGAAAGATGTATTTATTTGAGAGGTGGAGTTGGATGGGGGAGGAGGGAGTGAGGGGGGAGAGAGAGAACGCCAGTGCCCATGACTCGGGCCACAGGGAACTTCACTTGAGTCTCAGGTTCTAACCAAACACTCACCCCCCGCACCTTTCCTTGCACACACTGTGACACACACCAAGCCCTGGGTATAAGGCCTGTTCATTTTAATACATAATAGTGTCATAAACCTGAACTTTTGGCCAGATAATTATTATATGTGCTGCCAAAGCAAGCACTGGCCAGATAATTAAACTTAGTGTGGTTCTAACTAGCTTTTCACACTGTAATCATTGTACTAGTCAAAAAGCTTCCTCCTGGGGCCAGCGCAATAGCTCAACTGGCTGATCCTCTACCAGCAAGTGTCAGCACTCTCAAGGACGGCCCAAAGCTTTGGGACCCTGCACCCGCGTGGGAGACCTGGGAGAAACTCCTGGCTCCTGGCTTCAGCCTGGCTAATCTTTGATTGTTGCAGCCATTTGCAGAGTAAACCAGTGGATGGAAGATCTTTCTCTGTCTCTTTTTCTCAGTAAATCTGTCTTTCCAATAAAAATATAATAATAATAATAAAATCCTGCCTCCTTTCCCCTGGCTGACTGGTATGTATGCCAGCATCATCTGGCCAGCTCTTTGTGTCTGAGGGATCCATTTCCTGGCTTTCCAACACAGTGGGTGAAAAAAATCACTTTTGTTCTAAACACGAACAGCTGCTTTTTTTTTTTTCTTGCCATTCTTTCCCAGCCAGTTTGGTGTCACAACTCTGTAATACCTGTGTGTGTAAGATGTAACACATGACCCAGAGACAGCTTAAAGATGCAAGAAGGTGGACTTGAGTCATGTTCAAGCGCAAGGCCATGGTGTGGACAAGCTGAGGGTTGAGTCATTGTGTGGTTTTAGTAGTCTCCCCACACCTGTGCTCGTCCCTCACAGCGCTGAGATTGGCTGGGTCATTATACCCCCTTTAGTTTCCTCTGTCCCATGGCAGTCCATGGTGCCAGAACGGTGGCTGTGTGGGCTTCTTCCGGTTCTGTGGGATTTTACACAATATCGCTTTGATGCATAGCTTAGCAGAAGGCAATTGTTCTGCACTTGGCTTTCCAAAGTCGTTCCACTAGCTGCAGCTCCCTGGTACACCTGTGGTGATGGGCAGTGTGCCCTCCCAGGTCATGTCTGTGTAGTAAACCATCTCCTCATGATGCCACTCTGTTGCTTTTCACTGTAGCATAAGATGATGTTACTAAATACCCCAGGGGCCCAGCCGGATAGCTCATTGACTAAATCTTCACCTTGTAGCTGCTGGAATCCTACATAGGTGCCGGTTTGAGTCCTGGCTGCTCCACTTCCCATCCAGCTCCCTGTTTGTGGCCTGGGAAAGCAGTGGAGGACGGCCCAAAGCCTTGGGACCCTACATCTGCATGTAAGGCCCAGGGGAGGCTCCTGGCTCCTGTCTTCAGATTGGCTCAGATCCGGTCATCGGTCATCATGGCTGCTTTTGGAATGGACTAGCAAATGGAAGATCTTTCTCTTTGTATCTCCCTCTCTCCGTAAATCTGCCTTTCCAATAGAATCAAATCTTTAATAAGTAAATATCCCAGAAATTAAG
This sequence comes from Ochotona princeps, assembly GCF_030435755.1. Taxonomy (NCBI): domain Eukaryota; kingdom Metazoa; phylum Chordata; class Mammalia; order Lagomorpha; family Ochotonidae; genus Ochotona; species Ochotona princeps. Next base: position 4,924,870 of record NC_080845.1, read on the forward strand.
CAATCTTTAACTTTTTTTTTCCATTTTATTTGAAAAGCAGCCAAAGAGAGAGAGAAGTACAGAGCCTGCCACAGCCAGCTCTCCCCCCCCCCCCCCCCCCCCCCCCCCCGTGGAGTGGCAGGGACTGAAGTACCTGCTGCCTCCTGTGGTGGTGCATGTTAGCAGGAAGCTGGAAGGGAAGTGGCGCTAGGAATCCAACCAGGTGCTCAGATTTGGGATGTGATTATCCCAAGCACTTTTTTTTAAAGATTCATTTTAATTATTTGAAGGCACGAGTTAAAGTTACAGAGAGAGAACCTCTGTTTATTGCTTTACCTCCGCCAAATGGTTCCAGCTGCAGTGGCTGAGGCCAAAGCCAGGAGCTTCTTCCCAGGTTCCCACGTGGGTGCAGGAGCCCAAGCGCTTGGGCCATCCTCCGCTGTTTTCCCACTCGCATGAGCAGGGAGCTGGATTGGAAGTGGAGCAGCCAAGACTGGAACCGGGTGCTTATGTGATGCCAGTGCCATGGGTGGCGGGTGTATGTGCCACTGCCCTGCCGGAAGGCGTTTCTGATTTCTCCCAGGGCAGAGGAAAGGGAAGGGAAAGTGAGAAGAACGGGGACTTGCCCGCAGGGACCGACCCAGAGGGAACTCCTGTGTGAAGCCCCATTGGGGGCCTCCCGATGAGGACCTCAGCAAGTGTCTGGGGACTGTTTCCCCCACGTGGGGTCAGCGAGGCCACATGCAGTGGACCTGACCCAAGTAGGTTATGTATGAGACTCCCAACGCCCGCTGTTATTTTCGGGGCCTCCACGGGTGGCCCACGGGCGTCCCTGATGCGTGTCTACCGCCTCAGGACCCCGAGACTCTCGCCCCTCTCCCATCCCCACGGGCGCCACCGCCGGGGCGGAGCCACCCGCGGCCTTCCAGGCTCCTCCCGCCTCCCAGGCCCCGGCCGGCGCTGCGATCGGCGGCGCTAGGACCGGGCGGGCCTGGGGCTGCGGCGGGGCCTGGGTGGCCGGAGGAGCGGGGACCCCGGCTCTCGGCTCCCGGCGCCATGTGAGGGGGCTCGGGGGGCCGCTGGGGCCCAGGCTCCCCGGCGGAGGTGAGCGAGCGCCGCGCGGGGGCGGGCGCTCAGGGCGCCGAGGAGGGGGGCCCCGTGAGCGGCGGGGTGGGGGGACGCGAAGGCGGGGTGCCTAGTGCCCCTCGCCCACTGTCCAGGGCCGTCGCAGCTGCTCGGGGCCTCCGGCCGCTGCCGCCCCACTGGGGCGCCGGGACCCTGCCCAGGTGCCGCTCACTTCTCCCAGCTGGGGTTCACCCTCCTGCCGACCCCTCTCCCGGGGTGCACAAGTCGGGAAGGGGATCCAGGGGCGATCCCGCCCCGGGTTAACCCATCCTCTCCCCGGGAACCCTCCTCACTCACGGCTGGCCCGTGGGGGGCGCCCCTACCCCCACCCAGTCTTGGCCCGGGATCCGAGTGCGCGCTCCGGGCCGACATCTCCCCAGCCTGGGCGAGCGGCTCTGCGCGCACGGGGCTTGCGCGCCGCGCGGAGCCAGGCGCTGGGCACGCTCCCGGCGGCCTGTGGCCCCGCGGGCGGAGGGGGATCCTGTTGGGGGGACCCCGGCAGGCGCTGCCCTGAGCCTCCTAGTGGGACCGCACTCCCTAACCGGGCCGTGGGGTGGGCGCGCGTCTCTGGGCCTCGCTTTCCGGATCTGTGAAATGAGGGGAAAGGGGATGGGGTTAGAGGTGCCTCCCCCGACCGGAAGGTTGCAGGTAGTGGGCGACACTGAGCCCCTTGGTACTAACGGAGGTGGCTGGGTTGGTTTGGTCCAGGGGAGCAGCGGTGTTTGGTTAGTGGTCCGCCTGAGGGGCGGCCAGGCCTGGAAGGCGGAGTAACCTACAGACTTAGAGTCCTTTCCCATATTGTGCGCCCCCCCGCCTCACGTGCCTGTATCCTTCCAGCAACCCCAAGAGTCACATATTCTTATCATTCCCATTTCACAGATGAGGACACTGAGGCCCAGCGAGGTCACATGGCTTGCTCGAGGCCCCCCAGCCAGTAAGTGGTGGAACCGGATTCGTTCGGGCGCCTGACATGCTCTACTGACCATGGTGGCCTTCCGAAGGACAGGACTGGGAGGGGCTGATGGGGGGACAGTGGCCGTGGCTGCGGAAAGCGGGGTCTAGGAGGTGGACCCCGCAGGCCAGGGCAGTCAGTAGACGCTGGAGGCCCGAGAGGTGGCTGCGCCCAGGAGTGGCCTGCAGGGCTCAAGGGGCGGCCCTGGGATTCTAGAATTTGTCCTAACGGTTTATTGAGTTTAGGAAGAAACGGGCTCCTTCTTCCTGATGAACCTCAGTTTCCCTGGCTGTCCAACTCAGTGGGGCCTCCCAGGCTGGTCAGCGGGGACAGAAACCTGAAGCCAAGGGAGGGGGTGAGGGCGGGGCCCCCGGTAGCCAATGAGGAGCCGGGAGTGGGGGGCGCCGCCCCTGGCGGAGGTTCTGGGCTCTCAGGGCAGTGGCGGTGGCTGCGTGGGTGTAAACAGCAGCTAGGCCAGGGTCGGGCACAGCGGCGGGAGGGCTCAGCGGTGGGAGGCAGGCGCACGGCGCCCGAGCCCCAGGGTACACATCTCCGATGCAGCCTCCCGACTGGAGGGAGGCTGGGTGCCACACTCAGGCCCTGTTTACAGGTGGGCCATTTGAGGTCTGGACCCCAGGGAGGTGGGTCGTTGAGGGGGGCAGTGGGCACAGAATTGAGGGGCACTGGACAGGACAAGGTGGGGCCGGGAGGAAGACTGCCCAGGATTTTGCTGGCGGCCACTGGGCTGAAGGGAAGCTTGAGCACTGGTAGAGATTTCCATGCCGGGACCCAAGCTGTGCTGCTAGCCCCTGGGATCTAGCTAATACATCCGGGATTCTCCCCCACCTACTGCCTGCATGCAGGTGGAGACCTGGGGAGGCCGTGAGTGAGAGCAGATGTGGGTGGTGCCATCTGGGAGGTCTCCATCCCGTCCCCCAGGTAGGCAAGGGTGCAGGAAGGAGGTAAGAGCAGGATCTGGAAGGGGAGGGGAGCAGAGGAGGTGAGGGACCCCTGGGGGTGCCACTGTACTTTGAGTCCCTCGCAGGGCTGGAGAGCAGGAAGAACTGGCTGTGCATAGGTGTCTGCTGAGTGGGGACAGGTGTGTCTGTGTGCTGACCAGGCAGGGAGAGGCAGGGCTCTGGCACCACCAGGCTTGTGTGACCTCAGGCTGTTCTTGCCCTTTCTGGGGCTCAGTGTCTCCATCTGTAAAGTGTACATAGCTCTGAGCCTTCCAGTTCTGGGTAGAGAGCTGATGAGGAAGGGAGGGTGAAGCCTGCTACCAGATGGACCCAGGGGAAGGTGCCGGGGCCATAACACTTTCTGGTGGCTTGCAGGTGTGACCCCACTTCCCTGCCCCCAGGGCCGCCTGCAGGACGCTGGCCCCTACCCCTGAGCAGACGCCGGAAAGAGATGAGTAGCAACAAAGTAAGTCCCCCCCCCCCCGCCCCACCCCTGTGTCTTAGCCCCACTTCTTCATCTTGCTTTTGAAAAAGATTTATTGGGCTTGGCAGCGTGGCCTAGTGGCTAAGGTCCTCGCCTTGATCCCATGTGGCTGCTGGTTCTAATCCTGGCAGCTCCACTTCCTCTCTATCTCTCCTCCTCTCAGTATATCTGACTTTGTAATAAAAATAAAATAAATCTTAAAAAAAAAAAAAAAAAGAAAAAGATTTATTTATTTGAAAGACTAAGTTGCAGAGCGAAATGGGAAGAGAGAGAAAGAGGAGAGAGAGAGATCTTCCACCTACTGGTCCACTCCCCAGATGGCTACAATTGCTAGGGATGGGCCAGGCCAAAGCCAGAAGGCAGAAATTTTTTCAGGTTTCTCATGTGAGTGAAGGGGCCCATCTTCTGCTGCTTTTCCAGGCACAACAGCAGGGAGCTAGATCAAAAGAAGTGGAATAGCCGAAATTCGAACCAGCACCCATTAAGGATGCTGGTGTCACAGCTGTGGTTTTCCTTGCTGCACCACAATGCCAGCCCCAACCCCACTTCTAGGTTTCATTCACTCTGTGACACCGTGGCCCCCAGGAGTCTCTCTCTGCCAAGGGGCAGCTGAGCCCAGGAGATCTGTGCTTGAGCCCTGACCTGCTGAGTGATTTGGAGTGAGCTCAGGGCCACTTCTGGTCTTGCTAGGCTTGGCAGGTGCATCTGTGAGGCTGGGGAGGTAGAAATGGTGGGAGGCTGGAAGAGGGTCAGTGTCCTGAGTCAAAGCTTGGGACATGCATTCATGCATTCACCCATGCTTTTCAGAACCCCTATGTGCCTGACCCTGCTCATCCTCCCCGCCACACACACACACTTCCTGGGCTGAGCGTGACATTTCCGGGTTGGGGGCAAGGTGATTGTATACGTTGGATGTCATCAGTACAGAGTACATGATACAGAAGGCCACAGCTGGTGAGCCCCAGGAGAAATAAGGATCCCATTTGTGGGGACACAGGCTGCCCCGCCCTCTGGTGCCTTTGCTTGCGGGTTTTCAACATTGCCATGGTATGAAAGCCCTCCACACGCAGCCTCGCAACCTCAGCTGTGCTTCAAGTTGTGTGCACTCTTGGCTTTTCCTGTCCCTGCCCTGAGCTGGCAGTTTGTCATAGCACCTTCCTGTGTAGCTCCTAAGTCCCTAGGCCACAGCTGAGACTCTGTTGTGTGCCACATGGCCAGGTTGGGTGTGGTCAGTTCCTTGCCTTATCATAGTGTCACAGGGTGAACAGTGTCTGTCTCCCCTAATTCATGCCAATGTTTAACGCACCACCTCCGCCACGTCTTGTGTCCATGGTTGATAGAGCTATGGCTGGTGACTTGAGAGCATCGAGGCGCCGTGCTTGGACTGTGTCTGAAGGTGGGGCCTACATGAGGAGGTAGGATTGGATAAGGTTGTTGGGGTGCAGCCCTGGCTTTTAGGGGAAGCCACAGGAAGGCAGGTGGAGAGTGTGTGCCCCATGGGTCTTTCTCAGTCCTGGCTTGTCACAAAGAGTTCCTCTCTCTGCATCAGGGGCTAATCCAGGGGGACCATCTGGCCTTGATCTTGACTGCGAATCCCCTTCCTGGGTAGCTCCTGGCAGGTGTTCAAGTTCCATTAAAAGAGAACTGACTCTGAGATATGGCCCCGTCACAGATGAGGGGGTTTCTGTAGAAGAATGGCAATATAAGGAGACACACACACCCTAGTTACCAGATACCAAACCCAAGCCTTTGCACCCATGGTGCCTCTCCAGTGCCCTCTGCTGACGAAGCTTATATGTAGCTGGCTGGCACGAGAAAAGCTGGAAAGGGCTCAGCTGTATTTTGACAGAGCAGGCAGAAAGGGTGAACTTGGAGCTTAGGTGTCTGTTGGCATTCAAGGGAACTCCCTGCTGGCCCCAGAGCCTTCAGCCGCTCAAGTTTTTAAAACAACCTTGTGTTTGCATGGCGCCCGACTCTCACACACTTCAAACCCAAACATATAACTGTTGATGCAGCCTGACTACTAGCTGTTAAACTGTCTTGTTGAGGAACTAACAGCAAAAAAAGTCCGCGAGTTTGATCTGCGCTTGGCTAAGTCCTCAGATGTGGAACCGTAGACTCAGAGAACTGACTGTGTGTTGCTCAATTCTGGAGTGTTCCTGTTGTGACAAAGCTAGGTCTCCTGGCCTATTCTACCTGCAGGCATCTCTCTTGCAACTGAGGGTCTCGTGCACCTGCAGGCAGCCTGGCCCAGCAACTGCCCCCTGAAGTCTTGCAATGCCCCTGGCCCTGGGCTTTGGGACCCAGTGTGGGGTGGAGATGCGAGGCTGACCCAGGGTCAGTCCCCAGAGCTGATGGTCTATTTGAGGAGAGGCGGGGGTTGGTGGTTTGAAGGCGGGGTGAGCAGGGAGCTCTGGAGGCTGGAGGCTGGAGGCTGGAGGCTGGAAGCCTTCCTGGAAGAAGTCCGTGGGGGCTGGGAGGAAGGGAGCTGGGTGCTCAGTGGCTTCTCCCATCCACAGGAACAGCGGTCAGCAGTGTTCGTGGTCCTCTTTGCCCTCGTTACCATCCTCATCCTCTATAGCTCCAGCAGTGCCAATGAGGTCTTCCACTACGGTTCCCTGGGGGGTCGCAGCCGCCAGCCAGTCAACCTCAAAAAGTGGAGCTACGCCAGTGCCTATGTTCCTCTCCTCGGCAACAAGGTAGAGCCACCCCGTGGGGAGCGTGCGGGGCTGGCTGTCCCCGGGATCATGGAGCCCTCTGTCCACCTCCATGCTACAGGCAGGACTGACCCCACAGGGGGTCAAGGCCATGGTCTCCTTGCTTGCTTGCTATGTGACCTTGGACAGGTCTCTTGCCACCCCAGGTCCCATCCTTAGCGCCAGTACCTTCGTAAATGGTCCAGTTCCGCCTGTTTCCACGGTTCTGCTTCTGCTGGAGAAAGGCTAGGATGCTGCAGGCTTAGCGGCACAGAGGCAGCGACAATAGCGACTGCCTGTTGCCCAAGGCGAAGCCCTGTGCTCCCTCAGAAAGACAATCACTGAGGCCCAGAGAAGCGGAACTGCTTGGCTGAGGCCACACAGGAAGGGAGGGGACAGGACACTGCCTTCTGGAGGAGGAGCCGTGTACAAGCGTTTTCTTGAAAGGGGACTAAAAAAAGGCAGAATCTGGGAGAAAGTGGGACAGCTTGAGTGTGGGCAATGGGGCTGGCAGGTGGCAGAGCCCAGCTGAGAGAGGATCTCGGGACGCCAGAGCTCAGGAAAGTAGGAAAACTGTCAGTCCAGACACAGGGCACACGTGGCTACGTCTCTGTGTAAGGGCTTGTGTGGAATGCTTCCTGGAGGAGGTGGCATATGACCTTCATCTTGAAGGGTTGGTAGACCATGGGTAGCAACTAGACCCCTGAGACCACGTGGTTCCAACACATTCACCTCCCCCACCCCCGTTCCTTCAGAACAAGGTAGTCTTGTTTGGAGCTGGGGACTGTGTGGTATCTCGCAGACCTGGGTTTAGCCAGCGCCTGTCTGAGTCCCAGCACCCTGCCTGGTGCTGACTGTACCTCCCACCTTGAACCTCCCCCAGGGTGGCTGCCCCAACCCCCTCCTCCTCCACAGGCCTCCACAGACCCCCTTTCTAGCCAAGCCATGGCCCCGGCGGCTCCTGCTTGCCCTATGCTGCCCTCATTGTTCCCAGCACATGCCACTCATGTTTGCCATCTGTCTCCACAGCTGGGAGCTTCTCCAGGGAGGGAGCTGGGTGGCTCTGCTCCCAGTTTGGTCCCTAGTAGCTGCCTGGCTATAGATGGTGGCTGAATGCTGACTACTGGGACTCCACTTTCCCTATCTGTAAAATGGGTCCAGTCATTCTAGATGTAGGGAGCACAGGACATAGCCATGACTGCGTCACCTCTGCTTGCCCCTCTTCCTCCCCCAGACGCTGCCTTCCCGGTGCCACCAGTGTGTGATTGTCACCAGCTCAAGCCACCTGCTGGGCACCAAGCTGGGGTCCGAGATCGAGCGGGCCGAGTGCACCATCCGCATGAATGATGCGCCCACCACAGGCTACTCGGCTGACGTGGGCAACAAGACCACCTTCCGTGTGGTGGCCCACTCCAGCGTGTTCCGGGTGCTGCGCAGGCCCCAGGAGTTCGTCAACCGAACCCCGGAGACTGTCTTCATCTTCTGGGGTCCTCCGAGCAAGATGCAGAAGCCGCAGGGCAGCCTGGTGCGCGTCATCCAGCGGATGGGCCTGGCTTTCCCGCACCTGGAGGCCTACGCCGTCTCTCCCGGCCGCATGCAGCAGTTCGACGAGCTCTTCCGGGGTGAGACGGGCAAGGACAGGTACCAGTCACCCACCTATCCATCAGCCCCAGGGTCCCTCCCAGCCTGCTCATCCCCCAGCACCTGCCATTTCCCACATGGGCTGCCCTGAGGGCCAGTTCCCTTCTTGCCAGATTTCTGTGGCTTCGCCTGCCTGGGAGGGCTTCCTCCCAGCATGTCCCGCTCTGAGGGAACCAGGGCTTCCATCATGCTCTGCTCCAGGGTTCACAGTCACTGTTCACTTTCTGCTGCAGCCTCCCCACCAGCATCAAGACTTCACTGTTCCCAGCATGCCTTGCTTTAAACAAATAGTTGCTCCCAGAATACCCTATGTAACTAATCTCCCTCAAAAAGCAAGGTCCAGAAAGAGATGATGCAAGGTACATCTGTAGTTTTTTTTTTTGTTTTAAAAGATTAATTTATTTTTGTTGGAAAGGCAGATTTACAGAGAGAAGGAGAGACAGACATTTTCCCTCCGCTGATTCACTCCCTAAGTGGCCGCAACGGCCGGAGCTGTGCCAATCCGAAGCCAGGAGCTAGGAGCCAGGAGCTTCTTCTGGGTCTCCTACGCAGCTGCAGGGCCCCAGGGCTTTGGGCTGTCCTTGACTGCTTTCCCAGGCCACAAGCAGGGAGCTGGAAGGGAAGCGGAGCTGCTGGGATGCAAATTGGCGCCCATATGGGATCCCAGGACATGCAAGGCAAGGACTTTAACCACTGGGCTAACATGCCAGTACACATTTGTAGGGTTTTTTTTTTAACATTTATTAATTTTTATTGCAAAGTCAGATATATATAGAGAGGAGAAGAGACAGAGAGGAAGATCCTCCATTCGATGATTCACTCCCCACGTGACTGCAACGGCCGGAGCTGCACCAATCTGAAACCAGGAGTGCCCCTGGGACTCCCACGCGGGTGCAGAGCCCCAAGGCTTTGGGCCGTCCTCTACTGCTTTCCCAGGCCACAAGCAGGGAGCTGGATGGGAAGTGGGGCTGCTGGGATTAGAACCGGCGCCCATATGGGATCCTGGCACATTCAAGTAGAGGACATTAGCCGCTAGACCACCATGCCGGACCCTTCATTTGTGGTTTTAATTTAAAGACATTTGAAAGAGTTGGAGAAGGAAGACCTTCTATTGGCTGATTCACACCCCAAACAGCCACTAAAGCCAGGAGCCAGGTGTTTCTCCCAGATCTCTCATGTGTTTGCAGGGGCCCAAGCATGTGGACCATCCTCTGTTGCTTTCCCAGGAGCGTTAGCAGGGAGCTGGATGGGAAGTGGAGCAACCGGGACATGAACCGGCTCCCATGTGGGGTCCCAGGGCTTGTGAGGCAAGAAGTATAGCTACTGGGCTACTGCATCATGTGTTTTAAGAACTTGGCCCACTTCATTTCAGGTGACAAATGGAAGTGTGTGGTTGCTTGTGGAATCTTTTTCTTTTTCATTTTTTATAATATTTTTGACAATCTTTACATAGTTAATTAGGGTAAAAAGGTTCAAGGGCTATAGGAAGGTGGGTAAGACTATTATTTCCACATTGTTTCCTTCATGTATCTGAGGTAAAGGGGGATATTGAGGAAGAAGCCCCACCCTGTCTCCCACCCACCCCAGGTCCCGGATGTGGGGAATGCTCTGAGATACTTGCTCAAGTGGTTTTGATAATTCACCAGTTATGAATCGCTGCCAATCTTGCCACTCCAAGCATGATGAGGTCTTTGAAGAATCCACTGATTGACATAGTCCATCATAGAATCTCCATTTGCCCAGTATTTCGCTGCCAACATATAGCTGAGGTGGTTGATTGACTTGTTCTGTCTTCTGTCTTTTCTTGGTTAGGGTTCTGAGTCCGGCAATTCGATTGGGGAGATCCCCAAAGAAACTTTGTCTGAGGTGTTCCCAAACCAGATTCCTGTATGTACTAGCAAGTACAGGGAGGGCCCAGCACAGTCCATCGCCCCGATCAGCTGGTGGTTGCAGTTGCTGGATTGGTTCTGTTTTCAGCCCTGACTTCCACTGGAACTAGCGGGTGTTGCAGTCCATCCTGGTTCTGCCCAGCACATATTCAGCCCTCGCATAAACCAGGGGGAGCTGCAGCCCAGTCAGAGTGACCCACAATAATCCCCACCAGGCCCGCCTCCTACCCTGGTTTGCCAGTATGTGTAGCAGGCTAGTCCAGTCTGTCCCACATCCCATTTGGCTCTTGTACATGTCGATGGGTATTGAAGCTTAGTTTCATCTAAACAGCTCAATTATCCAGCCCTCACGGATGTTGCTGAGTGCCTCTCTGTCTAGCCATCCCAGCCTCTGTCCTAGTTTTCGTGCCCTCCCATGGGAGTGGTAACCCAAGAGGGAGGAGCCCACTATTTCCCTCCCAGGTCTCTCTCACTCCCAGATTATGCACTCTCCAGGTTGTTCTGTGGTTTGAATTGACAAAATTAGCCCCCAGTGCCAGCTTCTGCCAGCTGATGCTGTGGCTAAGCCCAAACAACCCCCCACCCACTCTAATTTTGTTTGCACCAGTAGGAATAATCCACCCAGCCTGGCTTTTCCCTGATCTAGTCCACATGAGGCCCACAGGTGTTGTAGCCCTGTCTAGTCTGGTCTGCACCCATCCCAGCTCATGCTCTCCAGTGGGAGTAGCTGTCCAACAAGGGACCCCCCCCTTATTCCCCCTGCCGGCTCCACCCCCTCCATTCCTGGTTCTCATGCATGCTGGTTGGGCGCTGCGGTCACATCCAGTACAGGCAACCTCACCCTGGCATTCCATATTGTGGACTGGTTTTTGTCGCAACTGAACCTGGCCCGACCCACACTCTGATCTGGTGCTCAGATTTGCCAGTGGATGACGTGAACTGATTCAGCCTGGTCTGCTCCCAACCCATGCCAAATGTATGCCAGTGGGAAACTTTCCATGGCCTATTCTGGGCTGTTTCCTATCATGCTTCTTGCGCTTACCTGCAGGGACTGTGTCCTGCCAGAGGAGTTGCCCCGGCTCCTCCATCAGAACCCCTCCCAATGCCAGGTTTAACGCATACCTTAACGCATACCAGGGGGTCCATGAGCCAGCCCTACTCAGTTTACTTGCTGTCCTAGTAGGAACAGTGGCTTTTCCTGACTGGCCTTCAACCCAAGCTGGTTATTGCTATTGGATGTTTCAGCCCAGCCATGGCTTGTCCATACCCACATATGGCTCACACATGGTTCAGTAGGGGTTGACACCTAGCCTAGTCCGTCCCACATCTACCCTGGTGCTCTAGGACACCATACAGTGTTTGGGTCTGGCCTGGCTTGATGTGTCCAGTCCCAGTCCACACAAGTGCCAAGGGAGACTACAACCGTATCCTGATCAGAGCGCAGCCCCCATTCCAGCCCATGCACCCCTTGGTGGGAACCTCAACCCAGTTAGGGTGTCCCCTTAGCTCCCCAACCACGCCTGTTTCCAGCCATAGATCACGCACATGCCAGTGGTTGCTCTGACTCAGCTTGATTCAGCCCCTCACCTGTCCCGGCCTCTGCCTTAGACACCGTGGCTTAGCATCCTTGACTCACGCAGACCAGTAGGTGCAAGAGCCTAGCTCAGCATGACCTGTGCTCCATCCTGGTGTCTAGTTTCACTTGTAGGCTAAGGTTTGCTCAGTCCTGCCCAGCACATCCATTCCATTACCAATTTACACATTAGCCAGCTGTTGTAGCTACTTTGCCCAGCTTGTCTGACCCCCAGGTCTGGACCATATGTTCACCAGTGGGAGCTATGACTCGCTAGGGGAGTTTCCCAAGTTCCTTCACTTGACCCACTCCCAGACCCAGTTCTCATACATACCATTGGGTTTTAGGCCAGTGCCCGGCGCAGTCTGGCCTTCTATTTGGCCTTGTATGAGCTGGTGAATGGTGCAGCCCGGCCCACCCCACACCCTATTCAGGATGCACATTCGGGTGCTGCTGCCTTGACCATTCCAGACTGTTGTGGGTTCCTTTACCTGTGATTGATGGCAAGCTCGTTGGTCACACCTAGCTTAGTCCATCACCACCCCAACTCTTAAGCTAACCAGTGGGGTTAGAATTTCCACAGAGTTTGGCTTGCTTGTGGAATCTTCTTAGTACCCATTTTGTATCTGCCAGTAGATGAAGTTCCCTCTTACATTCCTAACATTAGCATTTTTCTCTCCTTTCTTTGTCATTCTTGCTAGAGTTTATTTTAAAGGTTTATTTATTTGAAAGAGTAACAGAGAGAGACAGACGGGAAGATCATCTGTCTGCTGCTTCACTCTCTAATTGGCTACAACTGCTAGGGCTGGGCCAGGCTAAAGCTAGGAACTTGTTCTGGGTCTCCTCCTGAGTGTAGAGGTTAAGGCACTTAGGCCCTCATTCGTTGCTTTCCCAGGCGCATTAGCAGGGAGCTGGATCGGAAGTGGAGCAGCACCCCATGGGATGCTATTGTTGCAGGCAGTGGCTTGATATGCTATGCCACAGCACTGGCCCCAAGAGATTTAATTGGTGGGGGGGGAAGCACCTTCTACCAAATATGGTTTACAAGGGTTTCAGTTCATCTTGGAATCAATATCAGATGATGACCTATGACATGCTCCATGTTCTCTGCAATCCAAGGCACCTGGTGTGTGTTTTCCACGCATAGCGTCTCTCCACCAGGATCAAGTGCTTAGTAACCACGGGTGACCGCTGGTCCTTAAACACAGATCCAGGTTCATGGCCACCCCTAGCCCTCCCTGTCTGGAGTCGAGTTTAAAGCATCTGGATCGTCTCAGCTGTCTTTCTTGAGGAATCTGCTCTGGATGCAGGCACAGCCATGCAGTCATGGTCACTCGCAGCCTGCCCGACTGTGCCAAGCACCCAGCATAGCCCATCCTTGCTCCTCCCTGAGACAGGATTTTCTGGGTGCTCTGCCTGGAGATGCCCTCTGGCACACCCTGTTTCGGGGTGGGGCCCCAGGGAGTGGGTGGGCCTGCCCTGTGCTCCCTGCAAACTCCCCCTGCCTGCCTCCTTTTCCCTTCACCTTGACCCATCTCTGTCCCCAGAGAGAAGTCACACTCATGGCTGAGCACCGGCTGGTTCACCATGGGGTTGGCGGTAGAGCTGTGTGACCATGTGCACGTCTATGGCATGGTGCCCCCTGACTACTGCAGGTGAGGCCGAGCCAGGGCCCTTCTGGGGAATCGGGGTGTCGGGAGTGGGGAGGTGTGGACTCCCTGGGCCTTTGTCTGGCTTTCGCACTGCTGGGCTCCACCCCTGATCGTGACTATGGCTGTTGGCCCTGCTGGGCGGGCACCAACTGTGACTGTATTTGTGGTCTTAATGCTTCCTCCAAGTGGCCTTGGGGGATACCTACCCACTGTCTTCTCCCCATTTTCTAAATGAGGAAAACTGAGGATGTGTCGATGACCCAGAGGCAGGCAGGAGTGGGGGCCAAGCCCTGACCCACACACTGCTCTCTTTCACTACACTAAAATAATACTAATGGTTACAATCCTAGTCTACCCTATACCCATTTACAGATGGGGCAACGGAGGCCCAGGGGAGGGGCGCCTAAGACAGGCGAGGGTCTGCAGGGACCAGCCCCTCGGCGCCTCCGCCTGCGCTGATGCCGCTCCCCCATCTCCTCCACAGCCTGCGGCCCCGCCTGCAGCGCGTGCCCTATCACTACTACGAGCCCAAGGGGCCGGACGAGTGTGTCACCTACATCCAGAACGAGCACAGCCGCAAGGGGAACCACCACCGCTTCATCACAGAAAAGAGGGTGTTCTCTGCCTGGGCCCAGATGTACGGCATCACGTTCTCCCACCCATCCTGGACCTAAGCCGCCACCCGCCCGTCTGCCTGTCCGTCCGCCCGTCTGTCCGTCCATCCGCACCTCCGGCCGTTTCCTGGCCAATCAAGGGCTGGCTGGAGTGTCTCCCAGCCAATCAGCGCCTTGATGAGGGTGTGAGGGTGTAGCCTTCTGACGATTGGCCAATCAGGGATTTGGGATATTTGCTTATGAATCAGGGTGTCAGGGTCTGGCATAGTCAGGGTATTGGGATGCTTCTGAGTCCATCAGGGGCTAAGGACATGGCCTTTCCCAGGAGGCCTTGGTTCAGAGTTCCCAGGAATGGACCCCAACTCACTTTCTCCTGGGCTGGGCTGCTGGGGGGATAGGAGCTGGGAACTTGGGGCTGCCCCCACCTTTAAGTGCCAGCATCAGAAAGGGAGACGGAGGGGTCGGTACTGCGGGAGCTTGTGCCGGGGTCTCCCAGAGTCAGATCGTGAGCCTGTCTTGGGGAGGTTTTGACAAGCGCCCCCTCCCCCGCAACTCCTGTCCAGTTCAGCGACTGACATGGAGTCTGAGACCCGCTCTCCCCCGATACTGAGTGGGGGGGTCATGTGGGGGTCCGTGTACTGGGAGCCTGGAGTCTCCAGCCCATGTTGAGCTCCCTGGTGGTGGTGGGCAGGAAAGATCGGGGGTGCCCTTCGCTGCTGCCTTCTGGAACACTTTTGGGGGTTTCTGTGTCAATTTCCCTCAGGTTTGGGGGGACCCTACAGGGAGGAGACAAATCCTGAACCATCTTTTCAGCCTCCCAGCCCAGCTGCCATGAGCCTGGCTCTTAAAGGGCCAGGCCTCTTTTTCTGCCACCCAGCAGGAGAGTTTTCCACCTGTTGGAGAAGACTTTAGGAGCTGAGAAAGGGGGCTCCCAGCCAAGTGGGGTTCTACGGGGGCTTTCGAGAGTCTCCCTGGCCTTTGGGCTCGGATGCCCTGGGATGCTGTAGGGAGCCGGGGGCTGGGTGCCCTGCATCCTGGCCCTGTTACAGGCACTTTACTGAAGCTTGGGCTCGGTTGGAGGGGCGGGAGGCCGGCATGAGTCCATTGCACACTGGGGTGATGGGGCTGTGGCCACTGTCTGCCACATGGTTTTGTAATGATTCGTACAGGAATAAACACACCTAAACTCCACCGCTATGTCCTGCATGTGTCCGTGGCCTGGCATCCTTTGGCCCAGGAGCTCACAGAGGTCCACTGTGTGCTTTTAGCGCCTTTGCAGGGGCTGCCTGGGAGGAAGCCTGACAGCTGTGGGGGCGGGGTGGGGGTACCAAGCCCACCCTGCCTGTGTGTGACCCTGATTGCCCGTCACTGTCGTGCTGAAGCCACAGGGCCCCCCAGCAGTGCCCTGGTAGTCTCAGCGGAGGGAGGAGGAGAGTTGAGGTCCAGGGCCTGGGAAGTTGAGAGGGGGCAACTGAAGTTTGGCTAGCAGGTACCCCAGGAGGACATCAGATGGGCTGAGGGTATGTGGGGCCCACCGCTGCCCACCACCAGGCTCTCTGCAAAATGCCTGTTCCCTCCAGGGTGGCACAAGGCAGGGGCCATGTCTCCCAGGTTTACAAGCTGTTTGGACAGATAAGATGCCCTTGGGGACAGGGCTTAACAAAGGGTAATTTGTGCCAGACAAGGGCAGGCAGTCTGCTGGGCTCCCCAGGGGCTGGCTAAGAATGGGAAGGAGAGTTCTCTGTTGGCACAGGGCCAGCAGCACAGGTGCTGGGCAGAGGAGGGACGTGGCCAGGAGTTGGGGGTCATCAGTGGGAGCATCACAGCCTCACTCAGGAGGCAGCTGCGAAGAGGAGGAAGGAGATGACGGCAGAGGACCAGGACGGTGGCCTGAGGCAGCTTGGCCTGCAGCAGCGTTCTTGCCTGAAGACGCCAGGGGACAGCAGCCGGGAGGATGGGAGGTGACCCAGCAGCCAGTTGACGGACGTGCTGACAGAGGTCGTTGGTAGTAAAGGGGACAGGAGGAACTTTGCACAAATCCAGCTTGGGGACCACCATGGGGGTTGAGGGATATGACACATTTCCTGTCACAGCAAAGTTTTCTGGGATTGCAGGCCCAGAAATTCAGCAGCGCCCTGGTCCCTCTGCCCAGGAGTTACAGAAAGACAGTGTCTAATCGGATGATACACCAAGAATTAGGGTAAGGGGCTCAGCAGTCAGTAGCTAAGCACAGACCAGGTTGGGGGACCCTCAGTGACTACAACTTTTCTAATCTCTCAGACACTGGAAGTTAATGGCCTGAAGGTCACATGGGTGGAGCCTTGTCCCATGCTGTGCTTGGGGACTGCCAGGAAAGGTCATGGGCATCAGAAAGGGCATTCCTGTGCTCCCACTGACTGCTAAGTCCATGACTGGTAAGGTTTGTGGGGCACTCAGCCAGCCAGCACTAAGAGGGGGTCAGTCACTGGGACAGTCCACTGAGCCTTAGCAGGTGGGCTTTTGGTGGTAGAAACCTTGGGTGGGTGGTCTAGGCTAGGTGAGCCTAAGACCCCAGGCCCTCTGCCAGGACCCAGCAGATGCTGAACCCTCATGGCCAAAGTCAACTTCATGGGGAGTGACCACATCATGCCTCTTTGCACCAGTGGCTGCTCCCCTGTCAAGATCAAATCGCCTCCTTGTGGGGGGCCCAGTCCCTCCTGCACCTGCGTTTATTCTCTTCTCTCTGACCCCTGGGAGGTCCAGTCCCCCATCACAGCCCTTCCTCCTCCTGGCTGGGCTTCCTGTCCAGCTGTTTCCTGAAGATGGCAGTGATGTTGCCGTTCCATCAGCCAGGCCCGACTGGGGCGCCTGCCCCCCTGCCCCCCTGCCTGTTGCCAGTATGCCCAGCTGTCCAGCTGTGAGCCTCACAGGGAGCAGCCCCTGCCTTGGGCTTGTTTTCAAATCTGGGAATTCTTTCTGTAACCAAAGTGTTTTTAACTGTTTTTACAAATAAAAACCTTGGTTTTATTTTTCTGTTTACATTTTTAGATAATCGTTGTTATGAAGTGACTTAAACCATGCAGCTGATACAAGGTAGACAACAATGACGTCGCCCAGGTCCTGAAGGCAATTTCTGATTGTAAGATAACAGGGTTTATCTTCATAGAACTAGAAGACAAAAATTAAATAAAATCTAGGACTAGACTTTGCAAGCATAGCCACACACGTAAATGCGCTAGTCACCCTTTGTCCTTTTTTTTTTTTTTTTAAAGATTTATTCCTTTTGTTACAGCCAGATATACACAGAGGAGGAGAGATAGAGAGGAAGAGCTTCCGTCCGATGATTCACTCCCCAAGTGAGCCGCAACGGGCCGGTGCGCGCCGATCCGAAGCCGGGAACCTGGAACCTCTTCCAGGTCTCCCACGCGGGTGCAGGGTCCCAATGCATTGGGCCGTCCTCGACTGCTTTCCCAGGCCACAAGCAGGGAGCTGGATGGGAAGTGGAGCTGCCGGGATTAGAACCGGCACCCATATGGGATCCCGGGGCTTTCAAGGCGAGGACTTTAGCCGCTAGGCCACGCCGCCGGGCCCTACCCTTTGTCCTTTGTTTAGGGTATAGGCAGGAAATAAAATCCCTGTATTTAATTAATTGATCAAAAGATGTATTAATTTCCATTGGAAAGGCAAATTTACAGAGAAAAGGAAAGACAGAGAGGAAGATCTTCTGTCTGCTGGTTCACTTCCCAAGTGGCCACAACGGCTGGAGCTGAGCCGATCCAAACCCACGAGCACAGAGCCTCTTCCAGGTCTCCCACACGGGTGCAGGGTCCCAAGGCCTTGGGCCATCCTCCACTGCTTTCCCAGGCCACAAACAGGGAGCTGGAAGAGCAGAGCTGCTGAGATTAGAACTGGCACCCATACGGGATCCCAGCACTTGCAAAGCAAGGATTTAGCCACTGAGTCAGGATGCTGGGCCCAATTCCTACATCTTAGTATCTTTTTAATTCGTAATGTTTACTTTTTGGAATTTGCCAAAACAAAAAACAAAACAATAAAATCCAAACTACACAACACAAAGTCCTCCGAGTAGGTCAGCCATTCCCCCCAGAATTTCTCATCGTGTGCGTCTTGACCACTGAGCCGGTTCTCTTTTCCCTCTGGCTGCGCCCCGCCTGCTCCTGGCCTGGGCCCGACGCCTGCTTCCCCTTTCTGTGTCTCAGCTTCAGAGGCCTCAGAGAAGTGAAATCCAAGGGTCTTATCTTTTTGGGACTGGCTTGTTCCACTTAGCACAGCATCTTCGAAGTTCATGGTCACACTCAAATGGTTTTCTATGCAACGTGATCCATGCTGTGGTATGGGAAAAAAAAAAAGTCTTGAAAGAGCTTGCGTAAAGTGCTAGTCTCACTTCAAACCTGGGGGTCCCATGCAGACATCCACCCTGCCAGAAATGCGCTAGTTTCTCAACTTCAAGATGCTGTGGATTAAAAAATGTGTTTATTTTTATTTATTTGAGAGGCAGAGCTACAGGGACAGACATGGAGAGACAGAGATCTTCCATCCATAGGTTCATTCTCCCACTCTAACAGGTGAGGGCCAGGTTGAAACCAGGAGCTTCTTCCAGGTCTCCCACGTGGGTGCAGGGGCTCAAGCACTTGGGCCATCTGCTGCTGCTTTCCCAGGCTATTAGCAGGGAGCTGGATCAGAAGTGAAACAGCTGGGACCTGAACCAGCCCTCATGCGGCATTGCCAGCGTTGTAGGCTGTGTCTACTTGATACACCACAATGCTCAGTCTGAGTCAACAGGATTGTAACTTTGCAGAATTAAAAAAAATAAATAAATAAACCAGATCAAATCTGGGACTAGATTTCAGTCACAACCACACATGTGTGAACACACGCAGGCATATTTAGAGTTATTTTACGCAGGTGGGATTGGAGCAGCGTGGGTGGGCTCTGTGTCTCGCTCTCACCAATGCTGGGACTGTCAGGAGACTCTTGTCCCACCAGTTCTCCTGATAAGTCTCATTTGACCACACACCTTGCATGGCTCCCTGCTGCCTACAACACAAATCCCAAAATTCAATCCACCCCATCCCATCCTCTAGTGCTGCTGCCTTCCAGGCTATGCTGCCATGTGGTGGTCAAGTGTGTGGGTTCTGTTCTGCAGCTGGGTGGTCGGTTCTGGGCTCCCAGTCCTGCGCGCCACCTCTCTTGGCACCTACTGCCGGGGACCAGTCTCCTGACAAAGGGCGGGAGAAGCATGTGGCGTGCCACCAACAAGCCTCACATCCCACTCTGGTTAAGGATTTCAGCCCCAGGCCCCGCTGCCTTCTATTTGGTTTTATTCTTGTTAGCAGGACAGGTGCTTGATGTGGGTGCCGACAACATTCTCAGCATTGCCTGACCTAGGGGTGCTGCAGCGTCTCTCTGTTGTGGGGGGCTGGGGGCAAGGCTGGATCTGCTCTAAGCAACAGCAGGAGATGGGTGTGCCCCACAGTGGGTGTCGGTTCAGGTCCTCTGGCAGAGTCTGGCCACTCTGCCCCTGTAGCATCTTGTGCCAGCTGCCTCTCTTTGGGCTTAGTTTCCCCTGGAGTGATGGTGGGCACAGCGGTGGGGCGCAACAAATGCTGCAAGCAAACCGCGAAGGGCAGCGCGCACAGCCACTTTTGGATGCTCCTCCAGGGGTGCCAGTCTTGCCCGGGCTCGCCAGGCCCAGGCCCCACTCCCTCCGTGCCCGCTCCCCCTCCCTCCCAGCCTCGGGGAGCGCCGGTTCCCAGCATGCCGCGCGCTGACAGCCTTATAAATAGTCGCCTTTGCGGGCGGCCGTAGGACGGGTAGGGCACGTACGGCCCGGTGCCCACCGCAGCCGCCCCCTACCAGGTCAGTTCGCGCTCACCCGCGGCTGGGGCGGGGGGCAGTGCAAGGGGTAAGATGTCTGCGCGGAGGTTGGGGGAAGGCGCCCTTGCAGGGCGCGGGGCCGCCCACCTGGTTGGGAGGGTGCGAATGTGTTTGCGTCCGGCTGGGTTTGTGCGTGGCTGCTCGGGAGGATCAGCGACTGTGACCTCTCTTATGTTTGCGCGGTTAGCGCCTTCGGCTTGGGCGTGCGCCCAGGTGCTGTGCCTTTGTGGATCTGCGTGTGTGTGTGTGTGTGTGTGTGTGTGTGTGTGTGTGAGAGAGCCCCTCCCGGCTTCCCAGGCGGTCCCCCTTTTGTTCCTGGCAGCTCTCGGGGTCCCCAGGTCCCTGCTCTTGGCTCATCCCCGCTGAGGTCCCCCGGAAGTGGGTGAGGGTGACTGGGGCCTGGTCTCCTGTCCCAGAGAATCCCAGGACGGGCCAGCTCAGAGGGGCTGTCCTGGCTAGTCACTGGAGAGTTAGGGGCCTCCAAATCCCTGGATACTTGGGTCCCAACCTCCTGCCTGCCAGGGCCAGCACACCAGGACTACCCACGGCCCCCTCTATTGAGGAAGTTCCCAACCACAGTCACAGCCACAAGGCCAGAGAGGGGACATTGCCACCCAAGGTCACACAGCTGAGTGATGAGACTCGGACTGGAACCTCAGGCAGTTGCCAACTCCTGGGAGGGCTGCTCTTGGCTCAGGAGCTGGGAGTTTGCGTTGTGATGTCCCTGCTTCTGCTGGGCCTCAGCTCCCTGGATGCCCAGGAGAGCACCCAGGCCTGCCCTGGGAGCCTTAAAAGGCCTGGGTGAGGGTGTGCTGAGCCCGTAACCCAACCCTGCTTGGACCCCTGGCCTCTAGGAGGCCTCCCTCCTCACCATCCAAGTTATTTTGGTCCAAGGAAACGGCAGGTGCCAGCAGGACAGAGGGGCTTGGGTTACCCGGAGGCGGGGTCAGGCCACTGCTCAGGGCTTCACTGTGGCTTGACCTGTCATGGGACAGTCCCCAACCCCTGGGCAGCTGCTAAGGGGCTGGAGGCACTCAGCCCTCCTTCAGCCCACTCAGCAGGAAAGTGGCTGTAACTCATGCTCCACGGGCAGACACCACCAGCATAGCTATCTTAGGCCCTGCCAGGTTCCAGGCCCAGAGTGGCAGACCCGAGTGTGACCCCAATGGGCCTCTGAGCTAGTCCATCTTCAGTCCCTCCCTCAGCCCTGTGCTCAACCCCCTCAACCTGGTGCCAGGTCTTGAAGGTGAGACACACAGCTCCCCACCCCTCCGCCGCCCCCAATCCAATGTGGCATGCCCAGTGCTGAAGAAGTTTAGAGACGGCGCCTGCTAGTGTGGGAGGGAGGGCACAGTCTAGGAGGTCTTCCTGGAGGAGATGATACTTGAGCTGAGTCTTCAGCCATGGCAAGTGGGGGAAAGGCAGCAGTTCTGCGTGTCACATTTGCTGAGGAGTGGAGGGTCACCACGGTGAGTGAAGGGGCTCCACGCCGAAGGCAGCGCCTGCAACCCTGCCAGCTCGGTTAAGGGACCAGGTTTTGTCCTGGGAGCTGACGGGGTCACTTAAAAAAGGCTTGTAAGCAGGTGAGTGACATGGGCCCATGCTTGTCAGCCAGGGGCGGACACAAGGGAACAGGACGAGATGGAGCAGTGGAGGCTGGGTGAGGCGAGGTAGCACGGAGGCAATAGCTGCAATAGTGGGAGAGGAACTCTGTAACTCTGCTGCTAACTTGGGGCTGCGCAGGGCTGGAAGCCAGGCCTGAGCTTGCTGCGCAGGTGTGAGGGGTCCCCTAGCCAAGGCCCCGAGGGAGAGGTTGGCGGACCTGGGAGATGGGGTTCAGGGTCAAGGTAAGGATGATTTTTGACCATGGCTGGTGGTGTTGGGATGTGTGTGGGATGGGGTGATGGGGAGAAGGAAGAAGGGATCAGAGATGGGAAGGGGCAGTTTGGAGGCGCTAATGAGGGCATGAAGTGGTAGGGGAGGCGTAGGGTGGGACCCTGGGAGGAGCTGGGGAAGGGGGCAGAGAGACAAGGTTCTTTCCCCCTTGGAGGGGAGTGGCAGAGCCCCTGTGTGTGAGGGGGAGATTAGCCCACCCAGGGTTGGAACCTCTCACTTTGAACACTGGCAGGAGTTCCTGCAGACCCCGTACCCTTGGGCCCAGGAGTGCTTTAACGCATCCTGGTGCAGGAGGTGCCCCAGGTGAGGCGTCCCAGGGCTCCCATGTGCCAACAGCTTCCCAGCAGGCAGGCTCCCCCATCCTCTGTTGTCAGAGTGCTGGGCACACAGCGGCCCCGCCTCTGGTTCCTGGAGCCACACGGGAGTGGTTCCGTGGTGCCCTTGTTGCCACCTCCGGGGCACCCCAGGGACACAGCAGGGGGTGACCAACCGTCCTTCAGGGGCAGATGACACAATGGAAACTGCAGAGGGAAGGGAACTTCCTCAAAGTGACCCCCACCCTGTGCCCTCAGCTTGATATACACTGGGCCGTGCCGTGCCAGGCGCCCTGCGTTGCAGCTGAAGCTGAGTCGGGGTGGGGAGAAGGACCTCCCCCTCGCCCCTCCTCCACACACACACCTGTGCCCTTGTCTTGCAGACGCTGACTCAGCTCCTGAGACCAGGACAGGATGGAAGGTATGTGGTGCTCCTGCCCATGGCCTGGGCCTCAGTGTGCCCAGCTGCGAAGGGGGTCTGCTCCCTGAGAGGCAGGGAGGAGCTGGAAGAGGCTCAGGCTGCTGGAGTGGGCCCACCTAGCAGTTTCTGGCCTCCTCTTCTCCAGGCCCCCACGAGTTAATTTTAGACTCAATGAGGCCTCCCTGCGCTGCTGGAGCCCCCCATGCCCCACCTCCAGCCCCTCCCATGGTGTTTACACAGCTGAGCCTTGCCTGTCTGGGGGTGGGGGTCTGCTCTGCCAAAGGAACTCACCTACACCGTGTGCACAGAGCCCGCCTCTTGAGGCCAAGGCCCATCCCTGGCCCTCTCTGAAATGAAAGCCCTGTCTGCAGGGTGGTATGCCTGCAAAACCAATGCCCCTCAACCTGGTTCCTATGGGCTGGGCCCGAGAGTGTGAATGGCCCACCCCTGGCTGGGCTGCTGGCAGTACCACTGCTCACTCCTGGTACCGGGCAATCCTGGCTGCTGCCACTGCTGAGAGTCAAAGTCTTCATGTTCCCCTACTACTCTGCCCCCCAAACTTCAGTCACCCCATGGCTGCAACCTCTTGCCCAGCCTCAAGCACCAAGGGACCACAGCCTGGAAGAGAAATTTCTCTGACCACTCCTGTAGCCACCACCCTCTCCCCCACACCCCCACCCCTTGCCTGCCTGCCCAGAAGCAGAGGGCGACCTTAGTTTCCTTCTGTCCAGCAGCGAGGGGTTGGGGGAACACGGTCACCCCAGGTTATGCAGAGGTAGAGGGCAGAACTGAAGTTGCTTGCTTCCCTGTCCAGACAAGAGCTGCACACGCCCACTGCAGCCCTCTTCCCTGGCAACTGTCTCCATGGCAACACACGTTGTGGTTGCCAATGCCACATCAGCGCCGTTGGAGCAGGCCGGCAGGCAATGGGCAGGGCCAGGCCTGAGAGGGACAGGGCAGGGGCACTAACAACATAGAACCATGGGGTGCTGCTCATCCAATGACCCTCGCAGCCGGGCGGACTCGCAGGCCAGAGGTGACCCGGCCCTGCTGCCTACCACGTGCAAGGAGGGTTTCCTGGGGGCCTATGTCCAGGGCCCCAGGCTGTGCCTCCACTCAGTTCCTCTGTTCTTAGGGTATCCTCACCTCTCTGCTTTCTCTGGGCTAGGGCTGGGCTCCCTGCCCAGCATCTGAGCCCTGTTAGGCCCGGGGCCCCAGCAAAGCCTAGGCTGTTGGTCTAGCCTGGCCCTGAGCTCTCCCTGTTGCCCTCTTCTGTCCCACAGAGAAGCTGAAGAAGGCCAAGATCATCTTTGTGGTGGGTGAGTCATGGCAGGAGTCTGGCCGCGGCACCCTGGGCTCCCCAGCCTCCCTGTGGCCCTTTTCCCGCATGAGCCATGGGCCACAGGGTTTCTCACTGTGCGGGCGCTTGCAGGCGGGCCCGGCTCGGGGAAGGGTACACAATGTGAGAAGATTGTGCAGAAGTATGGCTACACCCACCTATCCACCGGGGACCTCCTGCGGGCCGAGGTCAGCTCGGGCTCAGCCCGGGGCAAGAAGCTGTCGGAGATCATGGAGAAAGGGCAGCTGGTGCCACTGGTGAGTGGCCCTGGCGCCAGGCTGGCAAAGCCCATGCCATGCTGGCCAAGCTGACAGTGGCCCTTCCCTGGCCGTGTCCCCTCCTGTGGGCCTCTGCTAAGTTATTCAGAGAATTCCTTCTAGAAGCATTCAAGTCCCTGGGGTACCCTGTCTTGTTACCCAGTCCCCACCTGTCCTCTCACTGCCCACCCTCCTTCTGCCTCTCCCTGATCCCCAGCTAAGACCCCTCCTCTAGTTTCATCCCCCTGAGACCTCCTCTTTATTGTACCCCATGTGTCCTGCTGGGCTTTCCCTAGCCTGGGATGGGAGCTGTTGGTTTCATCAGAAGAGACTTGTTGGAGGGGGAGTTTGCCCAGGGTGTAGAGGTTGGGGTGCAGAAAGCACATGAGCCAAGGCCCTAGAGGAAGGCTGGGGAGGAAAGCTCCAGAACTTTCTACTGTTGCTGCGCCCACAGGAGACGGTGCTGGACATGCTCCGAGACGCCATGGTGGCCAAAGCAGACACTTCTAAAGGCTTCCTCATCGATGGCTACCCACGGGAGGTGCAGCAGGGGGAGGAGTTTGAGCGGCGGGTAAGGCTCAGGCCCCAGGAAGGAACAGTGAGGCGGGCCGGGATGTGGAGGAGGAAGAGGGTCCGGGGAGGGGAGAACCCAGCCAGGGAATTCGCAGGCCTGGGCCCAGGCTCCCACTCAACCACCTGAGACCCTGGGCCTATCCTGGGGACCCCCAGTTGGGGATGAGGGGGGTCAGGCTGGAAAGGCAGGCCCAGTGGGTGCCAAGGGTTGTGAATGGCATTATTGTGGTTACTTCCCAGGGGCACTATGCCCTACACAGGGGCACCTCGCACAAGCACACAAGTGCACTTACATATACTTGACAGTGCAAGGGTATAGTACACACATACATGCAGGGGCAAACATGTGTCTCTGAGGCACAACACCTCGAAGGCAAACATGGGGAGTGCTGAATGCCTTGGAGGGAGACAGCAGCACAGGGGGTGGTGGGATCCTTGGGCCCCTCCCCCGAGGTTGGAGTCAGGACCCTCCACTCCCGGTCAGGTCACTGTGAGAGTCACCGTGGGGCTTCCGTAGCTCCAAGCTGCAGCCAAAAGATTGTGTTTTGACCTCTGGGCATCTGCAAGACCCCAACAGAGTCTGTTCTGTCCTCAGCCTCTCTTTTCCTCTCTGTAAAATGGGGGTTGGATGGGCTCCCGTCCGACCCCTGATCCTGGACCCTGTGGTCACAAGCCAGGCAGCTTTGAGGACTGCCCTGTCCTGGCCTAGACTCCTTAGCAGTGATGTCCCCTGCAGCCAGTCTAATAAATGGGGTCCACGAAGTTCCCGTTGCCGGCCTCCAACCAGATGGTCCCCAGGGCTCTGGGCAGCCGTATTCTGAGATCTGGACACCAGGGGGCACCAGGGTGTCACAGGGAGAAGGGGTGGCCCTCTGGCGCTGGCTGGAGGACCCAGAAAGGAGAAGGTATGTGGCCTACTCCAACCCTCTTCAGACTAAGTGTCCAGGGCTGATGGGAAAACAGGGGTTCTACAGCCCAGACCCTGGCCCAGGGCCTGAGCCACCTTCACAGATTCACTGCCTCCACCGTGTGTGTGTGTGTGTGTGTGTGTGTACGCATGTGCATGTACATGTGTGTGAACAGCTGGCCCTGGGGAGGCTGAGAGGCTGGTGGCCTGTGGTGGCCTTGCAACTGGGGTGACACGGTTGATCCCGGCCCAGCCCCCGACCTGCCCATGGTCCCCCCTGCATGAAGAGAACCCTAGAAAGTTGTCCTTTGTCAGTAGACAGCATCGGAGGCCACCCTCCTTGAAGATGTCACTTCCAGTCCTTAGACCACCCAGGAGACAAGGGCAGGAGTTGGGGTGGGCTCAGAGAGGCAAGCAGCCAGGCCTGGGTCACACAGCTGGACAGGTGGAGGGGAGCTGGGGTAGCCCTGGGATGATCTGTGTGGGGCAGTAGCTTGCACCTGCCATGGCATGCAGAGAGCGCAGCAGCCAGCAGGGAGGGGCGTGTGTGTGCAGGCCTGTCCCTGGCAGGCCTGAGTGCGTGCAGGGCCGGGAAGCCCACAGCAGTGCAGAAGGCCTGGTCCCTACCCTGAGGCTGCGGTAGCCAGGGATGATGGCTCTGTCCTTCCGGGTCAGCTGGTGCTCCCTGGCTCTGGCAGGAGGCTCAGGGGTTTCTCTCCTATAGGCCTGGGGACCTGGTGGCGACAGAGGCAGGGGCCTACTCCTGGGGACTGGTGGCCAGGCAAGGGGAGGGCTGTGTCCGGAGGGGCAGCGTGGAGGCCAGCTCGGGCAGTGGGTGCGTTCTCCGCACTCCTCAGCAGGAGCTCATCCCCCAAG
Source organism: Ochotona princeps (assembly GCF_030435755.1). Taxonomy (NCBI): domain Eukaryota; kingdom Metazoa; phylum Chordata; class Mammalia; order Lagomorpha; family Ochotonidae; genus Ochotona; species Ochotona princeps. Next base: position 4,950,894 of record NC_080845.1, read on the forward strand.
GACTCAGCAGCTCCCCCTCTCCTGCCCCCCTTTTCCTCTGCCTAGCCCCTGCCCCAAGGTCAAAGTCAGAGGCTACAGGCTAACTGCGTATCTGGAGGGTCTCGAGGTGCCAGTAAGAGAGCTGAGAGGGCACAGCCAGGGTGCAGGGGAGGGGCATCGGGAGGTCAGGTGGGCGGGGTCGGGGCAGAAGGGCAGGACTCCTGGCCAAGGGTCCCTGGTGGGCCTAGGCCTGGCTTGGGAGGGGCAGGAGAGCAGGGGCTGCCACGAGGAGAGCCAGGACCGTCTGCGTGGGGGTGCGGACGGTGGGGCGGCCGCACGTGGCGCAGGAGCCCGGGTCCCTGTGACGTGGTGGCCCCTGCACGCAGATCGCGCAGCCCACGCTGCTGCTGTACGTGGACGCAGGCCCTGAGACCATGACGCAGCGGCTCCTGAAGCGCGGAGAGACCAGCGGGCGGGTGGACGACAATGAGGAGACCATCAAGAAGCGGCTGGATACCTACTACAAGGCCACGGAGCCTGTCATTGCCTTCTATGAGAAGCGTGGTATTGTGCGCAAGGTGCACCCCCCGCCCCAACCTCTCCCCCGAGCTGCTGTGATGCCTGCCCCTCCGTGGCCCTCACGGCCTGTCTCTCCTCAGGTCAACGCCGAAGGCTCCGTGGACAATGTCTTCTCACAGGTCTGCACCCACCTGGACGCCCTGAAGTAGCCGGGCGGGGGCCCTTCCACCCGCGGCCGCCCGCCCCTGTCCTGCCTGGAGGAGGTCGCCCTGGCCCTGGCCCAGCGCCTCCGCCCTGCTCGGTGCAGCACAGACAGAGGAAGCCACGTTATCCTGTTTTCACGGACAACCCAGCACTAAAGGAATTGCCAAGGACATTTCGGTTTACTCCTTTTTTTTTCTTCCTTCCAATCAGAGTTGATTCACCTGGGTGTGCCCTCCAGGCGTGAGGCCTTGGCCCCTCAGCCCACCTCCAGTCAGCGCCTCCCCCTCCCCCAGCTTTGGTGGGAGACCCCCACCCCGGGGGGCCAGGCCTGAGACCCTGTGGTGACAACGAGGTGGGCGCCTTGCCCTAGGGCACAGCCTGGGTTCCTCTGCACCCTGCTGACACGGCTTTGGCCATAACCTTTCATCTCTTTGTGTCTGGCCCTCCCTAGGCCTGGGCTTGGCAGGCAGTGAGGTCATGAGCTGGGGGCACTTCCTGGGACGGATGGGTGGTGCCCTCCAGTCCCCAACCCAAAGAGAATAGCGAGGTGGCCTGCTTGTGCACCAAACCCAGGGTAGGAGGTCAAGGCCACTGCGATTGAACGAGTGTGCAGAGTCAGGGTCAGGGTCACCTTGGTGGTGGTGTGGGGTGTGACATGGAGGCCCCCCCAACCCGGATGGTTCTGGGTGGCTAGCAAGCACAAGCTGAGTCACTTGCAAGCCCAAACTAGGCCCTACGCACAGCTTTGACCACAACCCACTCCCTGCCCCAAGTTGGGACAAGTTAGGGGCACACACAGGGGCAGGGGGTTGACGTGGTAACCAAAGAACCGACATGCAGGCCCTAGCTGCCTGGGGGCAAGCCACCTTCTGGGTTCTGTTTTTGCTCATTCTGTGGTCTCATGGCTAGAAAGGCTCCATTCGGTGCTTGCTGTCTGGGCCCCAGCCGAGGCTCCCCATGGGACCCAGACACCCTTGGTAGCCCCTGCCTGGGCTCATGTGTACTCAGCATGGCTCCTTCTGTGGCTGGCAGGGACCCTGGGCTCTAATCTCTACTGGTTCTTCCAAGTTCCCCCTCAAATAAATGTATTTAAGTTATAAAAGGAGAGTCCGCTGAGAGAAGCACATGGAATCCACAAGGGAGGGGTACCCGTAGGCAAGGGCAGGCTCCGTGGAGGGGTGGGGCACCAGCCTCAGGCACCGGCCTCTGCACCTGCTCTCCTGCTCTGCACATTGGCCTGGGCAGGCGGGCAAGCAGGAGCTACAGATCCCGGGGAACCTCGGACCCCCCACAGGCTGCGCATGAACACGCACACTCCCCATACTGACACACTCATCGCATACATTGTGCACATCACGACTCTTCACTCTCATACAAAGACACGCATACAGGCACACAACACACACAAGTACACACACACCTCCTCCTGGCTCAGGTCAGGCGGTCAGTGTGCGTCAGGCAAGCATCAGACTGGAAGGACCCAGAGAGAGGTACCTGCCAAGGGGGCTTCATCACTGCCTTTATCCTGACAAGCTCATTCACCCAGGTGCGTCCAGGCCAGGAAACTACACCAGGCCTGATGACTGAGTCAGCGCATTCATTTTAGAAACACTCCAGGGGGTCGGGACACCTGCAGCCCAGATCCCAGGGCCTGGTTTGAGTCTGGGCTGCTCAGTGTTTCTGATCCGAGTTCCTCCTCACGCACACCTCAGGAGGTGGCAGACGATGGCTCAAGGGCTTGGACACTGCCACTCACACAGGAGACCTGGGTGGCGTTCCGGGCTCCTGGGCTCAGCCTGCAGCCGCAGCCATTGCCAGCTTTTGAGGGGTGAACCAAGATGTGAGCGTACGTGCTCTCTCCCTCCATCTGTCTCTACTAAAAGGAAGAAATAAACATCAGAAACAAGCCCAAATGCACTTCTCTTGTTACTGCCTCTACAGATGCTGTTTGTGGAACTCAGGTGTCACTCAACGCTCCCCAACTCCAGTTCCCCCACTACCACGCAGACCTACAGCACTCCCTTCTCCCGCTCCCCCTGACAGCCGTGTTCATGGAGTTCCCCTCTACCCTGCTCAAGCAAGACCCCTTTCGGGAAGTGGAACACACGGCGCTGAAAAACCCCAGGGGTGAGCAGAAGACTGCTGGAGCTGGTGCTCTGGGCCAGGGCTCTGTAGCTCTGGGAGTTCACGTCGTGTGCCTGGGAGGGTGGAGGGGACAGCCCTGCCAACCTGCAGAGGTGGGGCGAACTGCTGGCTGAGGGGAGAGCTGAGGCCTCCGAGGGGGCTGGGGTGCAGGCTAGAGGGGATGCAGCAACAAGAGACAAACCTGGTAGTGACAAAGGATGCGATTCAGGGGACTTGAATGCCAACACAAGTAGCTAACGCTTCTCCTACAGGCAATTCGAAGTTCAGAAATAGTGTTTTTCCTTCCTTCCTTCCTTCCTTCCTTCCTTCCTTCCTTCCTTCCTTCTTTCCTTCCTCTCTCTCTTTTTTTAAAAATTTATTTATTTTTATTGCAAAGTCAGATATACAGACAGAAGGAGAGACAGAAAGATCTTCCATCTGATGATTCACTCCCCAAGTGACCGCAACGGCGTTGATCTGAAGCCAGGAACCAGGAGCTCTTCCAGGTCTCCCACGTGGGTGCAGTGTCCCAAGGCTTTGGGCCATCTTCGACAGCTTTCCCGGGCCACAGGCAGGGAGCTGGATGGGGAAGTGGAGCTGCCGGGGTTAGAACCAGCGGCCATATGGAATCCCGGGGCGTTCAAGACGAGGACTTTAGCTGCTAGGCCACGCCACCGGGGCCTTGGTGTAGCTCTTTAAGGAACGTGGACACTTTCCTAAATCATCTCAACTCTGAGTGTCAGAAACACGGACTTCACCTGACTCAGGCATTTTCCTTCCTCCCTTCCTAGGAGGTCATCACCAGGGAAGGTTTTAAAAAGCCCAGTTGTTGAGGTGCTGGTGAAAGGCGAGCTTAGCACACCCACTTCCCACATCAGAATGCCTGAGTCCAGTTCTGATCCCACTTCCAATCCAGCTTCCTGCCAATGGGCTCCCTGGAAAGGCAGCAGGTGGCAGCTCTGGAACTTGGGCCTGGCCCTTCACGTGAGAGGGGGAGATGGAGCCTTAGGCTCTTGGCTTCTGCTTGGCTGTTGCACGCTTTTGGAGAATGCACCAATGAATGGAAGAGCTCACTCAGTCTTGCTCTTACTGTCTTTTGGCAGGTCACATAAAGTGAAAAATAATTAGCAGTTTTTTGGTTTCATTTGGTTTTTAATTGTTTTTTTAATTATTTATTTTTTTATTGCAAAGTCAGATATACAGAGAGGAGGAGACACAGAGAAGAAGATCCTCCATCTGATGATTCACTCCCCAAGTGAGTACAACGGCCAGTGCTGCGCCGATCCAAAAGCCAGGAGCCAGGAACTTCCTCCAGATCTCTCACACAGGTGCAGGATCCCAAAGCTTTGGGCCGTCCTCTACTGCTTTCCCTGGCCACAAGCAGGGAGCTGGATGGGAAGTGGGGCTGCCGGGATTAGAACCGGTGTCCATATGGGATCCCAGCGCATTCAAGGGTGAGGACCTTAGCTGCTTCGCCACTGCGCCGGGCCGCTGTTTCACTTATAATAAACATATTTTTAAAGAAGTCTTAAGATAGAAGATGCTAGTTAAGGCACCTGAACCTCACATCAGAGTACCTTGATTTAATGTCCGATTCTGGCTCCTTAAAACAATATATATTTATATATTTTTTTGAGAAGCAGAGTTGCAGAGAAAGGGAAAGACAGAGATATCTTCCATCTGCTGGTTCATTCTCTAAGTGGCTACAATGGCCAGAGCTGAACTGGTCTGAAGCCAAGAACTGCTTGTACCCACATGAGTGCAGGGTCCGAAGCACTTGCCCCATCCTCTGCCACTTTCTGCCCTCCTCTGGCTCCTGACTCTAGCTTCCCGCTAACGCCTGGGTTGATGCAGGCAGCTAGGTCCCTGCCCCACACAGCTGACCTGCATTGAGTGCCAGGCTCCCAGCTCCAGCCCTTGCCAGCGGAGTGCATCAGTGGATGGGAGCTGTCTAGTTCTCTTTCTCTCTCAAATAAGTGATTGGGGGGGGGGGGGGGCGGGGGGGTAAGAGATTAAAAAGAATCTAATGAAAAATCAAAGCCAACAGTCAGGTCGGGTTTGCCTGAGTCCCTGTGTTTTCCTGGGTCTTACCTAAGGCTGCCTCTGCTGGGCAGGTGTGGGCAGTGCCAACAAGCTCCAAGGGCCACCTGGGGGCCACCTCCTGTGTGCAGAGGGAGGACCAGCAGCGCCCAGATTGGGAGGGAGCCTAGGGGTAGAAGGGGGGCCTTTCCCACCCTCTGCGTGCAGGGAGAGGTGGGCAGGCTGACTTTAAAAAGGTCAAAGCTGTCACTCTCCTTGTCTCTCAGGACACCCCAGGCAGGCAGGGCCGACTATTCCAGCCAGCCCCTCCAACACCAGTGTCTCTGTCAACTTTGGGGTCTCCGGGACCGGGAGCACCTGGGTGGTCCCCGCTCAAGTGATGGCCCCCCACTGCTGGACTGGGCCCCCAAGTCTTGGCCTCGTGGGCTCCCGAGGGCCTAGGCCGGAGACGCTGAAGTGGGAGAGGAAGGAAGCCGGAGCAGAGGAGGCCAAGGCTGTCGCCTCCCAGCCGCGAGAGGGGCTCTAGTAAACAGGAAGGCCTGGCGGCTCCACTGGGTGGGGGGGCAGGCAGGAGGGGAGAGGAGGAAGCAGGCCCAGTGAAGTCGTGTGGCTTCCCCAAGTCACACAGCAGCGGACGCGTGGGACCAGGCCCTCGTGGGCTTCTACTCCTTCCTGGGGGTCTGGTGCAGGGTCTCATGTCTTAAGAGATCATTGTGGGGCTCTGCACGGTATCCTAGTGGCTAAATCCTCGCCCTGCAACTGCCGAGATCCCATATGGACACCGGTTCATATCCTGGCTGCTCCACTCACATTCAGTTCCCTGCTTGTGGGCTGGGAAGGCAGTGGAGGACGGCCCAAAGCCTTGGGACCCTATACCCATGTGGGAGACCCAGAGGAGTTTCCTGGCTCTTGACTTTGGGTTGGCTCAACTCTGGCCATTGTGGACACTTGGAGAGTAAACCAACAAACAGAAGATCTTTCTCTGTCTCTTTCCTTCTCTGGAACGCTGACTTTCCAATGAAAAAATAAATCTTAAAAAAAAAACAGAGAGAGAGATCATTGTGGCAGCTGGAGTTCCAGAAAAATACACTCCCTCCTTCACGGCCTTAATTTCCCTTCCCATGAACTCAGGAGTTCTAGGAGCTTCTTTGGCCCAATAGGTGATCCTCACAGGTTCTGTGGACCCTGGAGAGTGGTTTCATGAGCAAGGCCACACAGGACTTGGAGGCAGCGGGTCCACTTGGCCCCTTTCTTAGGGAATGAGAAGATGACGCCCAGGAACCCAGTTCTGGGAGTGGAGATTGCAGGATCGAAGCCCCCGACCACCCTGTGTCCTGAGCTGGTCATTCTCCCTCTGCAGTTCCCCTAGACTCAGAACCCCCTGACAGCAACGTCCTGGGAAGGCAGAGCCATCCCCCACCAAGAAAGCTTAGGGGGTGCAGCCCAGTCGCTAAACCCATTCAGTGGTTCATCGGGTTCACCTGAGACACGGCATGTGACAAAGCAGTTGACCTCATGGGATGTCCATCTTGGGAGGGGAAACACGCTGTGTGTCTGCTGGTGATGCATGTCCCAAGGGTCGAGTGTGGGTGAGAAAGGGTTTCAGTGAGTGCAAAGGCCTTGAGGCAGACAGGGGCTGGTCATGCTCAGGGGTCAGCTGGGGCCAGTGTGGCTGGCATACAGGGAGCAGGGGGGAGAAACCTGGGAAGTGAGCCTAGAGGTGGGCCAGGGAACCTCACCTCCATGTGGGTGGCCCTAACTGCTGTTCCCAGTGAGGGGATTGTTAGCAGGTGAGGCTGGGCCAGTATCTTTTCTTTGACAGCACCCTAAAGGGTGTGGGGAAGGGGCTGGGGCAAAGCCAGGAGGGATCTGGAAGTAGAGTGGACAGTGACCTTGCAAGAGGAGATCATTGTAGATCTGCAAATCCAGGTGTCTAAAGGAACACCCATCAGGAACCACCCCAGGCTTGCATGTATGTGAGAGCAGCCATTGTGGTCTTCCCAAGGCTTGTGCAAAAGAAGGGGCCAAGGTATGCAAGGGAGAGACTGAGCCAGCACTATGATGCAGTGAGTTAAGCCTCAGCCTGTGATGCCAGCATCCCCTAAAGGTACTGATTCTATGCCTGACTGCTCTGCTGCTGCTCCAGCTCCCTGCTAATGAGTGCACCTGGAAAGGTAGCAGTGGATGGCTCAAGTGCTTGGGCCCCTGTACCGACATGGGCTACCTCGAAGCAGCTCCTAGTTTTGGGCCAGCCCAGCTGTGGCCATTGTGGACATTTGGGGAGTAAATCAGCAGGTGGAAGATCTCTCTCTGTCTCTCTTCCTCTGTCTATAATTCAAATAAATAATATTAATAATAATATGTTGAAAGAAATGGAGAGGCTGAGATGAGAGCAGAGTGCAGGAAGCCCACAGCCCAGCAGTGGCCGTGTCAAGGTGGAGGTGTCCCTGGGAGACACACTCAGTGCACAGCCAGCTCTGGGCTCATTCACCTACACCTGCTGTGCAGTCATGGGGTTTCCTCTCTGGCAGGGGCCCAATGATAGGTGATCAATCATAGTAGCTTGTCATCAGTAGCACCAGACAATTGGGACAAATGGCCGTGAAAGCGGAGTAGACTGGGTCTTACTGGACTCAACACTGCAGGCACTAGGGTCTGAGAAAACCCCTATGGACAGAGAAAGGAAGGAACGCAGGCAGGGACCAAGCACATGGGTAGAGGCAATGGAGAGGGACTGGGGAAGACAGACGGCCATTAGCATAGTAGGAGGACAACCAGAATGGGTTGTTCTAGAAGCTCCTCTGAGCCAGCTTCCCTCCCATTGTGCAGACAAAAACACTGAGGCCCAGAAGGTGAAAAAGGTCCTTGCCCTGAGGCCACCTGAGTCCGGACAACCCTTTGGTTGGAGGCTAATCCTGCTGTTATCAGCAAGACATGGCTGGAGCCAGACGGCCTCCGGGGGTCCCTGGGGGCCTCGCGGAATGCTCCCATGGCTGGTGGCCAGTGACGTGCCACATCCCTTCCTGCATCCCAGCCTCCCTGGCCAGCCAGGGGAGGAAGGAGCGAACGTGTGTGTCTGTCCACTGCCTACACTAGGCCAGGGGTTGCTGCCAGCAGCCACGTGTCTGGCTCTGGCTGGTGCGGACAGGCAGCCCTGGGAAGCCAATGAGTGGGCCAGGGCCCCAGTGGGAAGTGGATGGCTCCAGGGGCATGTGGGGTAGCTTGATGAAGGGTCGGCTTTTCCAGAGGCATGTAGGATGCTGGGCAGGTGCACAAACTACCTCCAAGGCAGGCCGGGGTGGGGACACGAACCCCAGCCTGATGGGGAGAAGAGAGGAGCCCATGCCACAGCCAGCCAGGCTGCAACCTTCCACGGGGCCTTTTATCATACCCACGTCCAGGACCTGACTCCATACTGGGTGCCAGTGAGCAGTGCAGAGGACATTGGCAACCCTGCCTCATGTGCTGTTCTAGGTGCCGTGGAAGCTGGGTGCTGTGTGCTCAGGGTGCCATGGGAGCTAGTGGTGCCCTCCTCTGCCCCCTGGGGGTCCCAGGCCCCAGACCTTCCTGTGGCTTTTTCCTTTCCCTATGGCTTTGCTGTAAGTTCTTCCCCCCCGCCCTGTCTACTTGGAGGCTCTCCTGCTTTCTAGGGAATCTAGTAGGTCTCATTTATAACCCAGACGGGGGTGGAGTATGGGGGTGGGGTGTGGAGGGACACGGGTGGGAGGGAGGGCTGAGACATTCTGTGGGGGTTCCCTGAGGCTCCGACCCGCACTGTGGACAGAGCCCCACCCCCACCACCAACCTACACGACCTACAAGCCCCTGCACCTGCTCTCCCACTTGGTCAGCCAGGAGGGACAGGGAGCAGCTGAGCTTGGAGCTATTCCAGAGTCTGCAGTTTTCTATTGGGAGCCTTGGGCTCCCCCACTGTAAAATGGGGGGATAACGGACATATCTTATGAGAGCTGATAAGGTGAACGCCTTGGGCGGGCCCTGCTGGAGACAAGGCTGGATTAACTGTCCCAGGACTGCCCCACAGCCATCTGCTAAGCCACCCTAGGCTGGAGGAAAAGGCAGAGGAGCCACCCATGGCAGGCAAGGGGCACTGCTGGGAGGGGGTGGGCCCACCGCCATGTGTGGCTGGGGGCCCGCAGCTGGGCAGCCCCAGGGATCAAGGACCCTCCCTTTAGTCCCTACTCAAGGAGCCATGCCACCCTGCTCACCCTGGGTCAGCTGTAGCAGAGACAAACTCAGGAACCCTTCTGGTCACTGGAGGTCAAGGAGGGCTGGGAGCATCTGGGGCCCAGATCTTGGACTCTAGGCTGCCAGGGTTCCGGCCTCCTCCTCCCTCCTAGGCCACCGTCTCTCCTTCTCCTGTGACCCGTACAAGCACAGGGAGAAGTACCCTGTGCCGTCCCAGGGCGGGTCCTGCTCTGCGACCTGCCCAGCTCTGCGACCACCTGCTCAGCAGTCCTCCGTGGCTCCCACTGGCTTTTTAGTTCGGGTACTCAACCCTCCCACTCACAGCCCTCTAAGCAGGCTTCCTGTTTCCACCACATCCCTGCTGGTCCCCAGGTGTCTGACCCCTTCCTGCCCCTGTGCTAACTCCCAGCTGGCCCCCTGCCCAACAGGTCCCTCCTCACCCCTGCTTCTTCCCACCGGTTGGCTCAGGCTCCTCCTAAGAGCTCCTGTGGACCTGACCCTAGGAGCCACCTGTGATGTACATGGGGTGCACAGAGCAGGCATCTACTATTTGCACACTGAACATGGGTCGGATCTGGGAATGTGGCCAGGCTCAGGGTGTCAGTCCCAGGGGTCTGCTGGGAATTCTCACAGCTGCCCAGTGAGGTGCCTGGGAATTGAGGACTCTGGTTTCAGGGATCCAAGCTCTGTGCATACCTTGGGCCTCGAACCCAGGGTCCTTCAAGGATGTTTGTTGTGCCTTGAAGATTTTCTACCCGGAGGGGTGCACAGATGCAGAGTGGGTGCCTTGGTCCCAGAGACCCCGACCCTAGCTGCCTGTCTGTGCCAGCCTGGTGGGGGGCTCAGTGGAGAGGATGCCTCCTTTGGGGCTTGGTCTTCCTGTCTACAGTGCTAACCTCAGCTATGTTTGGTGCCTGATGAGACCTGTTTAATCCCCAACCCATCATCTTCTCAACTATCGTCATCAGTCTTCCATTCCCACATCTGGAAAATGGGAGTTCCAACAGCTGGGGATGAACGGGCATCCTTGGGGCCTGCTGGATGGGAATCTGTTCTCCCCCACCCACATGCCGGGAAGCCTGGGTCCTCCCGCCCTACTGCACACCCCCAACCCTGCCCTGAATCCCCAGGGCCCCCCACCCAGCGACAAAGCCTGTAGCACTTCCTCTCCCTGCCTGGCAGGCAGCCTGGGCCAACCCCTTCTCTAAGCAAACGCATTTCCTGCCTCCCTGGGCCGGGCTGGATGAGCCAGAAGTCCCTGCCGCCGCCACTGCCTCCACTGCCGGTCATACCCCGGCCTCCATCAGCACCTGGGACCACCACGCCACTGCTGCCGCCGCCACCACTACCACCACCATCCCCAGCACCCCGGCAGCCCTCCCCTCCTCGCCACCGGCCAGCACCCTCCACCCAGCCCACTTCTCCCGAGCCCTCAGCCGCCACCCCAGAAGGCTGGAGCAGGGACGCCGCCGCTCCGGCCGCCTGCCTCCCTCGTGTCCCCGCGCGAGCCCACGCCGGTCCCGGCGCCCGCCCGCAGCCCTGCCCCTGGACACTGGATAAGGCCCAGCCCGCACAGCCTCAAGCGGACGGCATGGACCTCGGCACAATCCCCCAGCTTGTGGCCCTGCTACTGGCCGTCTGCAACCTCAGCCCTGCAAGTAGGTGTTTGGGTGTGGGGGACACGGGGTGGGGACAGAACAGGCCCCCAGCTGGTGCTTTCAGAAGCTCAGGCCCTCACTGTGGGCCATGCTGGGGTCTCGGGGCAGTACCCACCTGTCCCTGGCTTCTAGTGCTGGGAACCTTTGGACTTCACGCTCTGAATGTCTGGGAAAACTGGAATATCTTCCTTACCTTGACCTCCCAGTGTGTTCACGTTACCCCTGGAAAACTCAGGCCCTGGAATGCTGTGCAGCCTTGGGAAAGGTCCACTGTCTCTCTGGGCCTTGAGTTGCCCAGCTAAGGGGTGTGTTGGGAGGTGCACCCATGCTGGGTTACTTCTTCACAGTGTGATCTTTGGGGACCTGTGAAGGCTGCGAGCAAAGGTTCCTGGGACCCAGGGAGGCCACTGTGGGTGTTTTCTGTCACCTTCAACTCCCTCCCCCAACCCTTTGGGGCCTTGCCCGGTGCCTTCTCCCGCTCCCCAAGAAGAATGTGGGTCAGGGTACAAGCCCAGGGTGGGGTCCTGGGGGCTTCTCCCAGGAATGTTTTCTGCCTCAGAAACTGACCAGAAGAAAGAGGCCCACTGCTCAAGGTGGGAGGTCTCAGAGCCACCGGCCAGCCCTGGGAACCCTGCATCCCACTGCCAGGGCCTCCCTCAGGGCTCTGCAGGGAGAGGCTGTAGCCTGGAGCCAGGCATGAGGGGCAGAAAGGTGACTGTAGCAGCCCCACCACTGCCTCAAGCCCCTAGACCAGGCCCCAGGCATCCTCCCTGACCTGCTCAGTGACTTAGCAGGGATTTGGCCCCAAACCATTGGTTTTCCCTATGATTCCCCAAGTTGGCTCCCACCTGTGGCTCCCATCCCCCTGCCCCCCATTTCCTGCTGGGGATAAGTTCCCTCCTTTGGGTCTTTGAAAAACATCCATGCAGGATTTGGGGTCTGGTCTAACAGGCTAGAGGTCAGCAGTGACCAGGCCAGTAGGTGCTTGCTGGGTGTCAGGGGGCCCGTTTTTCAGCCTGCTTCTTGCTCGCTCACTCCTTGCTGTACACATGCCCAAAGTGCCCATGCCCAACTCCCAGGTCCCAAGCCCAGGATCACGACCTGGTGCCTCTCCTCCCAGGAAGTGACAGCACACAGAATGAAACAATGAGGCAGTGCCCCAAGTTCGGGTATTTAACATGTTTTATGTAGCTATCCAGTTTATTTAACTGGAAGCTTGAACAGCTCGGTCTACAGCTCCAGCTTTGGAAAATCTAGGGGACATGTTTTCTGTCTGATCCTGGGAGTAGGCAGCAGCCAGACCCAGCCAGCACACAGGGGTCGCAAGTTCAAGGGCACCAGCACTCCTCCCCCACCCGCCGCTCCCAAGCATTACTTGCCCAAGTCTAAAAATCCATGTGGCCATCAGTGCCATCCATGTGCCCCAGCTGGGGCCCAGGACATAAGTCACAATGCGGTGGGTTACCCATGTGGCCTGGCCAGGTCCGTAACAGCAAACAGCCAGAACGTGCACTGTGCATACAGAACATTCTAGAAGGACGAGCGTCCATATGACTGCTCTCTAGGCTGGGGAACTTCTGAGGGGAGTTCTCAGTAAGACCGACTTTTCTATGCCGTGCTGGAAGTGTTTATTTCAGCATAAGCCTGTAGAAATGTTGAAAAAAGCAATTTATCCTGACTTCCACAGTAAGCACCTGTGAGGGTATGACAAGTTGGTGGGTCTGTGCCGTTTTTCTGGCTTCATTGGGTCATTTTCACCCAGGTGGGTCAACACTTGGGAGTCTTGGGTTCCAGGGCTTTCCTCAATATCTTGTGGACTCCAGAACCACCTTATTACAGTTCTGGAATGTTCTGTGCTTTAAATGTTCCATCATTTGCTTCGGGAATCCCTTATTGCGGAATATTTAGGTGGCTGCCCACTTTGTTCTAGCTACAAATACTACCTTCATGCACGTTTTCGGTCCATGCATCTTTTCCTGGATTGAGGATTAATTGCATTTGGATGGAGTCCCAGAAGCTAGGGGGAGCGGGGCGAGGGGCCGGGGCCTCGTGGTCCGAGCTGGGGAGGCTGGGATGGAAGGGTGTTTCCTAAGCGTGGATGAACACTTGCAGCAGCCGTGGGTAGACATGACAGGGAGCTGCTGGCCATGGTGTGGGGGGTGCGTGTCTTATTGAAGAGGGTCCAGGGACGCAGGACAGAGTCTACAAACACCCACCTCCTCCAGGCTACCTTCTAGGGTAGGGTGAGTCCCTGGGGACTGTGGCACTGTAACCACTACGCCGAGGGCACAGGGACAGGACTTGCTGGTGCTCACAGAGGAGTCACAGACAGCCGAGCCTGGTCTGGGGACACTGTGCCAGCCCCTGGTCACTGTGCCCAGTTGACAGATGAGGATATTGAGGCCCAGGACAGGAGACATGCAGATCCAACTCCAGACTCTCTGCCTGCAAACTCGGCTTCTTGGTCTGCACCACTGCTTGCCCCCATCTAGCCCCCCTATCTCCTAGCTCCTGCCCAGGTTTTACCTAGGGACTGAAGAAGGGCCCCTCAGCCAGGCCTGAGTGGATGTCTGTGGGGTGCATCAGTGAGAATTACCAGCTGCCATTTCTTTAGCCTCTGCATACATCATACCGCTGGCCTATGGCAACCTATGTACCCTATCAGCTGAGCTCATGCAAAGCCCTGTGGAGCCATACACTGCCAGTCCCATTTTACAGATGTGGAGCAAGAGGAAGTAGCACAGCCTGAGGCAAGCAGCTGCCGGTAGAGCCAGTTAGGCCTGACCACTGCATGGCACTGCCACAGGGGAGGTGACAAGGACCTGGCCTGACCTCACCGCAGGCCATCAGCCCCTTCCTGTGCCCTCAGAGAGGCCTCTCCCTCACAGCATGCCACTGTACCCTCTGCAGCTTTGGGTGTAATAACCATTGGCCAGACACTGTCCCATACCCAGGGGAGTAGCTATGGCCTGGGATGGTAGAGGGGTCTGCCGCAGGGCACCCAGCCAGTTAGAAGGAGCCTAGACAAACCCAGCCCACAGCTGTGTGTCCATGGGAGCTGGATGACTGGGAGCCAGGGTGATCAGGGCTTCTCCTGTCCCAGCACAGCACACTGTCCCCTGGAAGCTTAGACACGTGGTCCCTGCACAGCAACTTCCCCGGGCACGTGTGGTTTGAGCATACCTAGGCACTGATTTGCCCAAAGGAGGAGGAATGACATTTCATGGGATTTTCTCACCAGGGTTTTGAAGGATGAATAGAAGTCAGCTGGCTGGTTAGATGCCTGTTGGTGTGGTGAAAGGCAGAGGCGGGGCAAGATGTGTTTGAGGCAGAAGTCTGCCTCTCTCCTGTTGACTTTAGAGTGTGTATGTCTGACAGCTGTGGCCAGCTCCTGGGCTAGCCCTGCTCCAGAGGAGCGAAGCATCCTACTAACCCCACAAGAAAGCCCTTAGAGCTGCCCATTGTGCAGACGGTAACACCGAGGCACGGCCAGGGAGGTGGCAGGTTCAGGGTCTGACCCTTTGGCATCTGTCTGACCCCACCTGCTCACCTTCACTTCGAGTCGGGTGTGGGAACTTGTGACCTTGTCCAGGAGCCCTGAGGGGAGCTGGGGCAGATACGGGCTGATGCCTGGCTGGTGGTTGGCTCCCAAAGGAGAGGGGGCAGGCCTCTGGGCTGAAGAGGCCTCTGCCCTGTGTTCCCAGGAGAGTGCCCACGCCACTGCATGCCAGCTGCTGTGGGTATCAGACACGTGCCCAGACTCCATCATAAAGCACAGAGGGTGGTTCAGCATCCCCAGCTGCTATGGCAACTGCTCAGCCCCCCTCCCCGTCCCCCACTCCAGGGCTCCCATTTTTCTCCCTGGTGTTTGCTCATCACTTGTGATATCTGGACCTGCAGGTGGGGAAACTGAGGCCCAGCCAGGATCAGCTCAAGGTCATGTCCTCTGGGGCAGAGACTGGAATTTGGCCCAGGCCGTCTGACTCCAGAGCTGCCTTCCTCAGACGGACCTGGCCATTTGGAAAGTCCCAGGGGATCCGTGTGCTCCCGGGAGAGGAAGAAGGAGGCGGAGACGGGGCTCTCACTCCAGGGACCAGGTCACCCAAGCCTCTGGTGGCGCCTGGTCCACTCCTCCGGTCCCGGGAGGCCCAGGCATTCCCCTTGGTGCCAGGGGATTGTTTTCAGCTGGGGTTGGGCCCGCCTTGGGCTGCTGGAGACAGGCCCCCCGGCGGCCCGGCGTCACCCTCCCTCCCGTCTCCCCATTCTCGTCTGCAGGGGTGGGGGTGGCCTGGAGCAAAAAGGCCCCAAAATAAATGGACCTCTTATCTGATCTTCCAGCCTGGCTGTTATCTGATCATTACATAATAGTCAGGCCTTCTCTCTGGCCTGGCTGGCTGACAGCATGGAGGAGGTGGCCCTGGGTACCCGGCACTCTGGGAGGAACTAGGGTTCCTGGAAGTCCTGGGAGGGGACAGGGAAAGTTCCAACAGAAACTAGAGGGACCATGTGGGTCTGCAGGCCAAACCAGGGGTCAAGTGGGGAGAGGTGGGTTCCAGGCCTGGCGCATGAGTGGCATGGGCATGTCCCAGCCTTAGTCTTTTTTTTTTCTAAGTATTAATTTATTTTTATTGGAAAGGCAGGTTTACAGAGAGAAGGAGAAACAGACAGAAAGATCTTCCATCCACTGGTTCACTCCCCAAGTGGCAACAACAAATGGAAGTGAGCCAATTTGAAGCCAGGGACCAGGGGCTTCTGGTCTCCCACACGGGTGCAAGGTCCCAGGGCTTTGGGCCGTCTTCCACTGCTTTCCCAGGCCACAAGCATGGAGCTGGAAGAGAAGTGGAGCAGCCAGGACATGAACTAGTGCCGATATAGGATCCCAGGACATACAAGGCTGAGATTTAGCCACTAGGCTACTGCACTGGACCCCCAGGCTCAGTCTGCTCACCGGCCTAGTAGAAGCATGGGCTGATAGTGGTCAAGAAATCTCAATTCCCAGAGAGGATGAAGTGCTGGTAGGTCAGGATGAGACAGGGGCAGATGGTGTAGCCCCTGGATCTTTAGGAATATGGGGAACCCCTATCACTTTCTCCCCAAGGACTCTCACTTGGTGGCTGCCCTGTCGTATCACATTACCTTGGACCGTGTCTGAAGTCTGCTACCAAATTATAAGGAAAAGAGCCCCATCTACCCTGTCCCGTGCTGCCCTCTGAAGGTCTCCATGGGGTGTGAGCGTCCTCTGTTGATTGTCACTTCATAGGCCACTGTGAGGCAATCAGTTCCCAAGATGCCCCCTCCAGTCTTGAGCGCTGGCCTGTGTGGGGAGTGGGTGCTGCCTAGTTCTGGGATAGCTGCTCAGACCCAAAGCACCATCTTGCCAGACCCTCGGGAGGCCCCAGGCATGCTCAGGATAAGAAGGCATAGGCACCTGTCCACAGGGGCCTGCTTGTTCCCAGAAGGCAGCTGGCACCCCAGGGAGGCTCCCCACCTCTCTGATCTCCAGGGTGCCTGGACCCACAGGGTGCGGCCAGGTAGGAGAGAGGCCAGATCAGTTCAGTTCCAGCTGTTGCAGCCATTTGAGACGTGAACCAGTGGATGGAAGATCTTTCAGTCTCTCCTCTCTGTAAAGAAAAAAAAAAAAAAAGTGGAGTAGCCGGGACTCGAACTAGTGCTTATATAAAATGCCTGCATCAGGCAGCCGACCTGGGGCCTGGAGGCAGGGACCGCCTCTCTGGCAGCCACCTCCAAGCTGGCGTCGGCTGGACGCGTGGCCCGGCCCTCCGCGCCCATCTTTGATCTCGAAGAAAACAGGAAGTGAGCGCGACAAGATGGAGACACAAACTTCCAAACAGTCTCCCCTTCCCTGTCCCCCCTCCCACCCTCGCCGCCGAGGCACATTCTTTGGGATGAGGTGTAGGGACCTCATTTCCTCTTCCTCCTCTGTGGCTCAGGGTGAAATTCCATTGCCTTCCTTCAGGACCTGGCTTCCTGGCGGCCCAGGGCAGGCTCTTGGGCCTCCAGCAGCCGCCTCCCTCCTCCCGGCCGCCCTCTCAGCTCAGTCCAGCCCTCGGTCCTCGGCCCTGGGGTCAGGACACACTCAGCTACCCTGAGCCTGATCTGCCTTCCACCCCCTCTACTCCTCCCAAGGAACCTGCCTTTGTGGTCTGCATGCGAGCCCTGCCCCGCACTTGGGGTTGCCTGATGCCATAAACACGCATACAAGAACCCAAAAAAGTTAGAATCCCAGAGAAACAACACACGTTTTTGAATGACAAGGGAGGTCCGGTGCATTATGTGGGATTATTAATTTACAGAGAGAGAGACAGAATCTTCTACCTGCTGGTTCACTCCTCAAATCGTCACAATGGCAGGCCGAGCCAAAGCCGGGAGCCTGAAACTCCATCTGGGTCTCTCACTTGAGTAGCAGAAACTCAAGCACTTGGACTATCTTCTGCCACTTTCTCAGGTGCAGTAGCAGGGAGATGGGTCAGAAGTAGAGCAGGAGCCCAGTACAATAGTTCAACTGGCTAATCCTCCACCGCCAGGCACCAGGATCCTGTATGGGCACCAGTGAATGTCCTGACTGTTCCACTTCCCATCCAGCTCCCTGCTGGTAACCTAGAAAAGCAGGAGAGGTTGGCCCTGAACCCACATGGGAGACCCAGAAGAAACTCCCCAACTTCAGATCAGTTCAGTTCCAGCTGTTGCAGCCATTTGAGGGGTGAACCAGTGGATGGAAGATCTTTCAGTCTCTCCTCTCTGTAAAAAAAAAAAGTGGAGTAGCCGGGACTCGAACTAATGCTTATATAAAATGCCTGTATCACATGGTACACTAACCTGTACCTCAACAGCAGGACCTAACATACTCCTCTTGTTTTGTTTGTTTGTTTAATATGTATTCATTTCCATTGGAGAAAGAAGGAGAGACAGAAAGATGTTTCATCCGCTGGTTCACTCTCTAGCTGAGCTGATCCATGTGGGCACAGGGGCCCAAGGCCTTGAGCCATCCTCGACTACTTTCCTAGGCAAAAAGGGAGCTGGAAGGGAAGTGGATTAACTAAGATATGAACCATCACCCATACGGGATTCCAGTGCACCCAAAGCGAGGACTAAACTGCTACCCTGGGCCCAGCACACTCCTCTTGTATCTAAAGTTCTGGCTTGGGCCCAGCGGCATGGCCTAGCGGCTAAAGTCCTCGCCTTGAACGCGCTGGGATCCCATATGGGCACTGGTTCTAATCCCAGCAGTTCCACTTCCCATCCAGCTCTCTGCTTGTGGCCTGGGAAAGCAGTTGAGGATGGCCCAAAGCTTTGGGACCCTGCACCCGCGTAGGAGATTTGGAAGAGGTTCCTGGTTCCTGGCTTCGGATCAGCGCAGCACTGGCCATTGCGGCTCACTTGGGGAGTGAATCATCGGACGGAAGATCTTTCCCTCTGTCTCTCCTTCTCTCTGTATATCTGACTTTGTAATAAAAATAAATAAATCTTAGAAAAAAAATAAAGTTCTGGTTTAACTGGGTGCCTTGTTGTTCACCAGTCAACCTTGCACCTTTTACTCCATGACCCTGGACAAGGGGCTTTTCCTCTTTGAGCCTCAGCTTCTCCATCTGTGGAATGGATATAATGCTCCCCACCTCACAGGGGTAGCTGACCTTGGCAGGTGTCAGGTGTCTGGGAGGCAGGGTGACAGCCACAACCCTGTTCTCAGCCAGCTCTCCGATGCCTCTCCCTGCAGGTCTCGCAGAAACCACCCGCTGTGACCTGGAACCCGTGGACGCCGACAGAGGCCAGGTGACATACACCACCAGCCAGGTGTCTGAGGGCTGCGTGGCTGAGACTTCCAGTGCTAGCCTCGAAGTTCATGTCCTCTTCCTGGAGTTCCCAACCGTGAGTGTGCCCCGTGGTGAGGGGGCAGGAGGGCCCAGGGAGGGGATGCCAACTGGAGGAGAGGTGACAGGTAGATTCCACCCCGGGGATCCTCCCCTGAGAGTGATGTGGGCATCTCCTGGGGCCCATGAGGGACGGTGTGTCTGTGGCCAAGCCTGGGGTTGTGGCGAGACTTCCAGAAGCCACTGCAAGCCACTGGTAACGAGGGCTGCCTCTGGCAGTGAACTATGCTAAGGAACACCTGTGTGCTCCCCCCTCCCTCATCCCACAGCTCCAAGTCAGTGCCTCCTCTCTCTGGCCTGCAGGTGGCTAAGTTGTGACTAACTCTGGGCCTTTAGTGACAACTAGACATTTATTAAGCACTTCTTGCACACTGAATCCTGGGTCAGGAACTGCTGTGTGTGTAAAGAGTGAAGCCCCTGGGCAGAGAAGGCTTCCTGAGGGACCAGCTGCCAGGGTCCCTGCTACAGACCCCACCTCTCAGAGGAGGAAGCAGAGGCCGAGCTTGGGAGAGCAGGGCCAGGCCAGCTGTCACAGCACCTCTGCAGGGAACACCAGAGCCAGGCTGCTGGCCACCTGACTCCTCGGGAGACCTCTGGGCTCAGGCAGCCAGCGGCCTTTCCCCCAGGGTGGGGAAAGGAAGCCGCACGTGTCCAAGAGCGATTTCCTGGTGCCCGTTTGGGGGTCAACGGGTGGCCGACCTGTCCCCCAGAACTGTTGGGTTGTGCAGCGATAAGAAGTCGCCCAGACCACCAGTATCAGGGTTGCCTGCCCACCGCCAAGGCTGTGGCCTCCGATAACCCCCAAGCCACAGATAGCACTGAATGCACTCATGTGCTTTGCATTGAGACTCCTTCATGTTTGGCAATGACATGCAAGAGGAAACTGGCTTCTCTGGGTCCACTTGGCTTGTCCTGATGCTGAGGAATGCCCCAACTGTGATCATGTCTTATTGGGTCACGGTCAGAGAAAGCACCCACACCCTGCCACCTGTCAAGGGTGCAGGTATGGGGACAGCCAGCTGGGCTGCAGGTGATTGGTCTCAGGGCACACAGGGCATGAGGCAGAGCTTCCTGACAAAGGCTCAGTAACTGAAGGGATATCAAAGAGAACAGGTACAGAGCCAGGGAGGTGGCCACGGCTGCAGCCAACATGGGGCAGGATGCACGGTCCACCTCAAAGCAGATCTGGGCAGACGCAAGAGGCCCCTAGCCACAGTAAGGAGCTCGGTCTTTGTCCTGCGGGCAAGGACAGTCAATGGCTAGGGTTTTAGGGTTGTGCTGGTGCCACCGTACCTCCTATCCTATTCAGAGAGCCTCTCAGATGTGGCCTTCCCCTCCCAGAGAACTCAGTCTGCACATCATGCAACTTTAGGTCAAGGAGTTGATAGCCACGGTGTTTGCTGGAGGAGGTAGTAGAGGGAGCTCAGGAGGGGGTGGGGCAGGCCTAGCTGGGTCATGGCCAGCAGCCCCTGTCGTGCCAGGAAGGCACAGGCAGAACCTTCCACCCACTGTCCTGGACACGCTTTGCTGGGAGCTCACCCAGTAATCACAGCAGCAGCAGCAGAGCCTGGCCCGGAGCTGGACATACACACCACTGGCTGTAAGGACCACTGCATAACAATGTGCAGATGGACGAGCGCACCGCTGAGTGGTGCGGGTGCTAAGAACAGTAGTTCTAGCCAAGAAGCTGCTCGGGCCACATACGTCCCATCTTGGCCTTCCTGAACCGAGTCCTGGCCTTGGCTCTCAAGGCTAGCTTCCTGCTCCTGTGCACCCTGAAAGCAGCAGGTGACAAATGAAGTCCTTGCTTGGGTCCCTGCCACCCATGTGGGAGACCTGGATTGGGTTCCAGGCTCCTGGCCCAGCCCTGGCTGATGCAGGCACAGATGGCCCTACAGGCAGCCAACTCACGAGTTGTCCCTGAAGTTGTCACTTCTGAGCAGACGGGCAGGGAGCATGAATCCAGTCTTGGAGACACCAACCCTCCTGGAACTGGGCTTCCCCGAGGTTCCTGGCCTCCTTGTACCCCCAGACCCTCCCACTGTGACCCATGAGGAACCCATGCAGTCCCTGGGCAGCATCTTCTGCCCCTGGGACAGCCCCCAACAAGAGGGTCCAGGGCCTGGCAGTCCCTACTCCACCAGCACCGGCCAGGTGTCAGTTCCACACCCAACATGCTGTGCTGGACATTGAGGCTGCAGAGAGAAAGAGGGCAGGGCACCCCCCTGGAGCACCCCCACCCTTTCCCTGCACAGCTCAGGAAGCTAGGGGGTGACCCTCGGAGCCTGCCCTGGAATCAGAAATGGAGGGCATATGTAGAGGATTGTGGGGACAAGATGGCCAGCATTGAACGTGCAGGGAAGACTTGCTGGGGGCAAGGTTTCCAGTCTAAAACAGAGAGGGGCCAAGTGCATCCCAGGTGCTGAACATTGCATCCGCAAAAGCTAAGAGATGAGAGACCTGGGTCGGTGACTGCAATGCAATGACAGCCATTCCCACAGCCAGCCTGCCCCCTCTCCGCCCTCAGCCGCCTGCGTCAGTCCCTGGCATGGAGAAATGGAGAAAGAGCCTTCCAGTTCATCCCCGCCTTGTCTCGGAGCCCTCAGATTTCCCGTCGGTGGCAGCTAGGAAGCAACACTTGGGGCGAGGGTTGCGGGGGCGGGGGGCGGCGTGTGTAGGGGTGGTCCACAAACAGCCAAGGGTCCGCTGGGCAGAGCCTTTATCTCGCCGGGTCCCCGAAGGGCAGGCCGGAGCCTGGATTCCGGGAGAGGGCCCGGGGTCACATCCTGACCCGTGGAGACAGGAAGCCGGCCTGGTGTCGGCGCTGAGCTGCTGTCTTCCTAACTGGCCGGGCGGGCCAGGGCTGGGGCAGCCGCTGATTCACCCCGCTCCCGGCACTCCCCACCCACCCCAGTCGCTGACTCACGCCTGGCCGGCCGCAACACAGGCGAGGTTGCAGAGGCAGAGGGGAAGCTGGAGGGGACCTTGCGTGCCCCCAAACCCTCCTGGAAACCCTAAGGACTGTGGAAGGCTGTGTAGTTCACCTATCCGGTCAGAGTAGAGGGCTTGGAGGGTCCTAGCGCGTTTCATCTCCCAGACCCTGCTCTGGCGTCCCCGGGACCTTTGGAGCTCGTTCTTGTAACGTCCTCTAGGGGGAGCACTGCAACGCTAATGTGAGCCCCCTGGGCTGTCAGGCGGGGGAGTCGGCTCCTGGGGTGAGGAGTGGTGGGGACAGGGGGAGAGGCAAAGCCCGGGCGTCTAGTCTGGGCGAACCTGGCAGATACACATCATGGCTGTGCTTGGCAGGGGTGGGGCTGGAGGCTGCCACAGCATTCCAGGCACAGGTGCGGGTGGCCCTGTGCTGGCTACCTGTCCATCTCCTTTGCTCACCACCTGTGTCTGGTCATTTGGGGATGATTGTGTTTTGGTCTCGTCCAAGATGCTGGGGACAGAGTTAGGGCTCTGCAATCGGGAGAGTAAATGAGTTGGGGGGGTGCTGGGAAAACTTGGGCTGACTGTAGCAGCACCTGAGCCAGGTAGGAGCCCTGTCTATTGTCCCTGGGCCCGGGACCCTGCCTCCTGGATACTGAAGGCCCGGAGTGGGGACTGGGAGCCACACAATCCCAGTCATCGCTGTGCCCATCCCACCCTGCACACAGTGGCACCCAGGGAGGGAACACCATGGGGGAGGGCTGGAGAGGGAGGTCTCAGGGCCCCCATTGCCACCCACATCTAACCCCAGCTCCTCCTTCTATGCCACGGGCTCCTCCTCTAGCGAGTGTGCAATAGCAGCTGGAGGTAAGGACAGCCAGGCTGCTACCATGCATAGCCATCTCTCAGTGTCCACAGACACCAGTTCCAGGACACCCCAGGGCACCAACATCTGCGGAGATGCAGGACCCTCCCGTGGAAATCTAGGCACCCCTCCCCACCACAGCGACTTACCGCACCTGCCTCAAGATCAGCGCCGTGTTACAGCTGTGACTGTAGGAGAGCCGGCACAGGTTCAGAGCATAGACAACTTTAAAAAATTTTTTTGAATTTTTATTTTTGATGATTTTTATGTAGTTGATTAGGGTGATTAGGGTCAAGGATTACATGAAGGTGGGTGAGATCACAATTTCCACGTTCTCATTTTTTCCTTCCTGTATCTGGGGAAAGGAGGGAGACAAGGAGAGAAGCAACACCTAGCTTCCCAAATACCTCTGCACCCCAGGATGGAAGGCAGGCACCTGACACCACTCCAAGGTCCCTAATGTGGGGCATGCTCTGGGGGTCCTGCTCATGAGGTTTCGATAGTTCGACAGTTCCGAGTTACTGCTGATCCCGCCACTCCAAGAACAATGGAATCTCTCCAGAATCCATTGGCTGACATAGTCCACCGTTGAGTCTCCGTTTGCCTAGGAGGCTCATTGACAACACATGGCTAGGGTAGTTGATCGATTTGTTCTGTCCTCTGTCCTGTTATGGTACCAGGTGTCCTCCACAGACTCCAATGGACTGCCGTATCCTCCATATGCACCTAGATATGCTGTCCACTATTTTTTTTTAAAAGATCAGTTATTTTTATTGGAAAGGCAGATTTACAGAGAGGAGAGAGCTTCCATCCACTGATTCACTCTCCAAAATGGCCACAATAGCCAGAGCTGAGCCGATCTATTTGTTTATTTTTTATTTTTATTTTTGAAATTCAATGTACAATTTCGTATAGTCTGGGATTCCCCTCCCCCCAATTTCCACCCCTAGATTGATTTTTCCCATAATGTCACAACTCTTCATAAGGAGTTACAGTTCCATCACTCTGTTATTTAAGTGTGCCCCAACATTGCTGGTTCAGACAATGTCCGACAGTCCATCATCCCATTGTCTAGATATATCCAACACTTTCATTGGGAGTCCAGCTGAGCCAATCTGAAGCCAGCAGCCGGGAGCTTCCTTCAGGTCTCCTACATAGGTGCAGGGCTCCAACCACTTAGGGCTTCTCTGCTGCTTTCCCAGACCATAAGCTGGGAGCTGGAAATGAGGTGGAGCTACAGGAACTAGAAATGGTGCCCATATGGAATGTGGGCGCTGCAACGTGGAAGACTAGCCTGTTGAGCCATCATGCCTACCCCAATTTTTGGTTTGAATATTCCTGATCTACAACTGGCCCATTGGCAGCCCCGGAACCAGAGGCCTGAGAGCTAACTGAGCTTAGCTGCCCTGAGGGGCCACTTTGTGGACAGACTTGCAGCAAGCCCTCTAAAATCAGTCAGATGGACTCAGTGTTCAGCCCATTGTCCAGATTAGCAAACCGAGGTCTGGCCAGGACCAGGGACTGAGCTGCTTCTGAGTTCAGGTCTGCTGGGCTTTCCTCCCACGCCCCTGCCCTGATTTGCCTACTGAAGTCTGCCAGGGTAGACAGAGGGGGCGCTGGCCCTGGGAAGGCAGGCTCCACTCTGGGAAGAATTGCTGGAAGTGGCTTTCTATTAGCAGCTACGAGCGCTTGGGGCCTCCTCACTGAAATCCCCGTGGCTCACCACCAACATCAGGACCAACAATGGCCTCTGTGGGACACAGGTGTAAAAATAGAAACTGGACTCCCGCCTACCAGCCTGGTGGGGGCAGACCCAGGCTGGCTCCCAGAATCTCACTGAGGGGTGGGAGTGTTTCTCTGTGGGTGAGTCAGGACCATGGTCACAGAAACACTGGTCATGAAAACCCTGGCTGAGTTTTTCGGGCCACAGGGCTAGCCTTGGCCCAGCCCAGGGGTTCAGACCACCTTTCCCCTCCCCCCCCATGTCTTTCTAGACTGCCATGGGACTGCCTCAGCTCCCAACCCCCAGAAGTCTCTGCAAGAAAGGGCTTGGTGACCACTGGGCAGGGGGGCTAGGTTTCTGAGCTCAGCGTGGCAGCAGCCGACCAGAAGCTGCTGCCCTCGGATGCCCTCACCCCGGTGTGACCAGGCCCTGACCTCCACTTCGCTTTCTTCACTTCCCTGTTCCAGACTCCCTGCCTGCCACATGCATGGGTTCCCGACCCCATAGTAGCCCCATTTCCCAGATGAGAGCTTGGAGGCTTGGAGGAGTAGGGGCTGGTGGAGGAGCAATCTAGGAGGGAGGCAGGGTCCAGGGCAGTCTGGGTGAGCTGTGGGTTCCACCTGAACACCAGGCCAATGTGCATGGGCTTCCAGCATGGCCACCCCACTTGGGCCTCTATATTCACCTCTGAAAAATGGGCGAGTAGCATGCTTGCTATATGGCCAGACAGTGCAAGCAGAATACTCGGTTTGTGGTCCAGCACAGAGTCAGGTGGACGCATTACTCAGGACACTTCATGGCTCTTGAACAGCTTGACGAGATGAAATCCACCCGCCAAAGGTGAATCACGTGAATTTGAGTACATACGCAGAGTTGTGCAACCGCATTCAATTGCTTGCACCAATGGTAGGAATGAAGTCTGGGTCAAGTTGCTCTCCCAGCACCACTGATGTGCATCTTGTGTTACCATGGTGACAATCACAGTCCTGGAACATGGAATTTAGATGTGGCTTTCACACTATAACAAAACAGGGAGTGAAGATTTCTCTTTGAAGTGTTTAGGATGCATGTTTCATTTGAGAACATTTATTTGGAAAGCGGAGTTGCAGAGAAAGAGTGGGGGGAGTGCCAGGGAGATTTTCCATCTGCTGGTTTGCTCCCTACTTGGCCAGAATGGCTCGTGCAGGAGCCATCAGTACAAGGACCCAAGCACTTGGGCCATTCTCTGCTGCTTTCCGGGGTGCACTAGCAGGGAGCTGGATGGGAAGTGGAGCAGCCAAGATTTGACCTGGAACCAATGTAGGCTGTTAGCATTGCAGATGGTGGCTTTCTAACTCACATATGTATTTTCTAAAGATTTATTTATTTATATTGGAAAGGGATAAGTCCAGAGAGAAGAGACTGAAAAGAAGATCTTCCATCTGCTGCCTCAGTCCCCAAATGGCCACAACTACCAGATCTGAGCTGATCCAAAGCCAAGAGTCAAGAGCTTCTTCTGGGTCTCTCACGTGGGCGCAGAGGGCCCAAGGCCCTGGGTACTTTCTGCTGCTTTCCCAGGCCACAAGCAGGGAGCTAGATGGGACATGAACCAGCACTCATATAGGAGATGCTGGCACTTGGAAGTGGATGATTAGCTAGTTCAGCCATTGCACTGGCCCCAAATTGCATGTTTTTAAAAACAATGAAAAAGGGGCTGGTATCATAGCAACAGAAGGTGGAACTGTCACCTGCAGCATCTTGTCCCATGTAGGGGCCGCTTCCAAACCCAGCTCCCTGTCAACAGCCTGGGACAGACAGAGGAAAATGGACCACTGTTTGGGCCTTGGCACCAATGTGGGAGCCCCGGATGGAGCTCCTGGTTCCTAACTTTTACCTGGATAAGCCTTGGCCATTGCAGCCATCTGGAGAATGGACCAGTGGATAGAAGACCTCTCCCTCTCCCTCTCTCCTTTTCCCCCTCTCTTTCTATAGCTCCAACTCCCAGATAAATGATATTTCTTTAAATAAAATGAGAAAACAGGCTAGTTGGAAGACCACACGTTATAAATTCATTACAGTATCCTTCAAAAATGTGAACTTGTTCAAATGTTAATCTGAAACCCACCATTCTACTACAAATGAGCATGAGAGTAATTATTTTGAACTCCCTGACCTGAATGGCCCCACAGCAGACAACCTTGGGGGAACACTGACGTGAACTGGTGTGATTTTTCTTGTTTCGGCTTCAAGAGCAAACAATGAATGCCGGAAGTCTCCCTGGGCTGCCTTGCCATCTCCGGGTGTGGGACATCAACTCGGGAATGAGCAGGAGGCGGTGAGAAGCTGCCCCTGAAAACCTCCCACTCGCCTCTTCCCCTCCCAGGGGCCCCTCTGATGGGCGTGGCCTGCATTGCCTCTGCTGCCTCTGGGGATAAGCCAGGGCCAAGTGGGTTAAGCCACTGTTTGCAATGCAGCATCCCATAGCCGAACACTCATTTGAATCCCAGATGCTAGCTCCCTGCTAATGTGCCTAGGAAAGCAGCAGAGGAGGGTCCAAGTCCTTGGGCCCCTGCCATTCAGTGGGGGACCTGGCTGGGGTCCCAGGCTCTTGGTGTCAACCTCATCCAGAGCGGGAGTGAACCAGCAGATGGAAGATCTCTCTCTCTCTCCTATCACTCTGCCTTTCAAAAAAAAAGGATGGGGAAGGACAGTGGGGAGTCATCCAGATCCCAGGACCCCACTAACTTGCTGTGTGACCCTGCACAAGTCAGCCCACCTCCCCGGGGTCAGGTTCCTCATCTGTGAGTGGGAGCAACAGGACGGCCGCCACCAAGGTCCTTGTGAGCGGCTTGGAGCCAGGCTGGCCTGGGTGTGGGGCTGTCCTCAGGAAACCGTCGCAAACGCACCCATGGCTGCTGAATGCAAACTGGCAAGGTGGGTGCTGTGTCCCAGAACACAAGCACACTCACCTGCCCTGTAGCAAAATAATAGTATTAAGCCAGCAGGGGAAAAAAAAAGTCTGCCTGTGCATTTTAGAATAGAAATGCAATTAGGATCTTTGCAGAGCAGGAGACCAGAGGGTCACCTGGACAGCTAGAGCGGGTGTGGGGACACTGGGCACTTCCTGAGCCACACAGTTGCCTAGAGGCCTCGCACACATGGGAGGGGCTCCTGGGAAACAATAAACTTGTGTGAAGTTCAGGTTCATCCCATGTTTCCTCCTGACTTGGACATGCCAGGGCCAATCACCTTCCCTGCTTTAGGCTGTGGGAGACAAGGGCGGGCCTGCCACAGGGAGCCAGCAGGTTGCACACCATCCTCAGCCTGCGAGTGGCTGACTCACCCACGGATGTGTGACTCTCCCTGTCCCAGGCCCGAGAGCTGTCAAAGTTGGAGCTCACTGTGCAAGCCCCCGCGCTGAACGGCTCCCAGCCTCGTCAGGTGCTTCTGGTCCTGGTCACGAACAAGAAAAGCAAAAGCATCTTCGTGCAGCTCCAGGCCCCCGGGATCCCACTGCACGTGGCCTACGTGAGTGTCACCCACAACCCCAAGCTGAGGTATCTGTGCTGTTTCTCCCTGGGCCTGGGGCCCTGACCAAAGGAACTTGGAGGGCAACAGGTTAGAAGAAGCTCTGAGCCCTTGTGTGGCCACCTATCCAGTGGGACCACAGCCCCCAAGTAATCTGACAGAAGTCTCAAGACCCATAGCTGGAAATGCAGGTTCAAGTGCGGTGGGAAAGGGTGGGGAGGGAAACAAGCTCGTGGCTGCAAATGGGCTCGGCAGAGACGTCTATTCCATGTTCTGTTCTAAGATCTGCTCAAATGGACATAGCCTGTATAGTGAACAAAAGCTCAAGTTCAACTGTCAGATGCATCCAGTGGGGAGAGAGGGAGGGGAAGAATGGGCAGAGACCTTCAGCTTGGCCGCCTTGGCGGGGAGGGGTCCCAGATGTGAGCATAGCAGGAGAATGGGGGGGCAAAGGGAAGATGAGGAGGAGGGCTCGAGGCTGAAGAAGAAGGGCAGGCCTGGGGGCAGGGGGCAGGGATAGACAGACCCCGAGAGCCCCACGGCAGGTCAGGCAAGAGGGGAGAGGAGAGGGGTGAGGGGGACAGCTTTCGCCATGTCTCCCCAGAACCCGGACCAGATCATCTTCCACACATCTGAAGGAATCAACACCACACAGATCCCATCCTTCAGCAGCAAGGACCAAGCCCTCGGCTGGGCGGCCACCTGGGGCCCCATCACCTCAGTTGCCCAGCTCAATGACCCCCGCAGCATCCTGCTCCGCCTGGGTCCAGGTCAGCCTCCCCCAGTGGCTGTTGGCTTAGCCCTCTGTCCTGGCCCTTCCCTGAGACTAAGCCACTCAGCACCCAAGGGGGGACATGAGTTGCCTCGGGTTATTCACCCCTGCGGGTCGGGTGGGGTAGCGGTGACTCCTCCAGCCAACAGGGAACCCCAGGAAGAGCTGGTTCCTTGTGGGAAAACAGCTGGGCCACCGTGTGCCAAGTTCTGAGCTGGGCACCCTGGAACCCTGGGTAAGCTGCAGGCCCTGCCCGGGAGAGCTAACACTGCTGGAGGAAATGGCAAGGGCCATATCCACAGGAGGCGCCAACGTGGGCATCTGGGGAGGGGAGGCTACCAGGCTGAGCCTGGCCTGTACATCCCCAAGGTTAGGCCTATGTGGACAGGAGAGGAGACAGAACCATAAGAGAGAGGGGCCTAACGAGCAGGCAGGTGTAAGCCCGGGTCCTCCAGCCCCAAACCGTGCTGGCGCCATCCTCGCCCACCCCTGCTGCGGACCGTGGGCGAGGGGGGCCGAGGCTGATGTGTGCCTGTCTCTGCAGCACCGGGCTCCCCTGCCTTTTGCGTGCCTGAGACCCCCCAGGACATGGGTCACACGCTTGAATGGCAGCCCCAGGCATCGGCGCAGGTCTTCGGCTGCCGCTTCCAAGATGTGGCGGGCCACAAGGAGGCGCACATCCTACGGGTCCTACCGGGTCCCAAGGCCGGGTAAGCAGAGCCGCCCGCGCCCCAATCCCAGCCCCGCACAAGGCAACTGCTGGCGGGGTGGGGGGTACCCCACCCAACTTCGCCCCAGTCCCAGCGTCCCCCGGCCGCAGCCCCACAGTGACGCCGCCGCTTCTGTCTCTGCAGCCCACACACAGTGACGGTGCAGGTGGAGCTGAGTTGCACATCCAGGGACCCGGCTGCGGTGCTCATTCTGCAGGGTCCGCCTGACGTGACCTGGCTCATCGATGCCAACCACAACGTCCAGCTCTTGGTGAGCCTGGCCCCTCCCCCAGATGGAAAATTCAAGCATCCCCTCCTCCACCTCCACCTTGCTATCCAAGGCAGTGCCGTCCCTCGCCCTGGACCCCTGCACATGATGGGTCCTTCCACCCCTACAGTGTTCGTGTGTTCTCCTTCAAGGCCTCCTCCTCCAGGAAGTCTTCCCTGATCCCTTGGAGAGCCCCTTAAATGGCAGGTGGAGGAGACTGCGGGAGGAGGAAGAGCAGGAGCTCCGGCCAGGCCCCATCCCCTTCCCTCACTGAGTTCCTGACTTCATCCCTTGACCCCTCCTTGTCTCTCTGCGCCCCATCAGACCACCGGGGAATACTCTTTCAAGATCTTCCCTGACAAGACCATCAAGGGCTTCGTGCTCCCAGACACTCCCCAGGGCCTACTGGGGCAGGCCCAGAAGCTCAATGTCAGCACCATCGCATCCTTCGTGGAACTCCCTCTGGCCAGGGTCATCTCGCTGCAGGCCTCCAGCTGCGGTGAGCCCCGGCCCCCTGCCCTCCTTGGGATCTGTGGCCACAGTGTTTTTGTCACATCCATTCATCTCTCTGAACCCCTGGGACACTAAAGGGCCAGTCATGGGGGTCTGAGTCCCTGTGCACCAAGCACACCCACTGAACACCACTCCCCTAAACTCCCCTGCCTCTGCTACCCCACAGATGGCGGGTCCCAGACCTCACCTGCACCCGAGCCGACCACCCCTCCCAAGGACACATGCAGCCCGGAACTGCTCATGTCGCTGCTGCAGCTGAGGTGTACCAATGACGTCATGACGGTGGTGCTCCAGAAGGATCTTGTCCAGGTAAAGGCACAGCCACCCTCTGCGGCTCAGGCGCCACTCCAGCAGAGGGGTGTCCCAGCCCAGGCCTGGGACATCCTCAGCAAGCCTGAGCTTTCTTCCCATGGAACCAGGGCCAGGATCAGTGCCTGCTTCAAGAGGGCCCTTCCCTGGGGTCTGCCAGCTCAGTGCGCTCTAGCCATGGCCAGTCGTACAGGTTCCATGACTGGCAAAGGGAGCCCAGTGGTCGGCCTGTACCACCACTGCTTCTACAGTCTGGATTCAGCCAAATGCGACTAGAAAAAAAAACTAGAAGGGGAAAAATGTGCACGTGTTCTGGCCACAGGCAGCCCCTTGTTCTTGGCACCATGCCCCTAAACAGTGCAGTGTGCTACCTCTCCACCCAGGCAGGAACGCCACATGACCGAGAGGCTACTTACACTGTGCCGGAGGGGAACCAAAGCACATGCACACTGCAGTGCCCACTGCAGGACGGCCACTGAGGATGGCTGTGGCCTCACAGGCACCTGCTGTCACACAGAGCAGCAGGACATCCCCATCACTCCACCCCAGGGACGGTGGCTGGCGGCCGTCGGGGCCTTTCTTTGTGGTGTGCTCTCTCCGTGCCCTTCCTGTATCCGCGGCGTCACAGTGGTCGCATTCTTTTGTCTCCTGCTAGTCCACTTAGCGTATTTTTAGAACCCTGACGTCTGTGGCCCATGCTGTGTTGTTCGTGAGTGTGGGATGGTCCGTTGTGTCCGCAGTGGGCTCCTCCGCCCATGTGGCACATTCAGATTGTCTCCAGTTCCGTGATACTCCAAGTGTGCAGAAAATGCCATTGTGGACAAGGCTGTTCTCGGGGTGGGGGGGGGTGCTTTCTCTCTCTTCCAATACTTATTATTTTTATCGAAGAGATTTTACAGAGGAAAAAGGAGAGAGAGGTCTTCCATCCACTGGTTCACTCCCCAAATGGTTACAGCCACCAGAGCTGAGCTGACCTGAAGCCAGGAGCTTCTTCCTGGTCTGCCATGCAAATGCGGGGTCCCACGCACTTGGGCTGTCCCGCTGCTTCCCTTGGCCACAGACAGGGAGCTGGGTCAGAAGTGGAGCAGCTGGGACATGAACCGGCATCTGTGAGATGCTGAGACTCGCAAGAGGAGGATTAGCCTGTTGTGCCACTGAGCTGGCCCCAGGGGTTGCTTCCTTAGGCAGGAACCCCAGAGTGAAGTCCAGAGGGGTTCACTTCTCCCTGGCGATGTATGAGCGTATCTCTGCCACTCGTTTTCTCTACAGAATCACATTTTTTAGTCAAAAGCGAAACCTCTGCCCAGGTGAGGTGAACCGTGACATTCTGTTCTTGTCCTGACTGCGTCTTGAGCTGGGAGTGACCATGACCTTGGCGCCACACCAGCAATGATGACCTAAGTCTCTTTGTCACTGGGGCTTGGTGTTTTTCTTGATGTTTTTGATAAGTTGGTTGTTTTTTTTTTTTTTTTTACATAAAGGGGAAAAAAAACCCATGGCCTTTGTCCATATTTTGCCCCGATGTGTTGTGCTTCGTTCCAGGATGGCTTCGGTGGCCTCTCCCTCTTTTGAGTATTACTAAACGAAATGAGCTAGAGCTGGAATGGCCCCGTGGGTTAAGCCACCACTTGGGGTGCCTGCAACTCATGCCAGCTTGGAATCCAGTCTTAACACCTTGGCATTCCCATCCAGCTGCTGCTTCTTTCTAAGATTTATTTATTTTTCTTAGAAAGACAGTTTACAGAAAAGAGAAAGATCTTCCATCTGTTGGTTTACTCCCCAAGTGGCCGCAGTGCTGGAGCTGAGCTGATTCGAAGCCAGGAGCCAGGAGCTTCTTCCAGGTCTCCCACATGGGTGCAGTGTCTCAGGGCTTTGGGTAATTCCTCCACTGCTTTCCCAGGTCACTAGCAAGGAGCTAGTGGAGCAGCCAGGACACAAACCAGTATCTATGTGGGATGCTGGCACTTGTGAGGGGAGGATTATCCAATTGAGCCATTGTGCCCCCTCCCACCACCACACTACCATCCAGCTTCTCGCTGGGGCGCCCTGGTGGCAGCACACAATGGCTCCAGTGCTTGGGTCTTTGTCACCTGTGTGGGAGACCTTAAATTCCTGGCTGTTGGTTTTGGCCTCGTTCAGCCCAGTGCTGTGGGCATTTGGAAAAGCATTTTCTCCCGCTGTCTTAAAAAACAAAACAAACAAACAAAAAACCTGTCAGACCTCTGCTAAGTCATCCATGACACTGAACTCTGAGTAAATCCACAGGGAAGCAGAGAGGGAGAACACTCCAGGTCCCTGGCTCACACTTCGCTGGTGTTGGGGCTGGGACCTCTGCTAGGCAGATAGGCCAGGTGTGTTCAGAAATAAACAAGTGAGAGGGGTAACACTTGGGGTGAGGGTGAGGGGATGCAGGACCCTCGTGCCTGCACGACCTGCAGGTCAGACCCAGACTGCAACTGCAGAGGCAGCCGCCAGCCTGCAAGGGCAGACGCGGGGCGGGGTGCACAGAGGGCTGCTGGTGGTACACGCAGTGTCAACAGCAGCGGGACGTCACGTGTTCAGGTACAAAGGAAAAACACGCATCTCCCTATGAACATTTTCCCTAACACAGAAGAGGGTCTGCACACTCACCCCCAAACCAGGGTGCCCTCACAATGGCTGCAGAGCTTGAATTCCAGGGTCCCTGGAGCCCCCTCCAAGTCCTTCGTATGGGCAGTAGCAATCTAGGGTAGCTTTCTGGAGGAGTGACTCCGAGAGAACCAGACTCAGGGGAATCTTCTAGAATAGTCTGCATGACTCTTAATCTCTGAGATTCTTCTCAAGTTTGATTCTAATGAAAACAGGTTGCCAAATTCTGACTTACCACCTGTTTTTCATTTTTAAATAAAGTTTTATTGGGATACGGCTGTACCTATCTGTTTACACACCGTCCATGGTGGCTTGTGCCTATGACAGCAAACCGAGTCATGGCAATGACAACCACACGGCCTGCAAGGCCTCAAATGGCTGGATGCAAAATCCTGACCATGCCTGTGCTGACCAGTGCTGGCCTCCTGTTTTCCACCCACCACAGGCCCTCCAGTGTACCATCCTGAGCCTCACCTTTGGGGACCCCAGCTGCCAGGCTGAGGACAGCGAGGACCAGCTGGTCCTGCACAGCCCCTACTCACGCTGCGGCATGGAAGTGACCAGCAGCATGGTCAGCAATGAGGTGAGGACTAGGTCTGCCCCCGCACCACCACCACCCAGTGCCTCCCCCAGGCTCCAGGCCAAGGTGGTCTCTGGGAGAGCAGACTGTGGTGCATTTTCTATCAGGAACATAAGCTCCCAGTTGGGCTGTCAGCTGACTCAGTCTCTCCATCCCTAAATTGGGTGTATTGGCTGGGCCAGCCTCCAGGGTTCTTCCTGGCTCTGACCAGCAGCTCCTTGGTTCTGTCCCCACAGGTGGTCGTCCACGTCCTGTCGGGCTTGTCACCACAGCGGGTGAGAATCGTGGTCCCTTGTACTAACCCACCTGGCCCAGGGTCTACTGCTGCCTGGGCTGGGCTGCACCCCGGCTCCCACCCACTCCCCCTGCCAGCAGCTTCCTGGCTGGTACCGCCCAGCCTGACCGAGGGTCCTGCCTCCCACCCATAGAGAACTGTGCAATGCTTCAACTCAAAAGGGCTTGCTGTGCAGCTGGGCCTCTACCTCAACCAGCACTTTGTCCAGGCCTCCAATACCATTAAGCTGGAGCAGCAGGGTTTTGTACAGGTACTGGGCTTGCCTTGCCCCTCCTGGGCCTTCTGGGTCCCCTGCCTCCTCCCCTTTCTGCCCAGCATATGGGGAGAGTCAGCCTGAACGGGGAGTGAGGTCGTGGCATGACTTGGCTGGTGGCCTTGTTGTCACGGGCTCCAGGCAGTCCTCACTGCATGTGAGCCATGACCCAGGGCTTGGGCTCACCTCCCACTAGCCCATACTTCATCCCCTTTGCCTGCCTGCACAGGTGAGCCTGACCCCACCCATCCCTGAGCTCACATTGCAGCTGGACAGCTGCCATCTGGACCTGGGATCCGAGGCGGAGAAGGTGGAGCTGATCCAGGCCGGGGCCCCCAAGGGCAGCTGTGTGAACCTGCTGTCCTCAAGTGCTGTTGGCCAGCAGCGCTTCAACTTTCTCCTCCGCGTAAACATGGTGCCAACACCCAAGTCCGGGACCCTCAGCTGCTCTGTGACGCTGCGGCCCAAGAGCTGGTCCCAGGTGCGTGCAGCCTGGGGCTGGCCCAGCTTCTATGGGGGCTTCTGGGTCTGGGATTTGCACACCTGGATGTGGCCATCCAGGAGGACATGGAAACAGGTGGCAAGGGGCAGATTCATGGTCAGGCGCTTGTCCACCCTACGGCCTTCTGCGGGGGCCGTTGGGTCTGGGGCATTGGGAGCAAATCTGAGTTATTCTTTATCCTCCCAATGACCCATCCTTCATTCAGCATCCATCCACCCATCCATTCATGCAACCCCTCCTCTTCCTTCCATGTATTCCTTCATCCACTCACACTGGGACAAAGTCCCAAATCTGGCTTTCGTGCATGTGCTGCCCAGGGTGAGGGGGCTCCTCCAGCACCTGCAGCAAACCAGCTGGCGGCTGCCAGTCCCTCCCATGGCACGGCTTGGCCAGGGCTGATTGCACGTCCCCAGCCAGAAGCTCCAGGCTGCCGGCTGGCTGCAGAGCTGGGCATCAGCCTGAAAGGGTGTGCCATACCTCTCCTCTGCCCCACAGGAGATCCACAGGACTGTGTCTACCCACTTCAGCATCAGTTCCGACGTGCCTGGTGAGTACCACCCCTTCTACCTACCCATGGGCTTTGGTGGCTGGAGTCGGACTGGGAGATGCCTGGGCCTCCAGCAAGGGGATTTCAAGGACCGCAGCCTGGAAAGAGGGGCAAGAGAAGTCCCCTTCTGCAGCTCTCATGCACAGGATGGAGGCCCTTGCCCACGGCTCCCAGAGGCCTCCGACACCCAATCCAGTGATCTGCTGGGTCCCTGTGGCTGCTGGTTGACCCAGCTAAGGGGCTGGGGCCTCCCAGGGCAACCTGGGGCAGGGGAGGGAGGGAAGGTTGCAAGCTTGGCCCACCCTGAGGTTCCCAGGATGGAGGCGGCTCTTTAGCCCAATGCCCTGCAGCCAGCCACCCTGTTAGCTCCCCTGGGGCCCTTACAGTGGGGGCTACGGCTTCACCTGCCATCCATCCCCAGCAAGTGAGTATCCTTGTCTCCAGTTCAGGACCAAGAAATCAGGACTAATAATCCCATTGCACAGATGGGAAGCCAGAGGCCCAGGGAGTGATTGGCTGGCTCAGAACTACACCATACATACTGAGCAGCACAACAGGGGGTGGGGCAGTGCTGGGCTGGGCAGTGCTGCAGCACTGACCACAGATGGCCCTGTCTTATCTCCGCAAAGGCCTCAACCTGCCCGCCGTGCTGGGCATCACCTTCGGCGCCTTCCTCATCGGAGCCCTGCTCACCGCCGCGCTCTGGTACATCTACTCGCACACGCGTGAGTATCCCGAGGCCCCCCCTTCTCCGGGGGAGCCCGGCAAAGCCGCGGAGGCAGTGAGGAGCCTGCCCGGGGCGGGCCCTGACCGCTGCCCCTGCCACTGCCCCCAGGTCCGCACGGCAAGCGGGAGCCCGTGGTGACAGTGGCCGGCCCGACCTCCTCAGAGAGCAGCAGCACCAACCACAGCATCGGCAGCACACAGAGCACACCCTGCTCCACCAGCAGCATGGCCTAGCGCTTGACCCTGGGGCCACCGGCCAGCCTGCGCCCAGCAGACGGCAGCTGCTGCTGGCTGGCAGCCACAGCCAGGAGCTCACCTCCTTCTCTAGGGCCTGCTGCCAATGGGGACACTGCTACCCTGGAGCCCCGAGGGGTCCCCCAGGCTACTCTACAGAACCTTCTGACCCAGTGGCTCTGGGATGCAGCTGTCCAGGACCACAGAGAGAGAGGTCACTGTCCCAACTGTCCACATCGCTGTAGAAACCCAAGGCCCATCTGTGCTGATGCAGCCCCTGCTCTGGGTGCCTGGGTTGCACACAGACCCAACCCTGCCCAGCCAGGCCCTGCACCTCTCCAGAGAGAAGACCTGGCCTGGAGCCTGCTGGGTCCCCACGCAGCAGCGTCCACCCCTGCAGCAGAGGAAGCACAAGCCCAGGGCGACTGGCCTGGGAGACCAGAAGGTGGCAAGAACAGTTCGCGCGTGTGTGTATGGGAGTAGGGATCCAGCCATCCTGGCACGCCCCCAACCCCATGGGAGGTGCCAAGATGCTCATCCTGCATCCAACCCTGTATATTCACCCCCAATAAATTAGACATTGAAACCAATGTTGGGCTGGGAGAAGGGGAGGGGTGGGGGAGGGTCCGGCAGGGGTGGGGGCTCTACCAGTGACCTCTGCTTGCTGCTCCCTGGGCAGCGCATCCCAGGATTACAGCTGCAACATCCATTCACGAGTGAACACAGTCCTTGCCAGCTCCGGCTTCTGGTCCCAGGCCTGCCACCTGGTGGCTGGGACGGTGGGCAGGTCCCATGGATCCGCAAAGCCAGCCATGCTTAAATTCTGTCTGTAAAATGGGCACAAGTCTCCTTCTCAAGTCTGTGCCAGGAAGTCCACAAGCAGTGCCTGGCATGCTGCCACCAGAGGGAAGGAGGGACTTGCCCTGGGCCACCCTGTCCACTTCCTGAACTGGCTACACACCCCCTAGTCCCGGACTGACTGTCGCCTAAGAGAGTCAGACAGAGGTCAGGAGTCAGGGAAAAGTTTTGCCATTTCTTTAAAAAAGTGAAAGGCTTTAATTCACTTGGTCACCAGGGAGGCCCAGACAGAAAAGGCCCTGGCTTTCCCAGAAGGCACTGCAAGGAAGAAATCCACTCCCTGGCAGGCAGCAGAACCTTAGGCCTGGCCAGGCAGCTCCTACAACGAGCTGGGTGGTGGGAGGACAGGCTGGGGTGCCGGGCCTGCCATGTGGGGGTGCTGTCCTTGCTGGGAAGGTGCGGCCAAGGCACAGAGTTCCTCCTGCCCTCAGGAGAGCAAGAATCAAAGGCACCTCCTGGTATCTTGAGTTCACGGAGATGGCAGGCCAGGCGTTGGCTGCCCTTCCTCCTACCCTGACCCACAGCCCCGCAGCCTTGGCTACTGGGACAGGGAGGGGTCCAGCAGCTTCAGCACACCGCCCACAAGATGCAGGCTGCCTGTGACCAGCACGTGGACAGCAGTAGCCTCCCGGAGTACCTTGCTGTTGCTGCTGGCCAGGGAGAAGGGCAGGAGACCTCTCGGGGGGTTGGGGGACTGGAAGACTGGATCCCGGCCTTGGCTGATCCACTGCAAGGCATGTGAGATACAGCTGAAAACCAAGGAGGTGCTGCTGGAAGGGTGGAGCAGGGATCCTGCCTGCCCTGGGCTGTGGGGGCTCCGGACACTGTCATTCAGGCGGCTCCAGTGCTGCTGGTGCTCCAGGCAGCGGTGCAGCACCTGGTCCAGGGTCACCATAAAGTTCTGCTGGTCTGTGGGGTGCAGAGATGGGCAGGTCAGCAAAGGGGGAACTGCATGGGGAAGTGGTGGGTGCACGGGAAGGGGAAGCTGCAGGTGTGCAGCAAGGGGGAGGTGCAGGTGTGCAGGGAGGGGGAGCTGCAGGTGTGCAGGGAGGGGGAGGTACAGGTGTGCAGGGAGGGGGAGCTGCAGGTGTGCAGGGAGGGGGAGCTGCAGGTGTTGTGCACCCCACCCCCTCAACACCAGGTCCTTGGCATACATTGCTCTGCTGGGGCCACACTCTCAGCCAATGCTGGGAGGACACTGAGGTTCAGTCAGCCCAGAAAGGCACAGCCCTGTCTTGTAGCTCCCAACATATCTGTAACATGGACAACTGTGCAGCTGGAGTGCATCACCACATTGGTGTATTTCTGAGGGAGTTGGCTAAAATGCAGATTCTAGAACTTTCCCCAGATAATCCCACCCGGGACCTGAGGAGTTGTATCTTTTGAAAATGTGTTTATTTGAGGGGCCTGTACAATGACTTATCCTCTGCCTGCCAGCACTGCCATTCCATACCGGCACAGGTTCAAGTCCCAGCTGCTGTACTTCCCATTCAGTTCCCTGAGTCAGAGTTAGCAAGCAGCTGAGACAGCAGCCTGGAATGAACCAGGCTCTGACACAGGACACAAGAATCCTGACTGCTGCCTTAGCACTGGCCCAGCGCCTGCTCCAAGTTTATTCTAGACTGATGTGGAGTCATCACACCTGCTAACGGACACACTGGGACGCTACAGTGGGCATCTGTCATTTTTCCAGTACTGTGTCAAACTTTATTTAAAAAACACGAGGGCCCAGTGCAATAGCATAGCGGTTAAAGTCCTCGCCTTGCATGCTGGGATCCCATAGGGGCACCAGTCCTAAACCCAGCTGCCCTGCTTCCCATCCAGCTCCCTGCCTGTGGCCTGGGAATGCAGTTGAGGACGGCCCAGGGCTTTGGGACCTGCACCTGCATGGGAGACCTAGAGGAAGCCCCTGGCTCCTGGCTTCGGATTGGCTCAGCTCCAGCCATTGCAGCTGCTTGGGGAGTGAACCATTGGACAGAAGATTTTCCTCTCTGTCTCTCCTCCTCTCTGTATATCTGCCTTTCCAATAAAAATAAATAAATCTTTAAAAAAAAAAACACAAGACAGTAGAGGGGGAAAAATCTTTTTTTAAACTGATATAATTTACTGATTTTTTTTAACCAAATAAGGGGGTACTTCAATATTTGCAGAAAATGAAATTAAGAAATCTATGTTGGTGCAATTAAATAGAAATCTATGCAGCATTTTTTAAAAATAATGTACATTTTCCACAAACGGAAGACTCCTGGAAAATGCCTGCAACAGAATTTCCCCCACACAACAGCTACCCCTGCCCTGAACAGTATGCCCTGGCATTTTCCACGCTACTTCATTCCTGGCTCAGAACCACTCCATCGGCTTTCAGAACCAGCGGTGGGCTCTAACTACATTTGGAAGAATATCCTTCCCAATAACTTCCTTAGCATTGCAGTTACACGACACATAATCCAAACCGCACCAAACATCCGCTCACAGAGTAAACCGAGGCCTAGCTCCCACGCCTGTGTGGTCCACCCGGGGCCCCCAGCCCCCTTGCCAACCACCCTCACCACCCTGGGACCGCACTTATCCCCTCTCACCTGCGTCGCCTGTGAATGACACCTCTGTCAGGTTGGGGCAGAAGAGAGCATAGTCAAATTGGCAGGGCTAGAGTGACCAAGGGAGAGCTGGGTGTAAGACCCTGTTCCAGCTGAGTGGGAGGAGGCTGCCTAAGTCCTGCCCCTCGGCTCCCAGGCTACCCCCTGCCCTGCCCCTCAGCTCCACGCCCCGCCTCCTCCACTGTGCCCACGCCCACCACACACACACACACGCCCCGCCCCATCCCACCTTTACTGCACAGACCCAGGAGAGGGCACACTTGCGGAAGCCCATCTGCTGGTGAGCAGCCCCCACACTGGGCTGAGCAAAAGGTGCTGCCTGCACAAGGCAGAGAGGTTCCGACCAGCAACAGCCTCAGCCTCCTGGTCTGTGAATGGGACCTAGGATGACCTGGGGATGCCCCGGTTTGCCCCAGGAGAGAAGAGCCTGCATTCACATTGCATCCCAAGGATGCCTTCAATCACATCTAAGAAGCAAACACCCATCCAGGCGTCCCCATTTTATGGACAGACAAGCTGAGGCTTAGGAGACACTTAAGGGCATACAAGGGGGTGGGAGACTGTACCTCCGAACCACCCTTCACCCTCGCTGGAACCTAGACCCTGGGTTTGGTCTAGGCAGGCGGGGCACCAGGGCACTTACCTAGGACAAAGCTTTCCCAAGCCCCAGTGCTTCTCCAAGCTTAATGCTCAGTGTGACAATGGCAGAGGGGGCTCCAAGGCAGCCCCAGGGGTCACACAGTGGCCCTGCCCCCAAGCAGCCCCTCACCTGCAGCAGCTTCAGCAGGGCTGCTGAGTCCCGGTCCCCAGTGGAGTTGAAGAGCAGGACACGTACTTCCAAGCCACTGCACCAGGGGCCAGAGGGTGGTCACCAAGCGGCACCTCCTGCAGCCCCTCTACCCCTCTACTCGGGTGCTCCTTCCCACAACCCACCCGGACCTGCCTCGCCCCCTCCCCCCGCCCTGCCAAGGCCACCCAGAGCTCACACACTCCGTCTCTCCTGCTGTGGCAGCGCCCCAAGGAACCAGCGCACACAGGCCTGTATGCTGCTGGTGGTGTGCGCACCGTCCAGGTACCAGGTGAGAGGCCCACGCCGCAGCACCTGCGTGCGGCCCAGCCATTCCGTGTCCCGAAGCCCTGGTGGAGGAGCAAGGAGATGCTTCGGCAGTCAGGAAGCCCTCCTGGACCCCCATCCACCAAGTCCCCCCTCTCCAGGAAGGCCACGCTCCTGGCACACAGTGGGCACACTTGCTGCCTACTGTGTATACAGCACCTCCCTCCCACACCCCGAGACACTCGTGTCCTGCTGATGGAGGGGACAGTAGTGACATCCTGAGCCAGCTCCGAGTCCTGTCACCACCTCAGTGGGCACAAGGCTCAGGAAGACTCGAAGCAGGGAGGAGGAATGCTGTTCACAGCCCATCACCAGAGCCAATTCCACTTGGAACTGCCAAACAGGAAGGCAGACAAACACCCGTGGGCAGAAGGACCCACGGCGGCCCTGGCCAGGCAGAAGGCCCCACTCACCGTGCCGCATGCGCTCCGTGGGCTGGAACACGGGCGCCAGGGGCAGCTGCCACAGGACGCCGGGCTGGGAAGACTTCAGCTCGCCACTGTCTGTGGGGACCCGGCAAGCGAGTGAACCAGTATTCTCCAGGAAGCCACGCCCTGGGCTCCGCCCCACATGGCTCCACCCCACATGGGTTCCACCTCCTCAGGGCTCTGCCTCTCAGGCTCCGCCCCTCTTGGCTTCATCCATGCATGGATCCGCCCACCCCAATGGCCCCGCCCCTCGTGGCCCCGCCCCCACAGGGCTCCACCTGGCATGGCTCCATCCCCAGCCCGCCCACTCACCTAGGTGCTCCTGCCGCCGCAGCCAGCAGTGCGCTAACTGCAAGGCCAGGGCAGCATTGGCCCGCTGGTGCTCGCCCTCCAGGCCCAGGCTCAGCGGCGGCCCACCCTCCTCCAGGACTTCCAGTGGTGGGCACAGGTAGAGGGGACACTGTGGGGAGTCAGGCGGCAGCTGGTGGCAGCTCCACCCCCCAACACACACCCTCAAGACTCCCTCCTAGGCTGACTGACTTACCGAGATCTGCTGTGCTCGGTCTCTGAGCACCGCCAGGGGCCCCTCAGGCTGGAGAGATGTGAAAGCTGGGACACCACACTGTGGGGAGCCAGTGGGGACTGAGATGGGGCCGCCTAGCACCCCCCACCCTCCCCATGCTCCCTATGCCACCGTGTATGCCTGTCACACCCACTCAGCATCCTGTCTCTTAGGTCGCCATGGAGACACCTAAGCTAGGAAGGGGACTGCACCTGCTCCAGGTAGCCAGCAGGGCCAGGACTCAAGTGCACCTCCCCGTCCCCAGCCTGTAAGGTCACCTTAAAGATGCCCCCCTTCTGCCATGCAATCTTCTCCATCGTGTCCCCAAGGAGATTGGTGTGGTCCATGCCAAGAGAGGAGACACCGCACACCACGGGCTTCCTGTGGAAGATGACCAGTGTCGTGTCCCTCCCTGCAGGCGGTCGGGTGGGGGCCCGCTCCCCGGCTGCCACCCCATGGCCACCTTCACCTGACAATGTTGGTACAGTCATAGGCCCCACCAATGCCTACTTCCATCACCGCCAAGTCCACCTGCAGGAGATCAGGGGGTGTGGCAGGGCATACAGATACAGGGGGGCAGGCACATAGGAGCAGAGTGCCCACACCTGCCTGCCTCGGATGCAGGCTTCGGGAGGCGGGCACGCACCTGTTCTTGGAGAAACACGTGGAAGGCCATGAGTGTGAGGAAGCGGAAGTAGGCAGGCATGGAGTTGTAGTTGTCATCCTGCAGCATGGGGATACATCAGGCCCTGCTCTGGGGAGAGGGGGTCCTGGGACGTACAGCCCCGTTCTGTCACCCCTCTCCCCCAGCCTGCACCCCCCTACTTGGGGCACCTTGGTCTCCTCCAGCCGGTGGTAGAGGCGCCAGAAGTGCTTGGTGAAGAGCTCGCGGCTGATGGGCTGCCCATTGATGCGGATCCGCTCACGTACCTGTACCAGGTGAGGAGAGCTGCAGGGAGAGCTCAAGTCAGGCCTCCCCGCCAAGCCCTCGGATCTCTCAGCACAGCCTCCTTGCCCTGGCTCTCCCTGTGAGGCCCCGCCCATCAACACAGCCTCCCAACCCAGGCCCAGGGCTGTTCCCAGTCCCTCTGAACTTGCCATGTTCCTCACCCTTTCCTGTCCGTTTCCAGGCCTCTTGCACCTACCCTTGCCCCCTCTTCTCTCCTGGCTCACCTGACCTAGTGAGAAGATCTCAAACAAGACACCCTGCCAGAGGCTGGTCTAGCACCATCTATGTGCTCCAAGCTGACGCCCTCTTAATGTCCGACTGCCACAGTGCCTGTCTGTCCGTCAGCCCTCCTGTTCTAGGCCCTGGCTGTCACCATTGTTCACACTGCATCTGCAGGATCACACGGTCAGGGCTTTGCTCATCACCTTACACAGTCACGCACCCCAGCAACACGCCACCTGAGAGCAGGCTGCC
The DNA here is from genome assembly GCF_030435755.1 of Ochotona princeps. NCBI lineage: Eukaryota > Metazoa > Chordata > Mammalia > Lagomorpha > Ochotonidae > Ochotona > Ochotona princeps. Next base: position 4,993,857 of record NC_080845.1, read on the forward strand.
TGCAGGCCAGCGGGCCCCTGAGATGCATGCCCAGGGATGCCGCTGCCACCTCACTTCACTACTTGCGTTCTAGGAGGGTCACAGATGCCAACATCATCTAACAACACATTTCCCTGAAAGTGTCCCCATTGTCAAGTGACACAAGACTGGGGGATGTGGCCCCAGGTCCCTGCCCTGCTGCCTGGAGGGACTGGCTTATGCCTGGAGGGCACGGCTTTACCCTAACCTTCCCCATGACCTGAGGCACAGACTTGAGGCCTACATGTGGAGTGTGACCTCCAACATAGCTAGGTCACGGGAAGTATACCTAAACATAACCTCTGACATCACTGGAAGATCTAGAGAGACAGACATGTCATATAGCCAATTACAGCGTCTTTGGTGGGTGTGGGGTCTGCAGGAAGGCTCCCTCCTGCCCACCCCTTCCTTATCCTTTAATACTTGTAACCTGTGCGTAATAAAGCAGACATTCCTCACCAGCTTGTCTCCGTGGTTCTTGCGGCCAAAGGCCACCATTTGCCTCACCCTCGGTGACCTCGGGGCCTGCTGGCAGGTCTAAATCCCGAGAGGGGGAAGCCTCCATGGCTCCCTCAAAGACTGCAAAAGCAGTGTAGGGAGAAGATAATGAGCGGTGGTGACCTCCCTTGCTGGATTCTGACACTGACAGGGCAACCCTGGTGGGGCCAGAGACAGCCAGAGGCCAGCAAACCAAATCCCCAGGACTCATTCCACTGGCTTACCAAGAGGGGGCGCTGTCTCCAAGGCAAAGCCACAACCAACTGGGGCAGGCTCCCCTGCGCCCTTCCAAGCCAAAGCCTGCTCCTGACAGCAGACACAGCGCACTGAGAGAAAACCCTTTTGTGACTTTACAACATGTGTTTGCCCTTAGCAGTATCCAGGACGGCTCTGGCTGTGTCTGTGGCTCCTAGTCAGGCCACAGCGAGCCCACCCATTGCATTTTCCCTTATGACCATGAAACTGCCATAAATCCCGGAAACCAAGATGGTAGGTGCTATGTGAAGGACGTATGGCCCAGACAGCCAGACACACCGACAGCTGCCCCAGGGGCTGGCTGGTTCCACCACATGCCCTTCCAGCTCTGTACCTAAAAAATCCTGTCTTCAACCCATAGTTTCGAAGGATGCGTTCAGTGAAGGCGCAGGTGGAGCCCTATGGAGAAAAGGCACAGTGGGTGTGGGCCCCACCACCAACCATACCACCCCTACCCCAGTGTCCAGCCTCTCACCTTCCCCTTGGTCCCCGTGACGTGAATAATGTTGAGGCGGTCCAGGTCCTCCAACTGGGACAGACAGGATCCTCACTTTAGTCACTCAGGCCAGGATGGCGGGGGAGGGTGGTCACATACCCCCTCCCTCCCTTACCTGTAGGCCACTCCGTGTCAGGTAGAGTTCCATGGCTTCCAGCTGGGCCTGGGGGTCACCCCGCTGGCGTTTTACCTGCTCCAGGTAGCTGGCATTGGTCTGCAGGGTATTGAGCATGCGCACGGCATCCTGGCAACCACGGTTTCCAAGCCACAGGTTAGGATTCCCCACGGGTCCAAGGGACAGGGGCACCCAGCCCAGCAGCAATGGCCAAGCCAGGGCACCATGGGCCTAGGGTACCAGCCTATGAGTTAAGCAACAGCTCAAAGTGACTGAAGTGGCAGCTTTCCAGCTGGGGCAAAACTGGATGCCCAGGGGCAATTTGCCCCACCCAGGGAGTGCCAGGCCGGAAACATGGCATGACTAACGGATCAAGTCTGGCTTGCCAGCCTTCAGGACTCGCAGGGCCTCTATCTGCCTCCCTCCCTCCGGAGAAGGCACTGCAGGGCTGGAGGGGCGGGCAGGCCCACACAAGGCTGAGGTCTCTCAGAATTCCCCACATTATGACCCAAAGAGATGGACAGGAGATGTGTCTGGGGCATGGCCTCAGGAGGGCCCACAGAGGTGTGGGGCGTGCAGGTGCCAACTGCTTCCCCTTAGGGCTGCTGGGAGACCCCACTCCATCAAGGTGGGGTCCAGCATCAGCCAGCACCTATATAGATTTGTTTTCCAGCTTCTAGGACCTTCCATTGCCCCCCACCAACTCTGACACTTGACCACCAACAACAACCTTTCTTTAAAAACAGACTCTCCAAAGCACTTTTGTTTTGTTTTTCCTTTTTTCTCTGAAAAGGAGATGGAGTAGGCTCTTCCACTTGCTGTTTCACACAAGGACCTACAACAGCTCAGCCTGGGCCAGACTGAAGTGAGGAGCCAGAACTCCATCCGAGGGCCCCATGTGGATGGCAGGAACCCAACTCGCACCACTACCACTGCCCTCCCAGGGATGTGTACTGGCAGGAAGCGGGACTTAACGAGCCCTTCTGAGACAGGACTGGAACCCAAGCCCTTGGGAACAGACGACCCAAGTGGCCCTCACCCAGGCATCACACACCTGCTGAATCCTGGAAACTGCCCCTCGTGAGCTACACTTGTGGGTCTCTGGAGCCCCAACTGTTGGGTCCCTGACCTCCCCGCCTCCCCTGCTGATCCGGACTTTGGGGCCACAGGACCGAACAGAGAGACCAGGTCCCTAGCACCAGGGTCCCTGCCCACTCTACCGTGGCACGCTAAGCCTCAAGGTCCCCAGGTCCGGTGACCAGAGCTCAACTTCCTGGCCCAAGTCCCCATCCCGCTGTCGACTCCAGGCAGGAGGTTCCAGCCTCCCCAAGTCCCCGCTGCGCCTCGCTCAGCCCCGCAAGCCAGGGGAGCCCGCATGTAGTGTGGCCCAGGTTCGGCCCCATATGTCACATCACGACCTGCAGGAAGCCCCGGGAGATACCTGATATTCCATGCCGGGCTCCTGCGGAGCCGGCCGCGTGCTCAGTTCCCGCCGCGCGGCTCCTTCTGTCGTTGCACCACGAGCAGAAACCGTTGCCAGAGCCAGGGCGGCGTGCAAGTGTCTCCGCGCCCACGACATAGTCTCGGGACAGGTCACCGCACGCTAGGCCCAGACGGGAGATGCCACTCCCCCCACCGGGACGCGCCCCCTGGTCTGACCAATCAGCGCCGCCCGAGCCGCTCTCTCGCACCAATAAGGACTCAGCTCCTTCTGCGGCGGCCATCTTTGTGAGGGGCAGATTCCCCCTCCGGTAGCGTTGGCAGAGCGTTTCCGCCCATACTTGTGAGGGGAACGCTCCCAAGGGGCCGGTTTTTGTCTGGCGGGAATACGCGTTACCTCACAGCCTGGCCCGCCAAGTCCCCAGAAGAGCCAGTCTCAGCCCCTGCTCTAGGCTGGCAGCGGCTCAGAGCCGAGATAGAATGACAGGGTGGACAGGCATTTTGTCGATGTGGTGGGATCCCGACTCCGAAATATCCCAACGGAACACGGAGACCCCAGGGTCGGGGACAGTACCCTCACGAATATGGTAGCCAAAGCCCAGTCACGTATATAGTCTTGGGCCTCCTAACCGACCCTGAAGAAGCTTCCTGGGAGGGAGGGAGGGAGTGCTGCGAGCGGATAGGGCGAGAAGTTGCCAAGCTAAAGGAAAGGCAGGAAATGCGGACAGGTGCGACCTTGCACCTTGTCTGGGACCCCAGTAGGTTCAAGTTCCTGCTGCTGGGAGCTTCGGACCCAGATGCCACAGGAGAGATGGCCCACGTGCTTGGGTTCCTGCCGCCCACCCTCGGAATGGGAGACCCGATGGAGTTCCTGAGCAGGCATGCTGGGGCTAAGCCAGCAGATGGAAGGTCCTTGTCTCTCTCTCTCTGGCTTTTTTTTTTTTTTTATAAGATTTATTTTTATTGGAAAGACAGATTTATAGAGGAGAGACCGAAAGAGATCTTGTGTCCACTGGCTCACTCCCCAAATTGCCCCAAGGGCTGAAGCTGAGCAAATCTGAAGCCAGGAGGCAGGAGCCTCCTCCAGGTCTCCCATTCAGGTTCAAAGCCATCCTCCACTGCTTTCCCAGGGCACCAGCAGGGAGCTGGATGGGAAGCGGAGCAGCCAGGACTTGAACTGATGCCTATATGGTGTCCTGGCGCTTGCAAGGTGAGGACATAGCCATTGAGCCATCACACTGGGCACAAAGATTTATTTATTTTCACTTGAAGATCAGAGTTATACAGAGAGGAGGAGAGACAGAGAAAACATCTTACATCCCCTAGTTCACTCCCCAAATGGCCACAAAGGTTTGAACTGGTCCAAATCTGGGAGCCAGCAGATTCTTCTGGGTCTCCCACATGGGTGCCTTCCCAGGCCATTAGCAGGGAGTTGGGTCAGAAGTGGAACAGCTGCACCTAGAACTGGTGTTCATAAAGGATGCTGACACCTCAGGCAGAGGATGAGCCCACTGCACCAGCCTTCATGTAAGTAAATCCTTTTAGGACATTGGATGTCTTTAGGGAGGGATCACATGATCCAATTTATTATTTCTGGAGCTCCCTGCTGCCTTGTTGGGGGGGCCAGGGAGGGGTGGGCAGGTCACACACTTGGTCTAAAATCTTCACTACACTGTCCATCTATCCCTGGGCTGGTGTCAGCTGAGGCTGGGGTCAGGGTGGGGGGCCCTCCCAGCCAGCCCCACCTGGGGAAAGCCCCTGGGGTCAAGGCCAGGTCCAGGGGAGCCCGTGGGCTCCCAGCTGCCTCCCAGTTTGCTACCTCAGGGGCAAATATTTGTCAGAGGTTGTTTGTGAAATAAGTGAGTCAACAAGGTGCTGTTTGGGCCCCACGGCTGGATGTGTGCTCACTGGTGGCTAGGATGCTGTCCCCGGGCCGTCCACGTCCTTTGGCCCCTGCTTCCCTCCTCCTCTTAGTGCTGGCGCTTCCTCTGCACATGTCATTTAGTGATTGTGTCCACTGGGTGACAAAACTTTGCACCTTTGTCTGTTGCCAGCTCACTTGCCCTGCCCCACCCCCACGTGCCCACATGGTCTTTAGGTAATCCCTTTGGGAGCCGGGAGCATGGTCCTGTATTTTCTTTTTTTTCTTTCTTTCTTTCTTTCTTTCTTTCTTTCTTTCTTTCTTTCTTTCTTTCTTTCTTTCTTTCAGACTTATTTATTTTTATTGGAAAGACAGATATACAGAAAGGAGGAGAGACAGAGAGAAAGATCTTCCATCTGATGGTTCACTCCCCAAGTGACCGCCACGGCTGGAGCTGAGCCAATCTGAAGCCAGGAGCCAGGAACTTCTTTCTGGGTCTCCCACGCGGGTGCAGGGTCCCAAGGCCTTGGACCATCCTCAACTGCTTTTGCAGGCCACAAGCAGGGAGCTGGATGGGAGAAGCAGGACCACTGGGATTAGAACCGGCAACCATATGGGATCCCTGCGCGTTCAAGGTGAGGACTTTAACCACTAAGCTATTGCGCCAGGCCCTTTCTTTATTTTTCTTATTTTTAAATTTTTTAATTGGAAAGTCAGACTTTTACAGAGAGAAGGAGATACAGAGAGGAAGATCTTCCATTCACTGGTTCACTCCCCAAGTGACTTTAATGGGGGGAGCTGAGCAGGAGCTGGTACAGGGTCCCAAGGGTTTGAGCCGTCCTCCACTGCTTTTCCAGGCCACAAGGGGGAACTGGAAGGGAAGTGCAGCAGCCAGGACAAGATCCCGGCAAATGGAAAGTGAAGACTTTAGCCACTAGGCTATCGCGCCAGTCCTCACACCTACCTCCATATCTACAGGGGCTCAGTGAAGCAGACAACAATACTTTCTGCATTTTTTTGAAAGGTAGAGCAATGGGGGGGGCCAGCCTCTATCCGCTGGTTAACTCCCCCAAGTCGACAAAAGGGCCAGGTACAGGCCAGGTTTGGCCAGGCTGAAACCAGAAGCCAGGAATTCCATCCAGGCCTCCCACGTGGGTGGCGGGGCCCAAGCCCTTGGTCATCCTTTATTGCCTTCCTTGGCACATTAGCAGAAACTTGGATCGGAAGCAGAGCAGCTGACCTTGACCAGCACTTGACCAGGCAGCGGATGTGGGCGATACAACCCTGGTGCCTGTTTTTTTGTATCTTAATTTTCTTACTCAACAGTGAGTTTCTGGGGTTCCTTCTAGATATCTGTTTAGCAAACACAAGGGTACTTAGACAAGTTCATGGAATGTGGAATTAAAAATATATGTATGGGCCCGGCGGCATGGCCTAGCGGCTAAAGTCCTTGCCTTGAACGCCCCGGGATCCCATATGGGCACCGGTTCTAATCCCGGCAGCTCCACTTCCCATCCAGCTCCCTGCTTGTGGCCTGGGAATGCAGTCGAGGACGGCCCAAGGTTTTGGGACCCTGCACCCGCATGGGAGACCCGGAAGAGGTTCCAGGTTCCCAGCTTCAGATCGGCACACCAGCCCGTTGCGGCTCACTTGGGGAGTGAAACAACGGATGGAAGATCTTCCTCTCTGTCTCTCCTCCTCTGTGTATATCCGGCTTTCCAATAATAATAAAATCTTTAAAAAAAAATATGTATGTGGGGGTGAAAAAATCCTGGAAATCCTTGTATCATTTTTGAAAATACACATCACCATGATCTTAAAGAGCCTTGGTTGGGCTTGGTGCGACAGCCTAGTGGCTAAATACTCACCTTGCATGTGCCAGGATCCCAGATAAGCACCAGTTCATGTCCTGGCTGTTCCACTTCCCATGCAGCACCAAACTTGTAGCCTAGGACAGCAGTGGAGGATGGCCCAAGGCCTTAGGACCCTGCACCCGTGTAGGAGACCTGGAGGAAGCTCCAGGCTTCTGGCTTCAGATCAGCTCAGTTCCCATTGTTGTACCCACTTGAGGAGTGAAACAGCAGTTGGAAGATCTTTCTGTCTCTCCTCTCTATAGATCTGCCTTTCCAAATAAATAAATCTTTTTAAAAAAAATCAACAACCCTGGTATTTATAGCTTTTGGAATGTTTTGGAACCCAAATAGACTTGGTTCCACTTTCCATGATTTCTCAAAGGACTCTTGTTCTTAACCAGAGCCTCTCCCGACCCTGACAATGTCAGCACATGGCAGCTGATCTCCACCCCAGTCACTGTCCCCAGGAGTGGAGCCCTGTGCTGGCAGCTGATCTCCACCCCAGTCACTGTCCCCAGGAGTGGAGCCCTGTGCTGGCAGTACCTTTCCCAGCTGAGTGAATGGGCACAAAGGAAAAAGGGTTACACTGCAGTCACCCCGTCCGAATTTGACCATAAGCCCAGAGCCCTCAGCTGGCCTTCTGGGCCCCCCTCTCTCTCCCTGTCTCATTGGGGATGTTGCTGTCCTGTGCACCTGCAGGCGGCCCAGGGCTCACTATGCCTCTGGTGTTTTTGCTGTGGCAACAGCTAAGCACATCTTTCCAGGGATATTTCTTTAAAAAAAAAAAAAATGGGCCCGGCACAATAGTGTAATGGTTAAAGTCCTTGCCTTGAACGCGCCGAGATCCTATATGGGCGCCAGTTCTAATCCTGGCGGCCCCACTTCCCATCCAGCTCCCTGCCTGTGGCCTGGGAAAGTAGTGGAGGATGGCCCAAAGCCTTGGGACCCTGCACCTGCATAGGAGACCTGGAAGAGGCTCCAGAGCGACATAGCTTCAACTATTACGGCCACTTGGGGAGTGAATTAGCAGACGGAAGATCTTCCTTTCTGTCTCTCCTCCTCTCTGTAAATCTGTGTTTCCAATATAAATAAAACAAACATTAAAGTATATATTCCTTAAGTTGAAAGGCAGAGAGAGAAAGAGAGCTTTTCTGATAAGTGGAGAAGTGGGGCTGGTTCAGGCGTGTTTGAATCCTTTCCCCACCCCCATCCCTGTTAGCTACAACTGACATCCCATTTGCATGCTGGTTCGAGTCCTAGCTTTTCCACTTTCACCCAGCTCCCTGCTAACATGCCAGAGAAAGTGATGGAAGATGGCCCAGGTGCTTGGGTCCCTGAACCCATGTAGGCAACCCAGATGAAGTTCTAGGTTTCTAACTTTGACCTGGCCCAGTCTCCAGCCATTGCAGCCATTTGGGGTATGAGCCAGCAGTGTGTGGGGGGTGTACAGGTCCCTCTTTTTTTTCCACAGTCCCATTGTGATCACCACAGATCTGTCTGTAGGAGGTGGTATTGGAGCCCTAGGTCAGTCATCCCAGCATCTGGTCCAGGGCCAGACTGCTTCCCTAACTGGGTTCCTTTCCCATTTCCCAGCAAGGAAACCCACCCAGGCCAGTTGTCCCCTTTGGCTGGTCTTGGACAGGAGAAACTATCTGCTTGGGGGAGGAGGGGAAACTCAGTCCCAGCAAAATGAGACGCAAAGGGTGACCTGGTGCTGGAAGTTGCAGGGAGACAGCCTGGCACAGGCCCACGTGTGCAGGCTGTGGCAGGGGCGCTCGGGACCGCGGGCAGGCCATGGATGTTAATGTTGATTCTTTCACTGTTCCTGTGTCACTCTGATTTAGGTTAAACCCAAGAACATGCTAAGTCAGGAGAAATTATAGCTGTTACGTTTCTGCTTTCTACCAGGGACCCCTAGATGCATTCCCTAGAGAAGTCCTGGCTGCTGTGGCCCTCCCTGCCCCTTCTCAGCTTGAAGTAGCCAGAGCACACCAACCCCTATCCCTGACAGGCAGCCAGAGTCCGTTCTTGGGAAAAAAGGATGTTGAGGAGTTAGATGGGAAGATAGGCAGTTAGGGTGTGCAGTCCCTGGTGAAGTTATTTTATATAGTACTGCTTCCCCCCATTTTCTGCTCTTCCAAGAGCATGTTGCCCCTAGCTACATCTTTCAGGCCTAATTTTATAACACAGAAGGGGGATTTGTAGGACTTTGTGACCCTAGAAGGTCAGCAAGCAAAGGATTACAATTGATTGGATAATATTTGTATGAGAACTGGATGGATGTCATTTGTGTGACTGATTGGATATCCTTTGAGAACCGAATGGATACCTTTTGCATAACTGATTGGATATCACTTGTATAACAGCTGAGTGGACGGCATGTGAATGAGAACACTTGGTGGAATATACGAAACAAAGAGTTCCAAACAAGAGTATAGAAACAGTTGATGGGTTCTGTTGATAAGCTCAATACCTCCTCCCTTATCCTGTATGAACCTCCTTGTCTAAAGTCTGATGGCACTGATAAACTTCGGCTTTGGACCATCAGTCAGAGTCCACGCGTGCACCAAGTCCATCGCTGCTGGACAGTGACACAGGATCTTTAGTTTTTTGTTTTGCTTTGGCGCTGCGTAGTACTCCATAGAGCAGACTGCAGTACCCTCTGTTTCCAATGGGATTTTAGGTTGATTGCAACGTATTGCTGTGACAGAGTGCTTTACTGCCCTTATCATCTCCCATGTGTGTCTGAATCCTACAGATACATTCCAAGGAGAATAAAGGCTGAGTTAACTGGATGGATGCTCTGGCTCTTGGTAACTATTGCCGCATTGCCCTGGGGTTGGGAGCACAGTGTCTCCCTGCCAGCTGGACAGGAGCCAGCACTTTCCCCACATCCTCTTTGGCACAGACGGAGCCAGTGACAAGCCTTGCCAGAAGGGTGGATGGCAAAGTAGATTCTGGAGGTCTCTGTCATTTGTGCTTATTTTATTGAAAAAGAAGCTGACCACTTTTTCTTATGTTTAAAAGGCGTTTGTGCATCATGGCATAACAGGCTAATCCTCAGCCCTGTGGTGCTGGGATCTCATATGGCTGCTAGGTTTGTGTCCAGCAGCTTCATTTCCCATCCAGCTCCCTGCCTGTGCCTGGGAAAGCAGCAGAGGACGGGCCAGGTCCTTGGGCTCTTGCACCCACATGGGAAGCTCCTGGCTTGTGACTGGCCCAGCTCCAGCTGCTGCAATCCTTGGGGTGAGTAAACCAGCAGATGAAAGAGCATTCTCTTTAAAATCCTGCCTTTCAAATCAAAATTTCAATAAGCTGTATTTCCTGTATAGCTCATTCATCGCTTTTGTGGAACTTCCTCCTGTTTGTTTTTAATTTGTAAGCAGAGGGCAGGAGCGAGAGGGACAGAGACTGATCCATCCCGTGTCACTCTCAAATGCCCCCCCACAGCCAGCGCTGGGCCAGGCAGAAGCCAGCAGGCAGGGGCTCCACGTGGGTGGCAGGGTCCCAACTATCTGAGGTGGCACTGGGGTCACACCAACAGGAAACGAGTGAGGAGCAGATTCAGGACTCAGAGCCTGGTGCTGTGACCTGGGAGACGGGCAGCCCACACGGGGTCCTCCCGCTGAGCCAAGCACCCGTGCCATAAATCCACAGACATCTGCAGAAGGAAATGGAGAAAGCCATTGAAGGCATCTGCTCCACACCTGGAGAGCAAACCTTGACCTTGGTGTCACAGGGAAGCAATTAGGTTCTTGCTCTGAAGAGAGAATGCTGGAGGAAAGATGCTGCCTTCTATAATGTCGGTCCCACCCCTGACATTTCAAAAATTTACTTGAGGGCCTAGCGCAGTGGCCTAGAGGCTAAAGTCCTTGCTTTGAATGCACCGGGATCCCATATGGGCGTCAGTTCTAATCCCAGCAGCCCCACTTCCCATCCAGCTCCCTGCTTGTGGCCTGGGAAAGCAGTGGAGGATGGCCCAAAGCCTTGGGACCCTGCACCCACATGGGAGACCTGGAAGAGCTCCTGGCTTGGGACTGGCACAGCACTGGCCATTGTGGTCACTTTGGGAGTGAATCATCAGATGGAAGATCTTCCTGTCTCTCTCCTTTTCTCTCTATATATCTGACTTTGCAATAAAAAAATAAATCTTTCAAAAAATAAAAATTTGGGCCCGGCAGCGTGGTTTAGCGGCTAGAGTCCTCGCCTTGAATGCCCCGGGATCCCACATGGGCGCCGGTTCTAATCCCGGCAGCTCCACTTCCCATCCAGCTCCCTGCTTGTGGCCTGGGAAAGCAGTTGAGGATGACCCAATGCATTGGGACCCTGCACCCGCATGGGAGACCCGGAAGAGGTTCCTGGTTCCCGGCATCGGATCGGCGCACACCGGCCCGTTGTGGCTCACTTGGGGAGTGAATCATCGGACGGAAGATCTTCCTCTCTGTCTCTCCTCCTCTGTGTATATCTGGCTTTGTAATAAAAGATAAATCTTTTGTTTTTTAAAGATTTATTCATTTTTATTACAGCCAGATATATGGCAAACGTGGGAGTCAACCTCATGCTCTTTGCATTTGCTCCTCTCCCTCTAGAACCTTCTGCCCTCAACTTCTGGGCATTCCAGAACTCTGCCCCAACGTTCTGTTTTCACCACTCACCCTGTTGTCCTTTTCCAATTTTAAACCACATGATTGCATTACCATTTCAAGATAAATACTAAATAAATAAATAAAGTGTTGTAAGTCATGATAAAGACTTGAGAGGAAAAACAAAACCAGAAACGCCAACCTGTTAGCAAGGCAGTGTGGACATTGGATCCCATTCTTTTCTGAATCATTCTAATTTGCAATACAGGCCAGAAGTTGCTCCCTACAGATGGGCTCTGATTGGCTGTGGGTGCTGAGACTACAGGTAACCTTGACCCTCCATTGGTAGTTAGGAACATGTCTGGAACAGAGAATGAACCCGGAGGCCTCACAGCGAGGGGCTGGAGCCAACCAGGAGCCCTAGGTACGGCTCCCTAAAAGCCACATGTCTTAGGGTGCCCCATGAGCTGGCTGCAGTCCCACCTGTGGGCAGGGTGCGACCTCCTCTGCTCCACCAGATAGCTGCTCGCTGTGCGGCTAGACTTCTCGGGAAAACGTGGAATGCTTTTTCCCCCAGTTGGAAGTTTACTTCCGGGCCTCCAGAATGTCCTGGGGGCTGTAGGGAGGGGAGTACCAGCTATGCAGCCTCCCGAGTATCCCAGGCTGAATTCCCATTTTACAGGCCAAGAAACCGAGGCCTGAGGGGTCCATCCTCTGACAGACCTCAGAAAGCTCCGGCTCCTCTTTTCTAGCTGTTGAGGACCTTTTTTGCAGTGACAGACAGTGGAGCCAACCTAGCCGTAAGCTCTTTGGTGTGTAACCTCATTTCTGCTCCATCCTCATGCTTGGCTGGCCCTGCCCCACCTCACAGGAGGCGCCTGCACAGGGTCTGCGCCCCCAGGCCACTGCTGGACCTGCGCCCACCTTGGGGACTAGGGTTATCTGATGCACAGCGCTGGCCTTGAGCAACTTCTGACTTGGTGTGGGGGGTGGGCAAGGAGGCTGTGGCGTTCTCATCCCCCAGCCCCTCACTGAGGCCACAGGTCTGCCCAAACCCTGACCTCTGGGCCCACTGCTGCCTCTGCTGCCAGGCAGGAAGTTCTGTCTGTCCCAGTCCTGAAGGTCTCTGAGGCCTGGGAACTGGGTAGTACAGGGGAGCAGTTGCCCTGTCCTGTCCTGTTCTGACAGGAGATGGCCAGCCAGGGCTAGGCGTCTGCACCTGTAGCCTGTAGAGTATGAAGTCCAGGGTGTGGCTTTACCGCTTCCAGACCTGACTCTGCTCCTCCCTCGCTGAAGCCCCCTACCTCATTCCAGCCCTGTCGGCCAAGCAGGACTCACAGTCCTCCTATGCCAAGGGCTGTAATGAGGCCCAGGTGGCGCTGGGCCCGGGGGACATTCCCCACACGTGAGCTGGTTCAAAACCCTCCCAGCAGTGTGGTCTCGGCTGCTCTCTGAACTGTCTGTAGAGCATGAAGCACAGGTCCCAGGCCACCCCGACCCCGGCACCAGTTCACCCACACAGCAGGGGATGCCCAGCCAGCCCACTGTGAGGCAGGGGTCCCTACCTCCCCCACTCCAGCACCCCATTCTCCTACCTGGAAGGAGGCAGTGTCAGCTGGGGGAAGACATCCTGGTGGGTCTTGCGGTTCCATAGTCGCTGCCACCAGAGCTTTGGCACCACTGGCCAGAAGATAGCCAGGGAGCTGGCACCTGTCATCCCTCAGCCTCCTGGGTGGGGCCTGAGGTGGCTCCCATGTGCGGATGTCTCTGCCAGGGCAGCTGTGCCAGGCTTCCGCAGGGGCCATGCACCTGACTGGGTGCCAAAGGGGAGGGTCCCGTGGTGGACGCCCCCAGGGGGACAGGCCTGCCTGAAGAGCTGTAGGCCACAGGCAGCAACACATTCCCTGATAGGTCACTGCCCGCATTTGGGGCTCGGCCCTGGGAGATCTCAACCTTCCCAGCAGGCCTTATAGTGCACCTCGGTCAGGGTCTCCCTGACCAGTTAAATAACAACTAGGGAGAGGTTAAAGGTCAGCCAGAGGCAAGTGGCAGATGGGAGACCTAGACTGCGATGTCCAGAATCCCTCCCAGGCCTTGGATCACAGCCCACTTCCCTGCTTTCAGTCAGGATCCCCCACTTGCCCTCAGCCCCCCAAAGCTGGGATCTGACGTGAGCACAACAATCCTTGACTTTAAGCTCCCGAAAGAACTGGCTTTGCTTCACCAACTGGCGAGGGCACGGAGCCCAGGCTTTGGCTGCGGGGGGAGCTGGCAGCTCTAGGGCCAAGGGTCCAGTCTGTTGTAAAATGCTGTCTCCTGGCAAGAGCTTGTAAGTGGGGGGGACACAACATGAGGTGAGGCACCGAGGAGGGGTAAGAGGATGAGCATGCACCGCCACCAGCTCCCCTGGCCGAGGCTTTGCACGGCACCTACTGTGTGACTGGTTTGAACCCAGTGGCAGGTGTGCTCCATATGGTGGAGGGGCAATGGTGCTGTGCCCACTGCACCTGGCCTAGAAACCCTCTGGTGCTTGTTACAGACCCAGAAATTGAAGGTGGACTGAGTAGGATACCCCTGAAGAGTCTAATGAGGACTGCAGGGAACCCCAGATCCTCGGGGTACAAGCACTGGGTCCCAGGTGAACAGCACAGGAAACCTGCCGACCTGTAGCCTGGAGAGCAGCAGGGCCGGCTGTTTCTTCAGTCACTTTGTTCAAGACCTGCCACCAACCACTAGCACACCTATGTTGGTGGTGCTCTTCGGATTCCTTGACTATCTCTTCTTCAAAGATTTATTTATCTGAAAAGCAGAGTACAGGGAGAGAAATCTCTCCATTGGTTCAGTCCCCAAGTGGCTACAATAGCAAGGTTAGAGCCAGGACCCAGAACTCCACCCTCATCTTACAAACTTACGGCATGGGCTGGAACACTTGGGCCAGCCTCAGCTGCCTTTCCAGGTGCATTTGCAGGAAGCTGGCCTGGAAGCAGAGCAGCCAAGATTAGAACCAGTGCTTGTGGGCCCGGCACAGTGGCCTAGTGGCCAAAGTCCTTGCCTTGAACCCCCTGGGATCCCATATGGGCGCCGGTTCTAATCCTGGCAATTCCACTTCCCATCCAGCTCCCTGTTGGCACCAGCCACTGTGGTCACTTGGGGAGTGAGTCATCAGGTGGAGGGTCTTCCTTTCTGTCTCCCCTCCTCTCTGCATATCTGCGTTTACAATAAAAATAAGTAAATCTCAAAAAAAAAAACAAAAAAAAAAACAGTGCTCAATACAAGATGCCAGCACTGTTAAGGGATGGTTTAACCTGCTGTGCCCAGACACACCCTTGCTCACTGACCAGTAACCCCTCCAAATTCACATCCTCCCAGAGCTACAGGAAGTGGCCTTGTTTGAAAGTGCTTGCCCGGGCCCGGCGGCGTGGCCTAGAGGCTAAAGTCCTCGCCTTGAACGCACTGGGATCCCATATGGTTGCCAGTTCTAATCCCGGCGGCTCTACTTCCCATCCAGTTCCCTGCTTGTGACCTGGGAAAGCAGTTGAGGACAGCCCATCACCTTGGGACCCTGCACCCGCGTGGGAGACCTAGAAGAGATTCCTGGCTCCTGGCTTTAGATCGATGCAGCACCAGTCGTTGTGGGGTCACTTTGGGAGTGAATCATCAGATGGAAGATCTTCCTCTCTCTCTCCTCCTCCTCTCTGTATATCTGACTTTGTAATAAAAATCAATCTTTAAAAAAATAAATAATACAAAATTTAAAAAGTGTTTGCCCAAGGTCACCCTGCATGAGGGTGGGCCCCATGTCCAATTGACCAGACTCTGGACAGCGTGGGAACAGGGGGAAACACATGTGAAGGCAGAGAAACCCCAACAAGGAACCCGAGGTACCCAGCAGCCCTCGGGAGGCTGGAGCAGCGAGTAACACTACGTACTTGACCCCATCCAGCAGGAACCAGCCCTGCCGATTGAACCCTGGCCTCTAGAACTGTGGCCTGGCTCTATAAGTTCAGGAGTTTGGTAGGAGGCTTTGCCAGCCCTTCTCCAGAAGGTCTGCCCCTCGGACAACACAGATTGCACCCAGCTCCAGCCTGACCCCATCCTCCCCCTCCATGTGCCCACTTAGCCTAGCTTCTACTGCCTTCTCCCCTGCCCTGGGGTCCTTCACTCCTCCAGTCAACTCCTTTCTCACTTCCCCGGGACAACCTGCACCCGCTTCCTAACTATTTGAAAGCGTCTGCAGCAGTCTAACCAGTGTGTTAAGCAGCCTTCTGCAATGCCTGCATCATCTGAGCACACGAGGTCCAGTTCAAGTCCCGGCTGCTTCACTTGCAATCCAAAGCACCTGGGAAAGCATTTGGGTCCCTGCCATCCCCATGGAAGAGCAGGATGGTGTTTCAGGCTCCTGGCTTCAGCCTGGCCCTCCCCAGCTACTGAGGCCAAATGGGGAAGTCAACTAGCAAATAAAAGACCACTCACTCTCCTCCACCTCTCTAATTCTTTTCAAATGAGTCACATTCAAACAGGTGTCTCTAAACTGTGGAAGCCCAGACCCACCTGCTGGCTCAGGGCAGCCCTGCACCAGGGGGCTGAGGCCTCTTCCTCCGGCAAAAGCACATAGCAGCGATTCGACCCTGCAGTGCTGTTTTGGAGAGCATCCCGACAGGTGACTTGGGAGATGAAGGAAGGCGACAGTGGTGTGTCAGAGAGAACCGCACCAGGGCTCAGAGCAATGGCCCCACCAGTCAGCCGCCATGGGCAGCAGCTGAGGCCCAAATGCGGGGAAGACACAGCCACCAAGTGGAAAAAACAAAGCCAACTTTTAATTGTAACTAACCTAACTGCACGCAGGAATACTCAACAACTGAACAACGAAACACCATAAAATGCTTCCTTCTGCCAACCCCAGTGCCTGGGGGTTTCAACTTGGGACAGCCCCAGCCCAAGGCCTTCTGTTCCCACGATGGGGGGTGCCCAAGGAAGGGCGGAAGACCAGTCACCTCCTCCCACCCTGCAGGGTCTCTCAAGAGTCACTGGTCAGAGGGCCCCCTGAGCCCCCCATCCTGTCCTGCAGTACGTGGATACTCCCTTCCCCAGACATGTCCATAAGGCCAGGCAGTGGGGCAGCAACCCCCACAACCTCCTGGCCTGGCAGCCAGTGCTTCTCTCCAGTCCCCTGGCTGCTTCCTGCAGCGCCCACCACGGGGAGGAGCCCGGCCAGCACTGGAGAACAATCTCAAACACCCACTGGCTCCACGGTGCGAGTCATGTGGCAGAGACGAACAGCAGCAGTCGGCCGCAGCGCCAGCCTCAGAAGACTCGCTCGAACTCGGTCTGGTTGGTGGTGGTGGGATTGCGGCTCTGGTTGGTCGCCTGCTGGGTGATCTGGCTGCCCTTCCGGCGTGGGGGCGCCAGGTACTCGAACATGGACGTCAGGTGGGTAGACAGCATGCCCTTGAGGTCCGAAGGCATGGGGTCGGACCAGAAGAAGTCATGGTTGAGGGCGTCGTCACTATCGATGCGCTGCGCAGGATCCAGCACCAGCAGCTTGTCGATGAGGTCCAGCGCGTACGGGTCCCGCACGTAGGCCTTCAGCCTGTCCTTCACTTTCCGCTTCTGCCCTTTAACCAGCTCCAGCTTCTCGAACAGCTCGTATTTGTCCACATTGGGCCACACCTGGAAATGGGTGTGAAGTCAGGGCAGTCAGAACCAGAGCAGCAGTACCCGGACCACCCTTGGAGAACTTGGTAGGTCCACAGGAGCAGTCGCCATGTGCCAGGCCCCTTCGCGGGAACGGCCCCCACACATGCCTGTCTCTGCTTCCCCAGGGGACAACTGAACACCTCCCTGGGTGAGGCCTGCAGCCACAGAACTCAGCTGGGCCTGAGCCAGGCCCTGCTCTCCTTTCGGAGGTCTGACCAGGCGAGCTGGCAGCAGGGCCACTCACCTCCGGAGTGATGGAGCCACAGAGCTGGCTGATGAGGGCAAGCTGGTGCTGCTCCGTGTTGCCCTGCATGATGGGGCTGCGAGTCCACATCTCAGCCATGATGCACCCAGCACCCCACAGGTCAATGGGGGGGCCGTAGTCCCGCTCCCCTGGCAAGAAGAGCACAGCAGGAGGGCCCCTTGAGACTTGGGCCCCCCAGGGCGGGTGGGCGAGTGGTGGGATGGGGGCGGGGGAGCCACGCTCAGCCTGCCCAGCAATCCTCACCCAGCAGCAGCTCCGGGGGCCGGTACCAAAGCGTCACCACACGGTTGGTGTAGCGGTTGGGTTGGCTGTTCTTGGCCAGACTGAAGGCCCGGGCCAGCCCGAAGTCAGCCAGCTTGAGCACCCCGTCCCGGGTGATCAGCACGTTGGCTGCCTTCATGTCCCTGTGCAAGATCTATGGGGTGTGTGGAGGAGTTGGCTCAGCCAGGTGCCCAGCCCGGTCTGGCCCACCGTGGTCACGGCCACGACCCCCCAGCCCGCACCTTGTTCCTGTGGATGTAGTAGAGGCCGTTGAGCAGCATCTGCATCACCCTCTTGATCTCTGACAGCGTGAACTTGACCAGGACATTGCTCAGTAATCCGGCAAGGTCGTGCTCGCAGAAGTCAAACACGAGGTATATGCTGCCCTTGCAGCGATTATAGGGAGAGGCTGCGGCACGAGAAGGAGCCATCAGGAGGCCCAGGCCCAGCCCCGCAGGACACCGCATCAGCCGGGAGAGAGGCCGGGCGGTGGCCTCGGGAGAGGGGGGTCACATGCCACAGGTGTGCCCTCACCTTTGGTCCGGCAGATCTCAATGAGGTTGACCACGTTCTCGTGCTTCAGCAGCTGGAGGATCTTGATTTCCCGCAAGGCCGTGATGGGGAACTGCGGGGCAGGCAGTTACAGGGAGCGTGCCTGCCCTGTGGTCTACACAGCTGTCAGGGGCCCCGTTCGGAGCACGCCTCCCGGTGTCAGCCCCCTCCCCACGTGCCTGCGTTGACAACGAAACGTTCCCTTCCTCTCGGGAAGGCCGGGCAGAGCTGGGACCGGGGTGCTCGGTCCCTTCTAAAAACTACGCGTGTTCACTTGCTTCCTGCCTTTAGCCTCGCTGAGAGCGAAGGCAAACGCTGGAAACCTTCCTAAGCGCCCCGGACACGTGCAAGGGCGCGCCAGGTCCCGCGCGGCTGTGAGAGGGGCAAGGGACACCCCGCCGCCTACTCACCCCTTCCTTCTCGTTCTCCATTAGCACCTTCTTCAGAGCCACCTTCTGGCCGGTCTGTCGGTGCTTCGCCTTAAACACCTCCCTGCGGGGCCGACAGACACCCCAGAGGTTCGCCGGGCCGCTTCCGCAGTCTCGGGCCAAGGGGAGGGGGCAGCAGGGCCCAGCGGCGACTCAGCCGCCCCACCCCTGCCCGGTCCCCACCCCACCCCCTCGCCCAGCTTCGGTCCCTTCCCACCCCGGTGCTCCTGGGGCCGGGGACCCGCTCCCCGTTCCAACACCGCCCCACACCACCCGCCACCTCGGGCCTCAAGCTCCTCCCCGCCAGCCGGCTCCGGCGCGGTGTGCGGCGCGGCCTGGCGAGAGCCGGAGCCAAACCTAGGACACGCGCGGCTCCCCGACCCTCTCGGTCTGGCCCCGTGGGGTGCGGGTCCCGTGGGGTGCGGGTCCCGTGGGGTGCGGGCCTCGTGGAGTGCAGACCCCGGCGCCACCGGCCCCCGCGCCCCCCGGCGCCCCGCCTTACCCGAAGGTGCCTTGGCCGATCTTAGCAAGCTTCTCATATTTGGTCACTTCGTCGCAAAACGGGCACTCCACCGAGTCGTACTGCTTGGCCATGGCCGCTTCCAGCGCGCCGCCGCCGCCCCCGGCCCCCGTCGCCGCCGCCGCCGCTCCCGCCCCGGGCCCTGCAGCCGCGCTCCAGGCCCCTCCGCGGCCGCGCCACTTCCGCCTCCAAGGCCACTTCCGGCCCCGCGGCGCCGACCCCGCCTCTTCCGCTCGCCGCCCGCCGCCAGGCCCCCTGGGACTTGTAGTTCCCGGGAGGCCAGGGGGAGCCGGAGCTGCAGAGGCGCCTCCGCCGCCGCCGCCACCACCGCCGCCGCCGCTGCCCGCGCCTCCGCCGCCACCGCCGCCAGTGCCGGCGGCCGCCCCGATTGGGGGCGCGGGGATCCGGGGCGCTGGCGCTGGGGCTCGGGGTGCTGCGTCCCGCTGCATCGGCTCAGGCCGCCGCTGCTGCCGAAGCCGCTGCCTCTCTGGCGCCCGATCCGGGGCCAGCCGCAGTGCCCTGCTCCTCCTCCTCCTCCTCCTCCTCCTCTGGCGGCGCCGCCTCCGCCGGGCTGCGCTGAGCGGCCGGCGCGGGGGAAGAGGAAGAGCAGCCCCGAGCCGCGGCCTGGCAGGAGGGGGTGTGCGCCCTGGCCGGGCCCGGGGCGGCCGGGCGAGGGGGCGAGCGGGAAGAGCCGACGAGGAGGCGGCCGGAGAGCGCAGAAGGGGGCGCGTTATAAAGGGGGAGGCGCCCCGGTCTCGCCCTCCCCTCCCCCTCTGCCCGCCCCTCCCTCCTCCTCCTCCCCCTCCCGCCCTCCGCGGCCGCACCTGCCGCCGCCGCCTCCCGCCGCCCGCCCGGCCGCCCGGCCGCCCGCTCGCACTCGGCCGGCCGCCCCGGGCGCGTCACCGCCCGCGGCCCCTCCTCCGCCTTCGGAGGTGGGGCCCGGCGCGCGACACCTGGCTGCGGGGCGCCCTGCCGCGGGCCTCAGTTTACCCCCAGGAGCCCCACCCCTCCCTCTTCGGCTCCGAAGGGTTCCCCCCCCCACAAAAAGGCGAAGACGGGAGGCGCGCCCAGGGAGAAGAGAATGGCCCCCGCCGCCGCAGCCTCCCCGGCCCCGCCACCCGCTGTTGGCATGGCAACCGGCCGCCGCCAGGGGGCGCGGCGACACCGGAGGCGACGGAGGGAGCCTGGCCAGACCCGCCGTGTAGCCTCGGAGGCAAAAAAAAAAAAAAATTAGCTAAGGCTGACTGAACCCCCACTGTGTGCTCCAGAGGTGCTAGAGGGCCCCCTACTCCAAGCTGCAGCTCCCAGAAAGGCGGACCCATTTCACAGACCAGGTCACAGAGGTCTCCAGGGCTGAGGTCGTTGGTCCAAGGTCACAGAGGACCAGAGCCAAGCCTTGAACCCGCGCTGGCTGAATCTCAGGCGTTCTGCTCATACACCTGCTTGCAGTGTGGCACCCCACCTGTTCCAAGCCTGTGGTCCTCCAGCCCACCGGCACTCCTCCTACAGCCTGGCCCTCCGCCTCCCTCCCCCATCCTCTCGCTGGCATCTCCCTGGCTCAGGGAGCTTCCGCTCTGCCGCTCTGCCCGCCGAACTGGCTTTTCTGCCTCGCGTCACTGTGTGCCCTCCGACGCCGCCCTCTGCTAAGAAATTCCGAGTCCCGGCCCCTTCAGCTGTCCCCCTCCCAGGCCAGGCTAGAACATTCTGAAGTGCAGTTTGCAGGCTGTATCTTGCCATCTTTCGGGAAAAACCTGAATGTGTTCCCCATCCCCACCCCATATTGTAGCAAAGTGGGTAATCCCCTGCCTGCAATGCTGGTGCCACTTAGAGACCCAGCTGCTGCATTTCCAATCCAGCTCCTTGCTAATGGCCTGAGAAAAGCAGCAGAAGATGACCCAAAGTGCCTGCCACCCATGTGGGAGACCGGGAAGAAGCTCCTGGCTCCTGGCTTCAGTCCAGCCTTGGCAGCCATATGGGAAGTGAACCAGCAGATAGAAGATCTCTGTGTGTGTATCTCTTTCTCTTGTTGTAATTCTGACTTCCAAATAAATAATCATTTTTAAAAGAGGAAAGACAACCCTGAATGTGACGTACTAGGCTCTGTCCAGCTCATGTCCTCAGGGGCTCTGGCTTTCTGGTGCCTGCAGAGGCCCTGTTCTGGGGCGGGGCCCTGCCAGGGAGGGTCAGGCTGAGGGCAATAGGGAGTGGGTTTCAGGCAGAGGAGCTACGTGTTAGGGGGCAGATCTGAAACAGCTTTATGAGTCCATGCTTATCAGAAGAAGAAAAGCTGTTGACTGAATCAGTGTGGAATGGGAGAGCGTCCTAAAGCAATAATTGTCGTTCATTCAAACAAAAGCCTTATGTGGGGGTGTTCTCGGTTCTCATGGAGCAGTGTTTACCTCAGTCCCCTGGGGTGCTGGAAGGCAGCAGCCACCTGGGGAGGGGGTGAGGCAGCCGGCAAAGGGGTGGCAAGCGCACAAGCTAGTCCAACATAAGCTCCATCGGGGGCAGAGCCATGGGTGCACGGGTGACAGGTGGCAGGGGATGGCTGCAGGGAGAGGTCTACCATGGCTCAGGGCGCCTTCCCTGTGAGCCTGCCAGGCCAGTGTGTTTCCTGCAAGCCCTCCCGTGGTCACATCCTGTGGGCAGAGGACTAGACAGAAGTTCCGCTGATGTTGTCACCTCCACCTCCCCATCCCTCGGCTGAACCCCGACATCCGCCCGTCACTTCCCCTCAGGACCCACCCTGGCACGGGGGAGGGCAAGCACAGGCAGGAGCGCCCCTCCCTTCATGAGCTGCCCAAGACACCAAGGTTGGCAAAAGCCAGGTGGAAACAAGAGCAAAGGAGGTGGTTCTTGTAATGTTTGATTTTTCTGTTGCTGACTTGAAGGGACTGTGTCCAGCATCCCGTGGGTTGGCCAAACTGGCCAGGCCAGATGTGGGACCAGTGCTCCTCAAAAGTGTGCTGAGGGTGGGCATCAAGGCCCACCCGTGAGGCCTCCTCCTGGGACATTGGCATTCCATATGAGCTCCACTTTGAATCCTGGCTGCTCCACTTCCCATCCAGCTCTGTGCTAACGCACCTGATAAAGCAATAGAAGATGGCCAAGAGCTGAGATCCCTGCCACCCTGTGGGAGGCTTGGGTGGAATTCTAGGCTCAGGCTGGCCCAGCCCTGGCCGTTGCAGCCAATTGAAGAGTAAATCAGCAGGTGGAAGATCTCTCTCCTTCTCCCTCCCTCTCTGCCTTTCAAATAAATAAATATTTGCATATGTGTAAAAAAAATGTGTGTTTACTGCATGACCAGGCACAAGGTCTCTGGTTCACCTTTAAGAGTTAGGAAAACTGGGCCCGGTGTGGTGGCCTAGCGGATAGAATCCTCACCTTGAACGTGCCATGATCCCATATGGGTGCCAGTTCTAATCCCGGCTGCTCCACCTCCCGTCCAGCTCCCTGCTTGTGGCCTGGGAAAGCAGTCGAGGACGGCCCAAAGCCTTGGAACTCTGTACCCGCGTGGGGGACCTGGAGGAGGTTCTTGGCTCCTGGCTTTGGATCTGCTGTTGCGGTCATTTGTGGAGTGAATCATCGGACGGAAGATCTTTCTCTCTGTCTCTCCTCCTCTCTGTATATCTGACTTTACAATAAAAAAAAAATCTTGAGGAAAAAAAAGGTTAGGAAAACTGAGGCATGGAATAGAAGAGTCTGCACTTGAACTCCAGCCTGGACCCTGCAGGAGGAACAGAGGAGGGCCGGGCATCCACAGGAGCCCACACTGTGAATGCTGCAGTCCTGCACCAGGGCAGGCCCAGCAGCGCACCTGCTTTTAGACCCAGCCCAGGACCAGCAGGTGTGCTCCCCCTGAAATGTTTATTACACAAAAGTTGCAGAAGAGGCTCTAAGTGGTGATGTAGCTTGCCCAAGGCCACACAGCCAGGGGGAGCTATGGAGTGGCGCTTCAGAGGCAGGATCATGTATACCACCGTCCCACCCTGCCCCCAATGTCAGGCCACCAGCCAGAGAGATGAATCCCTCCTGTGGCCCTGCAGTGTGAGCACAGCCAGCAGGGGCCCACCCGGATGGGGGAAGGCCCAGACCTCACTGAGGAGGCTTGGGTCTGTTTGGAACACACACATAAAGACACCAGGAGGTGACAACCAACTGATGCCATCGTCAGTGGAAATGTCTCCTCTTACTGCCACAAGGGGCGTGCACCTTGCTCCTCCACTTACCACCAGCTGTTTCCCCCTCAAATTGTCGGAAATAAGTGGAAGCTGAAAATGCCTTAAAGCACCCAACCTCCCTGACAGTCCAGCCTGGCAGTCTGGCCCACTGCAAGCTGCGCGGGTTCCCCTACAGCCGGAAACATCAGCTCAAACTTTGCCCAGAATGCTGGCTACAGGGAGGCTGAGAATCCTGGCTGGAGCCATCTTGCCCAGAGCTGTTCCTGGGGCCTGTGTATGTGGGCCTAGTGATGCTGATGTTGGGCTGAAAGAGACTGGGAGAGTTGACCCAGCTGGTTCAAGGTCATGCCGGAAAGAACTGAATTCAGGTTTTGCCTTTGATTGACACCTGAAGGCTCCAGCTCCCCTCTCATGGGCCTTTTCCATTGTAGGAGCCTGTCCCTGGCCTGTGAGCCACCCCCTAACCTCTCCCCTTCTCCTCCCACCCTCAGCAATCCCTGCCAAGTGAGAGCCTGCACAAGAGTGAGAGGAAGTGAGACAAAAATCCAAGCAGGGTTCCCAGTGGCCCTCAGCTCAGGCCGGCCCTGCAGCAGGAGGCTGAGGCTCCAGGGACAGTGACAGGAGGAAAAAACGGCACCAGGGGGTGGGGCCAGCACCTAGGGGTGGGGCTTGGGTAGAAAGGCCCTGGGGGTCGGTCAGGGCCGGCTGTGGACCCAGGGGACTGGCCTGCAGCCAGCTCAGGCTGAGGAGGGCCCTGGGGGACAGCCGCCAGCCAGCAGGTCTCGGCCAGCCACAACCCAACGGCCACTTGAAGCCCCACAAAGGAGCCTCTGAACTCGGAGGAACGGCCACACTGAGCCCCATTCATCCTCCAGGGACGCTAGCCACAGCCCTGGCGCCTGTGCCAGCGGTAAGCTTACCGAGTGCCTGTGCCAGGGCCACACAGCTGCCCCATAGCCGGCACCTCCAAGCCCATGCCAGGCGCCTGCTTGCAAGCTTCTCCCAGGGCCGCACCAGTCTGCCGCTCACCCACATACCTGTCCTTCAGCCCCAACAGCTGGGGCAGTTAGGCTCAAGTCAGGCCAGAGTTGCCTCTAAGAAAGATGCCAAGTTCCCCCAGCCCTGCCCTCCCCCTTTCAAACAGCAACCAGGAGATGTGGAGAAGGGGCACCAGCCTTAGTTAGGACACTGGCTGCCCATGGCCTCATCTGTGAAATGGGTACAGTAGCAAGATTTGCCTCTCAAGTCAGGTGGTGGGGGTAGAACAGCAGTGCAGCCAGTTAGGCCCTCACCTGTAGTACTAGCATCCTATATGGGTGCAGGCTTCTCTACTTCCAATCCAGCTCCCTGCTAATGTGCCTAGAAAAACAGAATAAAGTGGCCCAAGTCCTTTCTTTGGTTGCTATGCCCACATGGGAGACCCAGAAGAAGCTGGCTCCTGGCTTCGGATCGGTTCAGCTCTGGCCATTGCAGCTATTTGGGAAGTGAACCAGCAGATGGAAAATTTCTGTGTTTTTCCTCTCTGTAATTCTGCTTTCAAATAAACAGATATCTTGGGAAGCAAACAGGTGGTGAACGCATGGCAGAAGGTACCATGATTGTTTCTTGTCGTCCTTCCCCATAAACCCTGAGCAAGCAGGACCCAACTGTCCCTGGTCTCTTGGCTTTGGCTTGCCCTTCAACCCACCTGGAAGTTGAAGTGAACTCTACCTTGTGAAGGACCATTATCCAGCGTCCAGGGTCCTGGAAGTCAGCAGCACCGGGGCCTTGCAGCTGTGAGGGTAGGTTCCAGTTCCAGGGGCGTGGCTTTGGGGGCCCATTAGTCTTCTTGGGGGGATGCAGGAGTCCCTCGATTCCTCTCTCACAGCCTCGGTGGCCAGGCATCCTAGAATGGATAGAACTCGGCTTCTATAGAGAGGTGGGATGTGAAGACCCTCCTGCAGGTGCCTAGGGCTTGTGGGGAGGGGCTGCATGTGCCAAGTGAGTGGTAACCCAGTCTGTACCACCAACCCACTGTGGGACAAGGTGGAATCCCCTTCTGTTGTTCTATGCCTCGGTTTGCTCATCTGTGGCCAATGGGTTTGGTGGTCCAAATTTTTGCCTGTCCCTACTAGCTTGAAAAGGGGGTGACCCACACCTTGGCAGGCTCCAAGTCAAAGCTGGGCTCTGCACCAAGCAATAGACCCTGGGGAGTCCCTGGGAGATCTCTGGGAGGTGCACGGTACAAGCACCCCCACCCCCACCCCCACCCGCTTGCAGAGAGGAAATGACCTGCTGAGCCCTCAAGACCACATAGCAACAGGCAGTCCAGTCGAGAGCTGCCCCCGGGCTCCAAGGTAGCTGACCACTGCATTCTCTGCTCCACTGCTGCCACACATCTCCTGGGTCCGCAGGTTCAGAATGACCCTCCCTAGCGTGGGTCGGACCTTGCCATGAGTTGCCTGGTGTGGTGCCTACATTCTGATGCAGAGTCCCTGGGTTCAATTCCCGGCCTGGGCTCCTAATTTCAACTTCCTACTTAGGCACACCCTGGAAGATGGGGAACTAGCTCATGCCTGGGTCTCTGCCACACATGTAGGGGAGACCTGGACTGGGTACTGGCTCCCAGCTCTGGTCCTGCAGCTGTCACAGGCATTTAGGAAGTGAACCAGTGGATAGGGGGTAGGTGGGCACCCCCTCTGCCTCTGCAATACAGAAGGAAATGGAGTAATCAAGAAACTATTTGCAAAGACTAAACTGCCCTGCACTGTCCCCTTGCCTTCCCAGCCCCTGGGCCAGACCCCCTAACAGCTGCTGGCAGGTCCCCAGGGGCCCCCAGCCCGGTCGGCTCCATGCCCAGAGTTTGTGGTTTGTTCCCCAGTCCTTGCAGGTCCCACAGGCTTGCGGTCTGCCCCCTGCCCTTGTGGCAGAGGCCCAGGAGGCCGGCCCTTGGACCGGGGGAGGGGGGCAGGACAAGGGGGAGGCCCCAGCCCCCCTCCCCTCTGGTGGAGAGGGCAGGGAGGGTGGGGCTGAGAGAGTTTCAGTGGTTTAAAAATACACAGAGGAAGCGAGCGAGAGGGTGAGAAAAAGGGGAAGGGGAGGTGGAAGGTACCTCGACTTTGACGTCCACTCGCTGGCCAGCCAGGACCTTGGCCCAACTCACCGAGATGATGGAGGGCACCAAGAAGGCCAGCAAAAAGCTCAGTGAGTACAGGGGCCTGAGCCTGCCCAGTGGCCACCGACTGCCGGGCCTTGCCCCAGCCTCTTTCTGTTTCTCTTTCTCTCCATCTCTGCCTCTCACGGACTACTCCTCTCTCTTTCTCTCTCCCTGGCTGGCTTGGCCCCCATCTCACCTCTCTGTGTCTCTGCCTCTCGCCTCTCCACTGAGCCCTTCAGCTCGCCTTGACCTCGGAGGAGGCCTGAGTAGGGGAGATCTCCACACCCCCTGTCTCGCTGCTCCCCAGGATCTCTGGCTGAAAGCTGCTAGGAGGCTGAGGTCTAGGGCTGTGGAGCGTGCTTTGGGGTCCTGTTGCTGTTCCCACCAGTGGTGAGGAAAGAGGCCAGGGCTGGGGCTGTTGATGCTGGGGGACGGGCCACACCCTCCTGGCCCAGTCCCTGCCGCTCTTGGCTAACTCCTGCTCCGCTGCTCAGGAGTTAGATCCGATAGCACCTGGGGTGGACAGGGGTGACATGACTCCTCCCACGGCCAGGGACATGGAGACCTAACACTCCATCCAGTCCTTGCCCTCGGGGCCTCCATGTCCCTCCCAGCAGCTGCTACTGTTTCTGGCAGACCAGGGGTGCTGAGGGGGGAGGTCAACCTGGGTACTCTCTTTCTGCTTCCCCCCAGCCCCCACCCGATGGCACAAATGTCCCCTGGGGCCAAAATGCCATTTCTGAGGCTAAGACTGAGTTGGGCGGCCAGTGCTGGGAAAAAGGCTCAGGGAACATCGACCCAGCAGACAGCTCAGCCACAGCCTTGTTGCAAGACCCTGGGCCAGGCCTTTCTCCTGCCAGGGCTTCAGTGGCCTCACTGGGCAACCCTGTGGGGTGGAGGCCTGAGCAGGTAGAGGTGCAGGGAAGCAAAAAATGCTAGGGTTTTTCCTTTTTGCTTTTCCGAGGAAGTCAGAGGTGGTGGCTGTGAGGAGGAATGGCACCCCCCACACCTTCTCCCTCCCCACACCCCTGCGGAAGCGAGGAGATGGTATCACCCGAGGGAGTGTGGGCTCAGCTGACAGGAAGGAGGAACCACAGGTTCTGGGACCCTCTGGCTCCTGGTGGCCACCTCCTCATCTCCCCCAACCCTGTGTGACCTCAGGCCCTTCTGCCCACAGTGTCCTCATCTGGGGAATGTGAGAACTCAGCTTGTGTCACTGAGTTCTGTTGGGAACCTGTGTAGGGGCTGGTGCTGTCCTCGTCACCCTCGTCCCCACTGTTTGCGGATGATGCTTGGTGCCAGGCAGCGTGGGTCATGGGTCACAAGTTCCTGTGGGACACCATTTCTTTCTTTCTTTTTTAAGATTTATTTATTTTTATTGGAAAGGGAGATATACAGAGAGGAGGAGAGATAGAGAGGAAGAGAGGAATCTCTCCCGTCTGATGGTTCACTCCCCAAGTGGCCACGATGGTCAGAGCTGCACTGATCCAAAGCCAGGAACCCGGAGCCTCTTCTGGGTCTCCCATGCAGGTGCAAGGTCCCAAGGCTTTGGGCCATCCTCTACTGCTTTCCCAGGCCACAAGCAGAGAGCTGGAAGGAAAGTGGGGCTGCCGGGATTAGAACCGGCGCCCAATGGGATACTGGTGCATGCAAGGTGAAGACTTTAGTTGCTAGATTACTGTGCCGGGCCTGTGGGGCACCATTTCTAAGAGAGTGACTGTGATCAGAGGGGGTGTTGGGGGCCAGCCCTGAGTAGAACTGCAGGTGCTTCTGTGTTTACTATTACTGACATTACACCCTTTTCTGCCCTGCTCCCTGCCAGAGTTCTTCAAGTTCAAGGGCCTGGGGAGTCTTTCAAACCTCCCCCGCTCCTTCACTCTAAGAAGGTCCCTGACCCCCAGCAGCCTCCGGGCCCAGCTGAAGCCAGACACGTTTGAGGCCACACAGGACGACATGGTAACAGTTCCCAAGAGCCCGCCGGCTTATGCACGCTCCAGTGACATGTACAGCCACATGGGCACCATGCCTCGGCTCAGCACCAAGAAAGCTCAGGACCGACAGGCATCCCACCAGCCTCAGGGGTCCCCAGAGGTGGGCCCTGAGCCTCACCCGGTACCCCAAGGCCTGCCCGAGCCCCCGGGCACGGGGGCAGCGGAGGAAGTGGTGGCAGCCAAGGCTCCAGGCATGGACACAGCAGCCGCCTCCAAACCAGATCCTTCTGCCCTGGATGTGGAACCTGCACCAACGCCTGAGGCCCTCACGCAGGACACAGAGGAAGAGGGAGCTCCTCCGGCTGAGCATCCAGACGGGTAGGTGCCTGCCAGGGGCTGGTGAGCTCCAGACTTGGAGAGGACCACCTCCCCTAACCCCCACTTCTGGGCTAGAGAGAAAAGTGCTGACTCTGCTTGAGGTCCCCCAGGCAGGGGAGGGAGGTTGCAACGTCTGGTATGGGCTCTCGGGGGTTAGCTGGGCACTAGGGTTGTGGCTGAACAGCATCTCACTCCATCTGCAACTTCACTAGGTTCCAGGTTGAGTTAAGTTCAGGTAGAATACAAACAGGGATGCCAGACAACCTCCCATTTACTAAGGATTTTTTTTTTTTTGTACTGGACATCCTGGAAAATTCGAACGACTGGACTATTAGCCCCACTCTCAGAAGGGCACACTGAGTCTTGGCAGGCTCATGCCAAGCTAGGATTTCAGTGCTTCCAGTGGCTTGCACCCTCACCCACCACCTTCCTTCCTCCCCCAGCCCAGCTACTTCATGGTCCTGGGGCAGTCAGTCCCAAATTGAGGAGCCCCCAGCGGCTAAGCCACACCAGTCAGGTGTGCCCGAGTCGCTCCAGGACTAACGGTCCAGGGCCTGTGTCCAGGCTAGCACCTGCCTGGAAAGTTGATATTTGAGGAATTATAATGCCTGTGAGATATGAGCGCAGTACCTGGGTTCCTGGCAAATGGTGAGGCGGCTACCCTAATGACAACAACTAAAGCTTTTCCACCACGCCCGCCTATCCTCAGCTGCGTCCCCTCTCATCCGCTCCCCAATTCGGTCTCTTTTGGCAGAGAAGGGGGTCCTGATCATCCTCGGGCACTCCGTGTACCCCGAGATCCAAGAAGGCGCTGAGAGCCTCTGAGAGTTGGCGGGAACGGGGTGCAGCGAGGCGGGGAGGAGGGGCGTAGCCGGAGGCGTGGCTTCTCCCGGGCTGCCTGGAGGGGCAGGGCGGAACCCTCGGGGGCGTGGCCCTCCAACCCCGGGCGTGACGCACAGGGAGGGGGAGGAGCTAGGTTAAGGGCGGGTCCCTCCCGCTGGCGTAGAGGATGGGGCAGGACTGGAAGGCGTGTTGTGGGCGTGGCCCACACGTTAGGCTCCGCCCTAGGAGTCCTGCTTTGAGCTCTGCCGCTGCGAGGCCTGAGAAAGGCGGGAGTCGCTGAGGTCTCCAGGCTGCGGGCGGCGACCCCCGGCAACCATGACTGCAGTGGGCCGAAGGTGCCCGGCGCTGGGGCTCCGGGGGTGAGTGACCGAGCTGGGCCCGGCGCAGGTCAGCGCGGGCAGGCGTGACCTCAACGGGTAGATCTGCATGGGGGTATGAATTTAGCATCAGCGAGTTTTCCAAGCCAGTTTTCTGGGAAGGGAAGACACGTCCGTGCTCAGGAGAAAGGTCCTATTGTCCCCATTTCACAGATGAGGTTGGTTTTTCTGGTGGGAGTTCCAATCAGGGCTCCCTCTTCCTGACTCAGGATCTCACCTGCCGGGCACCCAGTGGCCCTGGGAAAGTCCAGGGCTTCTGACAAAGGTGGTCCTGAGGTTGTCAGGTCTGGGAGCCAGCCCAAACCTGTGTGCCTGTGAGCAGAGGCCCCGTGGCCCTCCTGGCGTGCCTTAGGCATCTGGCTTGGTCAGGCTTGGTGTGACATTGTTAATGGAGAGGCTCTCCGCCCTCCATCCTCCCGAGTGGGAGGGAGGGGGTCCTGAGTCGGGTGAGGTACCAGCGGAGCAGAGGCTGTCCCTCCCAGGGCCCTGGCCCCCTGCATGCACCTACTCTCCAGGGACTGCTAACTGACCCTCCCGGGTCCACTACCTCTGTGCCTTGCAATGGGGAGACAGCCCTTGTCCCGTGTGCTGGACCTGCATATTGAAGCCATCTGGCTGGGGGAGGTGAGCCAGTGAGCAAGGTGGCAGGGGGCCCACTCCTGAGTGTTCTGAGGGGGGGGTGTCATCCCCGCGGGAGGGCAGGGTGCACCTGGGACTGGAGGAAGGAAGGGGAAGAGGTGAGGCTGCAGTAGTTTCCTGGTGTCGTCCCGGCTGAGATCATGAGGGCTGGGGAGGAAGGAGGGAGGAGGGGCCGTTAGCCTGGCCGCTGTCCCTGCCCCGTGCCACACCAGGAATCTTAGCTCCTGCAAGGAGACAGCAGGTCCAGCAAGCTGTGCACACTGTCCTCTAGTCCCTACTCCAGAGGAGGGAGCAGGAGGGAACCACACACACACTGACTCCAACCCCACCAAGACAATTGCAGGCCAGCCAGCACCGGCTGGCAACAAACGGATGACCTACTCAGCCGCCTGGGCCTGTGCTGTGGGCCCCTGTCTGGTTCTACCAGGGAGGAGGATGCGGGGGAAGAGAGTGCGGTGTGGTACCAGGCTCCAGTCTCAAGGCCACATTTCGCTTTCCGCCTTTCCTGCCATTCTTTCAGATGACTTCCTGGGGAGAAGGTGATGGGGGGAGCCCATTTCACAGATGGAATCATTGAGAGGCTGGTTTCATAGCTGACACTTCCTTCATTTGAACAGTGACAGGGGTGCAGCTCTGCCGTGCCCTGTCCCAGGCTCTGGGGAGGCCGCCATGCATGGGCCCTCTGGGACCCCAACTCCAGTGCAAGGGAGGCAGATAATTGTCAAGACAGATGAGTGAAACGAATGAGCAAGCAAAAAGAAAGGATCCATTTAAAAACCAGTGGGGGCTTTGGCCCTGGGGAAGGAGGCAGTGGCGGTTGGTGGCGAGGCAGACATAGTGGATATGGGAATGGGGCTGATGAGCAGCTGAGGGTGCTTCCTGGATGGGAGTGCTCCAAACCAGGGAGGGCGGCATGTGCAAAGGCCCTGGGGTGGGACGGGGTGGGGCATGACCGAGAAGCAGCAGAGCGGCTGGAGCCCCACAAAATCAGGAGGCCAGGGAGGTGAGGGGTGGGAGTGTGTGCCCAGCCCACAGGAGCCTGGCTTGGGCTCTGCAACACACTGCAGGGGGGAAGCGGAAGCTGCCCTTTAGCAGGCCCCCCTCAGAGGTGTGGGATGCTGCTCTGTGTCACACCAGTGCCTCATCCCACTACCCGGTCCGGGGACACGGGCTCCATTCCCCTCCCAACCCCCACTTCCCAGTGGGACAGACTGAGACGCAGAGAAGCAGCGAATGAGCATCCTCTGGGAAGCTGCTAGGGACACCCTATTTTGGCCCTGCCGCTGGTGCCAGGCACTGAGAACAGGCCAGGCCACCCCTTCTCTCCTACTCCCACCCCCAACCTTTCAGCCTGCCCCAGTTCCTTCTGGAATGTTGACTCTGGTCCAAGAATTCCCCACTCTTCCCCGGAGTCCCACGACCCTCCTGGCCCTGCGGAGTGACGTCAGCCTAGGGGGCATCTGGTAGAGATTACCCACTGGGGGAGGGGGTCGCGGTGGGCCCCGGCGGCGCGGCCTCCTCAGGCTCACAGCAGCGGTGGCGGCTGGGTCTTGTCGTGTGAAGGGGCCCAGCTGCCGCAGGCTTTCGTTTCCTGTGGAGACTTTCTCACAGTCCCTGAGACCCCCAGACGCCTTGGGCTGTGGGAACGGGGCGAGCCGGAGGATGGGCTACCCCCTCTTCTCCCCAGCTGGAGCCGCATCCCTCCCACCCCCACCCCTCAGGGGACTCTGCAAACGGGCTGCTGTGGTGGCTGTGTGCAGGGAGAGCTGGGGTTGGGGACTTGAGCCACACAGAACCTTGACTGGCTGTGTGCAAGTCAGAGCCAGTCCTTTCTCCTCTCTGATCCTCAGTTTTCTCATCTGTAAACTGGAGCTAATGGCAGCACCTGCTTCCCAGGAGTGCCCTGCAGACTGAGGGAGACACCAGGAGAGCATTCAGCCTGACCTTGGCTCATGGCTGCAGAGGGGAGACAGCCCAGGGAGGGGTCTTGCCCCTCTCACAAGCCTGGAGAAAGGGAGTTCTTCACTGGATCCATGCCACCATCTTTCTGCTTCCTGATGTCCATACTGGGCTGGTTGGAATGTGGCCATCTTCACCCTCCACCCCCCACAGCATCCTCCTTCTCTACCCAGGAGTGCCTGGGTTTCTGGGGGTGCAGAGAACTTGACATTATCTGGTTCTTGTCTGAGCAGCTGAGACACCGTATCATGCTCCAAGCTGGTTTTTCCCAGCAGTCAAACGAGGCTTCAAGTTCATGGGCATGTAGCTGGCACTCACAGGCATGCAGTTGGTGCTTTGCAAGGGCCTTCTGCTTTTGCTTCTCTTCTTGTCCCTCTTGTTCAGTGAGATTCAGGGCTCCTTGAACTCAGCAGAGTAGCCCCAGCTGAACCCTCTCCTCCCAGGGCCACAGTTCCTTAAGCCCCTGCTGGATGGCTCACTCCAGCCAGGAAGATGGACAAGGACAGAGACAAAGCAGCAGGAGTGTGTCTGGGTAGGGCAGGGACTAAAGCCAGGAGCCTTGGCAGCCCTGAATCCCACTGGCCCTGTGGCTGAGTGTCCTGGGAGGCACTGGGCTTTCCACCCAGGCTGTTTTGCCCCAGGCCTTTAAGCACTGAGGTCCAGGGCAGATACCTACTGCTTCCCTCTCAGGAGGAAGCAGAGCAAAGGAAGGACTTAGCTTCCAGTAAGGTCAGATGAGGGATTGCAGGCAAGGGGGAGGGGGGAGCCCCCACTGAGCCAGGAAGTCTTGTACCCCTGCAAGAAAGATCCAGTAAACCCACTGCATGGATGAGAAAGTTGAGGCTCAGAGCAGGAAGGCAGGGAGCCGTGTGTGGGGGAGGGGAGCAGGTGGCAGGAGTCAGAAAAATCTCCAGTCCAAGCTGTGGAACCCAGCCCAGCCCAAGAACAAACTGGGGGACACAGGGGACCAGAAAGACCTCGACAGAGGTTAAGGTCATCCCCCTCCTCCCATGAAGGAGGCCCCAGCGGGGAGAAGGGGGACTTGGCTCCTCCCACCCCTTCTCCTCCAAAGTCACCCTGCCTTCAGGCCCAGGCCAGAGACACTACAGGTGAAGTTCAGAATCAGAGAGGCACTAGGAAAATAAAAGATAATGGGCTCCAATTAATTAAGCTAATGTATGCAATAAGTTGTATCAGTTATTAGAACAAATTGGTTAATACAGGCAATTAAGGGGTTGGTTATTTAAATAATTAATGCAACTGATTAATGGGACTGATTTAGCCCAATTGTCTCTATTATATATTAATTGCTCTTAACACTTGCATCCAAAGTGAAGCATCCTCCAAGTCCATATAAGAAGCAATAAATTAATTAGTGGATGGTGGTGAGGCTTTTCAAATGGGTGTTTTGATTTCTGGATCTGATCATGACAGTGGAAAAGAGAATGTTCCAGAAATCTACAAGGCATGGAGATCTGAAGGTGGAGCACGAATGGCCCGGGCGAGAGGATGTTCTGAGCAGCAGGAAGGTCGTGTGCAAAGGACCTGAGGGTAGAGTGAGTGGCACAGATGGAAAGAAGACCAGAACACAGCGAAGAGTAGAGAGAGGGGACGGGGACAGGCTGAGGCACAGACAGCTGGGGTAGCTGTGACATTAGTCTACTTAACATAGGCCCTCTGGGTGCCTGTTGGCGTCCCAGCACCATTGCTGGCTGTGGAACCAATCCCTGCCTTGGTGGAGCTGGGATCACAGGCCAGACTGCATGCAGAGAGGGTGTGCCGGGCAGCTCAGGGCTCCAGTGGCATCTGTGGGACTCAGGGCATACCTGGGGGGAAGATGCTGTTGGCAGAAAGAGGAGCAGATTCAGGGACCCTGGGGTGGCAGCCTGTGGGGAAACCCAGGAGGAGCAGCCAAGGCTGGGGGGCAGGGACTGGGGGTGCAGGACAGTGAGGCAGAGCCCAGGAGAGCCGCGCCCTTGTTTTGATGCTGTGGTTCCTAGGGGGAGAGCGCAGGGAGGCCAGAGACCAAGAAGGGATGAGGGGCTGGGTGAGTGGGGGCAGGGTGGGATTTGGACAGAGACATCCACACGCTGCCTTCCAGATCCCAGAACACTGGAGTGTGGCTGAGAAAGGCCCTGGGGCGGAGCACCTCCCTGGCTCTGGCCACCCAGCCCAGGCCTGTCCTGCACTACCAGCACCCCCTCCACAAGGCTCTCCTTACCCCAGAGCCTGACGGGAAGTGGACAGGAAGCAGGAGGAAGTGTTGAGTTGATCCCAGTGTCCCGGCCAAGTTGTTCCCAACAGTAGGAGGATTTCCGGGCTTGAATGGCCGGAAACATTGGAATGGGTCATTTCACCCGGGAAGGGTAGGGAGGGGACAGGGAGGGGTCCTTATCCTCTACTGTACCCCAACTCCCACTGCTGCGGGACAGAGAACCCAGAAGGCTCCAGAAATTTTTGCCACACTGCAGTTTGACCAACTTGGCTGAGAGGGCAGGAAGCACTAAGAGGGTCGGAACCCTGGAGGCCAGCAGGGAAGGAGGTGAGGAGTCAGGGGGCTTTGAGACAAGTCCTCAGCCAGGAGCCCAGGCTGTGGGAGCTGAGAATCACAGCATTATTTTTATTATTATTTTAAATTGTGGTAAAAGTTTATTTGAGAGAGAGAAAGAGTGAGCCTGCTCAAGGGAGAGAGATCCTATCTGCTGGCTCACTCCCTAAATGGCTGAGATCTCAACCCAGTCCTCCTAGGTGGCGGCAGGAATGCACCTGCTTGTAGGGTCTACCAGTTAGGAACTGGAGCTAGATCTTGAACCCAAGTCCTCTGACACGGGGCACTGACTCTTTACCAATAGGCCAAATGCCCACCCTTTTTAAAGATCAATCTTATTTATTGATTTGAAAGGCAGAGAGGGAAAGACAAATCTGGATGACAGAGACAGAAAGAGAGTGATCCTCACATCCTGGTTTATTCCTCAAATGGCCACAATAGCCAGGATTGGCCTAGGCCAAAAACAGGAGCCCAGAGCTCTCTCTCTCTGGGTCTCCACTTGGGTGGTATGGACCCAAGCACTTGAGCCATCCTCTGCGGCTTTCCCAGGCACATTAGCAGGGAGCTGGATGGGAAGTGGAGCAGCCGGGACTTGAATGATACTTGAATGATATATGGGAAGTGAGTGCTAGTCCTGCTTTGCTTTGTCTTCAGCATGAACAATCCCCCGTCTTCGAACAGTTGTTTCTCTAGCATGCGACCTTCCCTCTCCATTAAAAAAAAATTATTTATTTTTATTTTTTCACTCTCCATTTTACAGAAGGGAAGATGGAGACTTTCCTAGCCTAGCAGAAGTACCAGTGAGCACTGCTTGTTCACTTTCCATGTGTCCTTTAACCATATTATTAAGCGCCTGTTGTGTGCTGGGTACGGTCCCAGGGACTGAGGTATCCCTGGGGAATGAGCTCAGTCTCCCCACCCCACCCCACCCCAGGTGCCAGAGAACTCAGTCAACAGATACAGGGTGGAGCGACCAGGCAGGGATTTGGAAAATGGAGGAAATAAAGTAAGCCTAGGAAGGACATGAAGGGATCCTTAGGGGGGTGTGGTCAAGGCAGGCTTCTCAGAGGAGGTGACTTGAATAAAGTGGGAGAAGCATGGCCTAGGCCAAGAAAACAAGTACTTAGAACTTGGGGCAGGAATAAGCTGATGTAGAGACACGTGTAGCTGGGACAGCAGCTGAAACCACAGGCGAGAGAGGATGGAGGCCTGGTGAGGGCAGGTCGGGGAAGGATGGAGCTGATGGGAGTTGGGGCAGGGCAGAGAGGGCCCGCAGCTCTGCCCTGGGGAAAAGCTGAGGCGGAAGCACCCACAGGTGGCCGTGAGGAAGCTGCTGGGCTTGGCTCGGTGATGAAGGGTTCAGTTCCAGCTGACCAGCAGTGGGGTGGGGCGTTTAGGGCTGGGGGCTAGGAGTGTGTACAACAGGCTTGGCACCTGGGTACCCATCTCCTGCAGCCTCTTTCCTGGCCACCCTGGAAGGCGCGGAGAATTGACTCCGCAGCCTGTCTGCCGTCGCCAGCCCTAGCACTGTAGCATCCTGGGCTGGACTGGGAGGGGCCCTGAGGCTCTGGTGGAGGCCCCAGGCAGGGGCTAGCAGTCAGGGAGCCCAGCAGGACTGGGCGCACTCACATTTCTTCTCTCCTTCCAGGGCTGCAGGAGAGCCTGAGGCTGCCGGGGACTATGTGAAGGTAGGAGGGGGTGAGCGGGGGTGCTCAGGGGGCTGGCACCCTTTGTGGTCTAGGGGCTGGGCGGCATGTGGCATTTTCAGTGTCAGCAGCTTCTTCCCTCATGTGCCATTACTTTGTCCTGGCCCAGGACTCAGCATTTGCCAGGACGAGGCCCCTGGGGAGAGGGGGCGTCTCCATGTAAGGACTGTAGTGCCTCAATCCCACCCACGATGTTAGCCGGGGGGGGGGGTGGTGGGTGGACATGTGGACTCAGTTTCTCAGCCCAGAAAATGGGCAAACTCACCTAGCCGCAGCTGAATTTGTGCAGGACACTGGAAATGTGGAGACCGTGGTTTTGCCAGTGAGTCAGGGATGGCGCTGGATTATACCACAAGAACCCACTAGAGGCAGAAGTCTTGGACTTCCTCCCTCTTTGCTGGTCAGAGTAAGCCCTCTTTGGGCCCATTCACAGATGGGAAAGTTGAGGCGCAGACTAGTACAGTGACTTGCCCACAGGCACACAGGACAGGGTGGAGCTGAGCTTACAGCCCAGGCTTGATGCCCACAGGATAGACAAAGCCCTCGACCCTCTACCCACAAGGGCACAAGAGTACCCACGCTGAGTGGGGCCCACACTGAATCCTGAGCATCCACAGGGCTCTCAGTTCACCCCAGACCCAGGGAGGAATCGCACAGGGGTGTGGTCTTGTGTTTTGCTGTCTGATAGAACTGAGTTTTAGACCCACAGACCTGCCCCATGACCTTGGGTGTGGCCATCACCCCCTGGAGCATCAGGGAACGGAGGGGGAAGGGTGACTGTGGTGTCTCCAAGCCAGGGTTGCCATGGGTCCAGCTGCAATCCCTGACAATTGTCCCCAGACAAAAAGTGGGGAAGGATACGCGGATAGGCAGAGCCGAACTGGAGCTGGGGCCAGCCCAAGCCGGAGCACTAGCGGCTCTGGAGGTTGCGGCCAGTCAGGGCCAGGCCAGGAACACTCATTCCAGGGGGAGAAAGATAGAGGGAGAGCCCACAGCACAGCTGGCAGGTGGGACAGGGGAGGGCCCCCACCCTGAGTTGTTGTCAACTTTATCTCTTTCCTTCTGTACATAGGGCAAAAAGTGCAGATTTTTAGAAAACTCAGGGAAGCAGCACCTGCTGCTGGCATGGACTAAACAGCAAGATGAAGTGAAAAGAAATGTTCGCACCTGCTCTAGCCTTGGAGGAAGGTGGGCCTTGGGGGTAAACTTCCAGGCCTCCCCCAGTGTCTCCTCTAGGCAGAACCAGCCACTGGAATGCTTGAGTTCTCACACGGGATGTGGATGCTTGGGTTCTCAAGTGGGAATTCTTAACAAGTCAGGTTCCATGCCCAGAACTTTCCAGGGTCTTTACAGAAAACAAACCCACTACGGAGTCTCAGAGAGGTGGTCCTGACTGGCTGGAATCACACAGCCCAGCTGGAGGATTTGGCCCCCTAGCCTGGCTGATGGCAGAATCAGCAGTGCTCTTTGTGCTGTGGAGTCTTGGATTGGGGTCAAAAAAGCGCAAATTGGGAGACAGGAAGGCTGAAAAGCAAGCATTCTCTGAGCTGTTATCCGCACCAGCCCAGCCAGTGCCTGAGACTTCTGGGAGGACAGCTCAGGTACCAACAGCATCTGCTGCCTGGGTCAGCCCGGCTCCCCGAGAAGGACTGGTGGGGTTGAGGGAGAGGCTGGTGGGAGACAGCCACTGCATCCCCCCAGTTGGTCTACCGGGGCAATCCCAGCCCCCAGTTTCTGACACCAAGTCAGAGATGAGAAATCCCAGGTTCTGGACCATCTCTTAAGGCCACAAAGGGATAAGGTCAAGGCACACGGGGGTTTGCCCCCGCCCCCCTATTTGGCTGTGATTGAACCCCAAGTCTGCCCACTCCGAATTAGAGAGGGGTGCAGTGAGTAGGAGAAGTATAAGACCCTTCTTCGCTGGTCCTGTGGTTCCTACCGCATCCCAACTGTCCCCGGTGACGCTGCCCCCTTTCATTGCCCCTACACCTTGCCAGGTCCTCCACTCTGCACTCCCCCCCCCGCCCCCCCCCCCCCCCCCGCTGCTTGGAGCCGTAGCGCTCAGGGCTAGAGCAAGGGGCTGGGAGGAGGGAGGAACAATGGCCCCCTCCCCTCCCCGGCCGGCTGGAGGGTGGGGTCTCCCCGCCCCGCCTCCCCGCTCCTCCCCCGACAAGGCGATGAGGTAATCGCGCCGCTGAGAGGCACGCGCAGCCGGTGCCCAGCCTGGTCGGTCCCCGCGCCCCTGCCCCGCCGGCCGCCGCCCCCCGCACCGTCCCGGCTCCGGCCGCCCGGCCCCACCATGACCGAGCGCTGCAGCCTGTGGAGCGCCCTGTCGGCCGCCGCCTGCTGCTTCTACCGCGGCTCCTTGGTGCAGGTGCAGGTGAGGGGGCGGCTCGGCTCCCGGCCGGGTGCACGGGTCTGGAACCCCCGGCCGCTCCACCCGGAACCCGAGACCCCGGGAGCTCCGCAGTCCAGCGGAGCCCTGCAGGCTCTCGGACCAGGCAGCGGCGGTGGGCTCAGGGAGGGGGCGGGGTCGCCCCAGTCTCACCTCGGGGCGCCCGGCTGCTCCGCGGGGGGATGAGGGGTCTTGTGGCCACTCCCGGGACTCTGGGCTGTGGGGACTGCCGATCTGGTCTCGCCTCCTCCGTACCAGGGAGCTGAGCCGGGGCGTGGAGTCCTGGTATGAAGGTTCCCAGCGCCCCTGCAGGTCCTCCAGTTCACGCTCTGGCCCCTGCAGCTGACCGGGGTAGTCTGACTCCCCATTGTACCGGGTTAGAGTCTGACGGCTGAGTGAGGGGCATGGCGCGGGGAGGGCTTTGCAGGTGCTGAGGCTGGTGTCTGAACGCCTGCCAGGTTCCTGCCTTCTGGATGGGTTTGGTCACTGCTGGGGGTGCGGGTCTCCCAGTCCAGCCGGCCGGACAGTGCCGGTGGCGGTGAGAGGGTTAAACGGAAGGGGGTGGAGGGGAGGACCTGGACCCCGCCTCTCTGCGGAGCATCATCTGGGGCTGACTCTGCTTGAAGTTAGGTACTCAGGGCAGCTAGAGAGGCTTCGCTGGGCGCCAGCTGGAGGGCAGGGGTGAAGAACCTGCCCGGGGGGTCTCCGCGCTCTTGCCTCCTAGGTCCTATGGGAGACGCCGGGCGAGTCACCCCTGCGCTCCCCCGGGCTCACACACCCGCTCCGAGCCCGCCTGAATGACGGCTCCGGCGGCAGCGGAGCACAGCATCCCGGCGCCGGCCAATCAGGCGTGCGCAGGCCGGCCGGTGAGATCATCTTCAGCCAATAGCAGCTCGCGGAGCGCAGGGATGCTGCATTTACACCCCAGCCCCCCTCCCCGCGCAAACTCTAGGGAGCTGGCGACCCCCAGGTCGAGGGTGAAGGAAGAGGGCATAGGTACCTAGGAGTCCCCACCCCTAGAGGTGTGGGAGGCCCAAGTTGGATCTCCCAAACTGATCACTGATTAGGGCTGGCAAAGCGGAGCCTAGGCTCCCAGCGCCCTTTGACAGCCTCACAGGCACAAGCTGGGAAGTGACAGGCTCAAGGTCACTCAGGGCCTGGGTCCAGGCTCCTCAGCTCACGACCCTCTCCCCTGCTGGGCCCGGTCTCCCTAGCTCCAGACTTGGAACAGGGTCCTTTTCCTGGGTGAGCTCTTTGTCTAGGACCCCAGCATACCGGTGTGTGTGTATGTGTATGTGAATCCACCTTTACCCACCACCCTCCCCTCCCTGGGGCCTGGTATGGGATGGGGAGGGGGCATAGGCTGGTATCAAAGCTGCTGAGTGGGCCGGCTGGGGTCCCCTTGTGCATGGAGGTGTCTAAGAAGGCCCCGTCTCAATCCAGTACCAGGCCTCTGGCCCCTGGTCAGCTTTACCACGGGCAGCAGGGGTACAGGATTCCCACCCCACCCCACCTTCCCCCGGGCACCTTTGTAAGACTTCCCATCTCTGGCCACAATCTCAAGGCCTATTCTCATGGTCCCACCTTCAAGCTGCTGCTGCCCACCTCTGCCTAGGACCCTAGCATACCAGTGTGCCTCCAGAAGAGACCATCGTCTCCAGGATCTTGACCTGAGGCTTCTCTTACCCCTCTCCCCCATGCCCCACCCTGCCTTGCCATGGTCTGAAAAACACTAGGCCACTCTCCACCAGCAGGTGAAACCTGCCCCAACAATTAAAAACCCTCTTGTGATTCTACTGTGGCTGCTGGGTAAAGCCTGGTTCCCTAAGGCAGCTTCGCATCCCTGCCGCACCTGCCCCTGCCCCCATAGCCAATCCCCCCTTTCCCCTGCCAGCCCTCAGCTCTTCCCGCCTCCCCAAAACACACATATAGCCTCTTCCCTGCCCACCCGCCACCACCCCCCAGTCCATCTTCTGGCCTGGGCAGGAACTGTACCTCTTGGGGGGATGTGAACGGAGTCTGCGCCCTGAGTAGGGCTAGAAGGGGTTCCCTGTACATTCAGGGGATTGTTGGGAGCCTTGGGAGCCTCTGAGGACCTGGGAGCCTTGGCCCTAGCTTAGGGTCACAGTCAGGGCCAGGACTGAGTCAATGCCAAATGAGTGGAATTGGAAGTGTTGGAGATGTCTGGAAATTTGGTATCCTGGGGTGATGTAGATCCAGGTAAACTGAGGCAGTGTGGGAGCAGAGGGACATGGAGTGGAGGTGTAATGGCAAGATCTGAGGTCTATGGGGGAGTTTGGCAAGGCCTTGGGAAGCCCTGGCCCCGCCTTCGTTTGTCCCTTCTGGAATCTGTGTGTGCAGCATCCACTTTGGGGCCTGAAGTTGATGGGGAGGAAATAAGAGCCTTGCTGTGTCTTCACAGTGAGACAACGCAGGATCTGTCCTTATACCGATTCTTCTGAGACAAGCTGAGGTTGAGGACTCCCATGGCCCAGCCAGGATTGGGCTGGGCTTTATGGTGGGGGCTCCCTTAGGACCCCTTGGATCAGTCAGCTTTCGTAACCTATTAGGAGGCCAGTGTGGGCAATCCTGGGCATCACCCCAGGGAGTGATCCTCAGTCCCCTGCTGGGCCGCAGTGTCTCATCTTGCAAGGATTGCTGGACACTGCAGGGGGATGGTGCCTTGGGGATCACCAAGGGTGAAGATAATCCCGGGCTTGGCTGCCTTCTTTCACAGTTTGTCTGCCCCTAGCCCCCAGTACTGTGTGACCTGATCTCCCTCATCCACCTGTAGAAATCCCCCCTCGCCCCACTTCATGATCAGTCTAGTGTTCCTGGTGCATAACAAATGGTTTTATGGCTGTTGCTTCCAGAAAGGCGACTCAGACTTGTGTGCCTCTCTCACTCAGCCTTAATCCCGGTTCTTCTGAGTTTGCCCTGCCCACTGTCGCTGTCCACTGCTGTGGTGCTGACTGTGGACGACTCCAGTTGCTTCTAGGCAACTGGAGGTTGCCTGTAGGTCTCCTGGCCCAGAAACCTTGGTGAGGAGAGGGCTTGGTTTGTTGAGCACCTCACTCATCCCAGTGCAGGTGGAGGTGCAGGGTCTGGAGTGCAGTGGGCACTGTCAGCGGAAACTGCCTGCCTCCCATGGGGACAGGAAATCATGGTAGGGATCTTGCCAGCACTGGCAGCTTGGTGTTCCTGGAGTCCCAGGGATGGAGGGAGACCCCCCCAAGGATGGGGTGGCTGAAGTGGGGAGAGGAGGAGGAATTGGGCTCTGAATACATGCCAACCCTTGCTGTGTGTCTCCAGTTCTCCAAGGAAAAGTACATCCTTGACTCCTCGCCGGAGAAGCTGCACAAGGAGCTGGAGGAGGAGCTCAAACTCAGCAGTACCGACCTCCGCAGCCATGCCTGGTACCACGGTCGCATCCCCCGAGAGGTGAGTGTGTGCGTGGGCTCAGGCTGGGAGGCCTTGAGCCCACAGCCTTCCACCCACCATTGAGGGGGCTGGTCCTGCCCCAACCCGGCTCCCACAGAGCCCTCAGCCTGGGTGGCCTGGAATGAGGGATGCTCACTGACCATGTGAATGCCTTCTCTCCCCTCCCTGAGCCTTAGTCTCCTCATCTGTAAAATGGGAGGTAATAGCAGTGCCCATCTCCAAGGGTCATTGTGGAGACCGAGTGACATCATGCAGGCAGGTGCTCAACACACAGGGCCTGACCCTGGGAACTTGGGCCATGTTGGCTGGTGTTGTTGCTATTATTGTTGTGGTTTTTATGAATCAGTTTCCTATATTTTGTTTGTGAGTGTCAATCCTTGGCCTGCTCATAATTATGTATTTAAAAAGCAGAGTTAGAGAGAGAGAGAAGGGGAGAGACAGAAACAAAGAGATTTTCTGTCTGCTGATTCACTCCCCAAATGGTCACAGCAGCTCACTGCCATGGGGCTGGCAGAGGCACAAGCCCTGGGGCTATCTCTGGCTGCCTGTCTAGATGCATTAGTAGGGAGCTGGATCAGAAGTGGAACAGCTGGGAGTCAGACCAGGACTCATATGAAACACGGGCATCACAGGGAGTGGCTTAGCCCACTGTGCTAAGTAAGGGCTACTCAGTTTTGACAAAGTTGAGGCTCTGGGCTGCTGG
Source organism: Ochotona princeps (assembly GCF_030435755.1). Classification (NCBI taxonomy): domain Eukaryota; kingdom Metazoa; phylum Chordata; class Mammalia; order Lagomorpha; family Ochotonidae; genus Ochotona; species Ochotona princeps. The sequence goes on from NC_080845.1 coordinate 5,036,936, forward strand.
ACTGTGTGCCAGGCACTGAGGACGCTGAGGTAGAAGAAGCAGTGGCATGGATCTGACTGGCAGATGATGGGTCTGACTGGCAGGTGGTCAGAGCCCAATGGGAAAAGCCCAAGTCCAGAGGAGAGGGGCCACTGTGTGTGGGAAGGTTGGAGTTTGTCAGTGGGCAGGGCAGCAATGGTGTTGCAGCTTAGGAGTGCCAAGGCCCAGAGTGGGTTGGCAGTGAGGACTGGGCATTCGCTCATGAGGTGCTGGCAGCCCCTGGGACTCTGTGACTTCCGGTCCAGGGTGCAACCATCCCCATTCCTCATCTTCTATGTCCCCATGGCTGAGGTGCTGCCTTTGAATCTGGGCTGTTGGGTCCCTGTCCCCCAAGCTACAAAACCATCTCCATTCACTGGTTTCCCCTGGATCTGGTTTGGCTCTCTCACAGCCCACCCTACTCCAGCCTTACCCTCCCCCTCCATACCCCTGCAGGTCTCAGAGACCCTGGTGCAGCGCAATGGAGACTTCCTCATCCGGGACTCGCTCACCAGCCTGGGCGACTACGTGCTCACGTGCCGCTGGCGCAACCAGGCCTTGCACTTCAAGATCAACAAGGTGGTGGTGAAGGCGGGTGAGAGCTACACCCACATCCAGTACCTATTCGAGCAGGAAAGCTTTGACCACGTGCCTGCCCTGGTGCGCTACCATGTGGGCAGCCGTAAGGCCGTGTCTGAGCAGAGCGGCGCCATCATCTACTGCCCAGTCAACCGCACCTTCCCGCTGCGCTACCTCGAGGCCAGCTACGGCCTGAGCCAGGCAGGAAGCAAGGCTGCCAGCCCCGCCAGCCCCTCTGGCCCCAAAAGCAGCCACATGAAGCGGCGCAGTGTCACCATGACTGATGTCACCGACAAAGTCACCCGTGCTGATGCCTGCCCCACCAGGTCAGCCGGCCCGTCCTGTCCATGTGCCAAATGGGAGGGCATCCTGTAAGCAGAGAGTGGGTGGGAAAGGAGGGAGCCAGCCACCTGGAGCTGGGGTGAAATGACTCCCCCCCCATCTCAGGGCCTTCATGTGTGGAAGGGGCAGGAGGAAGGTCAGGTGGTAATGGGTGGTCACTTGCATCAGTCCCAACTCCGCCACCTGCTAGCTCCTCCCTGTCTCACCTATACAGAGTCCTCTTTTGCCTTGGCCAAGAGGGTGCTCTGGCTTCCTGCCCCCTGGTGCCACCTCTCTTCACCCCGACTGGGTGGTCCCAGGTGGGTACCCGAGTGCCCCAGGAATGGAATGTCGTCAGTGACATCTTAATGACACCTGGGTTGCCTTGGGGGCTGCATGGGAACAGGTCCCAGGAACAGCCCCGGCACTGACAGCTTCTGTGCTGTGTGCTCTCTGGCCTGCTCCCCCTGCCCACACCCTGCCCTGAAGATGAGGAGGAGGCTGCTAGTTATTGTGATAAGAGGGAGTTTCCAAGACAGGTCTGTCTGTCCCTCATTTCTGTGGCTTCCCTGGCCATTTGCAAGATCTGCTGTCTTCCATCACCAGCACCTGTCAAGGAGGCATTCCTGGCTCCATCTCCCTGTGCCTGGCATGGGTGCTGCTGGCCAAGAAAATGATGGATGGATGCCCTGTGGGCAGCAGCCACTGGGTTTGTGGTTTTGGAATCAGGACCCAGCAGCTGCGTGTGCCTGAGGCATCCTGAGCAGGCTGTGAGGTGACCCCTCCCAGACTCTCCATTGTACCTGCCAGCTCCTCTCCACACTTTTCCCAAGTGGTGGAAAGATGTCCAGGGGAGGGAGTGGTTGTGTATGCTGTGAAATGCACAAGGGCTTTTGACCCAGGAGGCAGCAGGGGGCTAAGATTCACCCTGTCCTCTGTACCTTGAGTTGAGGGCACTGCTGAGGGGCTGTGTGTGCCCAGGGAATGGGTGGCATGGGGCTAGGTTCCACAGGGAATAGCTGAGACACAGCAGGCTGAGCAGGTGCCCAGCCTCACACTACAAGGCTGACCTCAGCTTTGGTTGGGGGTAGAGTAGGGTGGGAGATGCTGGGAAAGGATAGGAAAGGGAGCAGGACAAAGTGAGGGACCTGCCTGAAACCAGGAGGGCCAAGGCATAGACCAGGACTGGGGGGAGACAGGAGTGCTGGTGTGGGTAATCCCACTGTGCTCCTGCCCAGCTGGGTGAACCCCTCACAGCCCTGCCCCCTCTGGGGCTTCAGTCTTATCCCTGTTCATTGGGAGGGTGCACACAAAGATTTCCCATGTCTTTTCTGCTTCTCATGGTCGGAGTGGGGGGCGCCCAGGCTACAGCAGCGTGCCTGACCTCCTGGCTGTGTCTGTCCACAGCACGTCCCTGCCCCACCCTCGGGACTCCATCCGCAACTGCACGCTCAGCATGGACCAGATCGCAGACCTGCATTCGCCTGTGACCCCCATCTCCGAAAGTCCCGGCTCCCCTGCCTACAGCACAGGTAAGGTGGCTGGATGAGGCCTCAGGGGAAGGGGAGGGGGAGGGAATGGGCTGGGGGTGCTGCTGCTGGTGCACCAAGGGAGTGTGTGTCTGTCTCTTGGAGAGCTTAGCACTACAGGAATGTCTTTAGAGGGGGGCTGGCAGAGCTGCCTACACCCACACAGGAGCTATACCCTCCACTTACTGGTTTCCACCCTGATCTACGCAGCTCCTATGCAGGCCTGGGGAATGGTCAGGCCCCCCAGAACCACTTGAGTTCAACCCCGCCAAGTCAACTATTTGTGGGACTTCTGGAATATAATCTATCTACAGCAGGCTGACTTTTAAGTTGCTCATTTGGGTGTGGTCTGCCAATGATGTTAGCGATACCCAATGTGGCCCTAGGTGGGGAGAAGATTCTGGGTGCCAGGCACGGTGCAAGGTGCCCAGAGTGTGTTCCGGAGTCAGCAGAGCCTTGCCAGAGGCACAGTGTGCTGTGGGTGGCCAAATGCGCGGGGGCGGCCAGCTTGGGCTCCTCTAGTGCGGCTCCTGCCTCACACAGGGGGCTCTGCTGTGCCCTGTGCGGGTGGATGGGGACTCAGGTGGCTTAGGGTGTCCCCAGGTGGCCAGTTCAGACTGATTATTATTTTTTTTTAACATGCTGTGTTTCTTAGAACAGTTGAAATTTCACAGCTCAGTTACAAAGGAGGTCAAAAGGCAGTGCCCTGGGCTTCCTTGGAGGGTAGAGAGCACTTGTGGGATCAACAGCGTGAAAGGCCCCATTTCTGGGGGAAAAGAGAATGTTTCCCACACATGTATGTGGGTAGCTGTGTGTGTGACCGAGTCTGTACTGTGTGTATGGTCATGACTGTGTGCGTCTATGTCACTGTGTGTGTGCATCACTGTGTATGTAGCTGTGTGTACGGCTGTGGCTCTGTGTGTGGCCATGGCTGTGTGTGTTGTCTGTGTCTGGTTTATGCCCCACAATTCACTCTTAGGGGCTCTACCCCAGTGATCCCATCTCATCCTGGTTACCTCCCCAAAGACCCTGTCACACGAGCCACATACAGAGCACAGCCAGGGCTCTTCAGAATGTTCCCCAGGGCTGGTGGCTGGGCCAGTGTCTGCTGGCCCTGGGCTACCCCATCACCCTGTAGGGAGGATGGAGTCTGTCCCAGGGGAAGGGGAGGCAGTTTGGTGAGGAGCTGTGCTAATGAGTTTTCTCTCTGGACCCCTCTGCAGTTACCCGCATCCACACCACCCCTGCAGCCCCCTCCGCCACAGCCCTGCCTGCCTCGCCTGTCGCCCGGCGCTCCAGCGAGCCCCAGCTGTCCTCTGGAAGCACCCCAAAACACCGTGGGGACTCGGACAAGAGCTGTCATGCCAGCCCCTCCCACAGCCTCTGCAAGCCTTCGCCATCCCCATCGCCATCCCTCAGCAGCTATAGCGACCCAGACTCTGGCCACTACTGCCAGCTCCAGCCCCCTGTCCACGGCAGCAGGGAGTGGGCAGAGCTGGAGGCCTCCAGCAGGCAGGCCAGGAGCTACGGGGAGCGGCTGAAGGAACTGTCAGGACGCGGGGTGCCTGAGGGGGACTGGGGCAAGGCCTTTAGCGTGCCTGTCGTGGAAGCCATGTCCTCCTTCAGCCCAGCCACCTTCCAGTCCCTGCTGATCCCCAAGGACAACAGGCCCCTGGAGGTGGGCCTTCTGCGCAAGGTCAAGCAGCTGTTGGCCGAGGTGGATGCCCGGACGCTGGCCCGGCACGTCACCCAGGTGGACTGCCTGGTAGGTGCCCTGTGGAGCGCCCACCCCTGTGTCCTCTGGTCTTGGCACAGGAATCGGGTGTGAGAAGCCTGGATTTTGGCTTGTGACTTACTTTGCTTCTCTGATTTGGGGCTGGTGGGTCCTGCCTGTCGGGGCCTGTGAGGTGTGCTTTGAAAATGGAAAAAGCAAGGTATTCTAGCTTCCGACAAGTGCCGGTTTGGCCCTGGAACTAGGCAGCCCCGTTACTCAGAGGCATCCAGTAGGGACCCCAGATGTCTCAAACCAGGCCTGCAGTCCCAGGTCTCCTTCCCTGCGCCCCCTGGTGGGCACACGAGTAGAACCCGTTACTTAGTCCCAGACCTGGGTCCTTGTCTGGGTGTGGGGGATCCCGCGTTCTCAGCCCCTACTTTCCCGCATTATCTGGTTGCTCGTCCCAGAGCTAGGCGAGCAAGGAAGGGTGGTCGCTCCATGAAAGAACCCAGGTCTCATGTGCAGTGTGGGACTGTAGAAAAGTTTCGGGTCTTGAACCTTAACTCTAACTGACAGGCACCTCGGGCCGTTTTGTCATGCATCCCTCATTTCACAGATAGGGGGACTGAGGCCCCCTCAGCAAAGTGGGCTCAACTTGGTCCACGCTGCTGTGAAGGGGGTGGAGGAGCTGGGATACAAACCCCGCCTCCCAGCCAAGCCACCCCTCCTGGTAAAGCTCTCCTCCCGCTCCCAGATGGCTGGGGCCAGCCCTGACAGGAGATTAATCAGCCCTCTGGGCGTCCTCGCAGGTTGCTAGGATACTGGGCGTTACCAAGGAGATGCAGACCCTAATGGGAGTACGCTGGGGCTTGGAGCTGCTCACCCTTCCCCACGGCCGGCAGCTACGACTCGACTTGCTGGAAAGGTGAGGCGCACACAGGTGTTGAGGGCGCGGGGAGGACCGGGAGTCCCTGGCCCCACGCAGGCTGCGGCCAAGTCCCCCACCCCACCCCACCGACCAGTCCCAAGCGCTTCACATCCACCTGCACGCACTCCTGCTTTCCCAACACTTCAATCCTTTCTCCGTGGATTCGGCTGCTTTTGCGTCCTCCGGACCAATCGTCTCCTGCTCCCTCTGCCTCGGCCCCGCCTATCAGTCCGGGCTTCCCCGATTCTTTCCAAAAACTGCTCAGCCGGAAGGATTCCACCCATCAGTCACGAGCCCCGCCTGGCCACCTGGTCCCGCCTCAACTCATACCGGCCAATCAGAAGCCTTTTCCTTGTTCCTCCCCACCTCCCGTCACTCTGGCCGCACTCCCAGCCTCATTGGGCTCTCCCGCTGGCCCCGCCCTCTCCCGTGCCGGCCCCGCCCCTCCACCACAGGTCCCGCCCACCTCCTCGCCGGCCCGCCCCGCACTGCCGACTCCGCTAGCCCCGCCCGCCTCCCTCGCTGGCCCCGCCCACCCCTCCGGCCCCGCCCCTCTGACCCGCCCCTCTCACAGGTTCCACACCATGTCCATCATGCTGGCCGTGGACATCCTGGGCTGCACGGGCTCCGCCGAGGAGCGCGCCGCGCTGCTTCACAAGACCATCCAACTGGCGGCCGAGCTGCGGGGCACCATGGGCAACATGTTCAGCTTCGCTGCTGTCATGGGCGCCCTGGAAATGTCGCAGGTACCTAGGGGCCCACCGGGTGAGCGGGACAGCCCCCAGTGGGCTGGAGGGGCCCCGGGGTGCCTGGCTCTGGGATGGCGCTTCCAGACCCGCTGGCAGAAGGGCGAGGGGAGGACCGAGCCCTCCAGGCATCGGTCAAGGCCCAGGCCAGGTCGTTCCTTTTCTGTGGGTCCTTGTGTCCCCTCTTCCCGGAGCGCTGAGGGCTGCTTCCTGGCCCTCGGGCCGCCCCCTCTGCGCCGGACACCAGGTGCAGGACTGGCTCGGGGGACGCCAGGTGCGGGACTGGCCCTGGGGACTCAGCCGGGGAGGCGGCCCTCCCCTGTAAAAGGGGGTGACCGCCAGCTCGGCGGCCTCGGAGCGAGCACCCCGCACCCGGCGCCTCCCCTCACGCTCCATTCCCCGTAGATTTCCCGGCTGGAGCAGACGTGGGTGACCTTGCGCCAGCGGCACACGGAGGGCGCCATCCTGTACGAGAAGAAGCTCAAGCCCTTCCTCAGGAGCCTCAACGAAGGCAAAGGTACCGCCCCTACTGCCACGTGACCCCCTCTCCCGCACCACGTGCTCCCCCCAGGCCCTGACCGTGTGTCCCCCTGCAGAAGGTCCTCCGCTGAGCAACACCACGTTCCCGCACGTGCTGCCGCTCATCACGCTGCTCGAGTGCGACGCGGCGCCGGCCGAGGGCCCCGAGCCCTGGGGCAGCACGGAGCACGGCGTGGAGGTGGTGCTGGCGCACCTGGAGGCGGCGCGCACCGTGGCGCAGCACGGCGGGCTGTACCACACCAACGCCGAGGTCAAGCTGCAGGGTGAGTGGGCCTGGCCCCGCTGCTGTGGCCGTCTGGGGAGTGACCGCTGCGGCAGCCTCTCTGACCCTGACCCCTCTCGCCCTGCAGGGTTCCAGGCGCGGCCCGAGCTCCTGGAGGTGTTCAGCACCGAGTTCCAGATGCGCCTGCTCTGGGGCAGCCAGGGCGTCTGCCACAGCCAGGCTCGACGCTACCAGAAGTTCGACAAGGTGCTCACCGCCCTGTCACACAAACTGGAGCCCGCCGTGCGTGCCAGCGAGCTGTGACCGCAGGGTCCTAGCCCCTCTGCGGCTGCGGGCGGGGGCAGAGGGGCTCCGACCTGCCCCGAGGACCCCAGGGACACTGTGATCTGCCCAAGAATGTTCCGGGTCGTGCATGGACTCGGCCCCTGAGGGACAGGTCGCCTGCCGCAGCCCCGGAGGCTCAGGCCCCTGCTCCCTCGGCCCCCGGCCCCTCCCTGCTGTACAGAAGCCTTGCCTGTAAATAGTGTACAGAGCTGCGGGCATTCTTTCATAGAATAAACTTTTATGACTCTTTCTGATGTCCATTGAGGGCCCCCGAGGTGGGAGGGAGCACTTCATCCACCCAGGGCTGGAGCAGAGGCCTGCTCTGAAGTCCTGTACCTGCCCTGGATGCACCCGCAGCCCCACTGGTGGAAGCCCTGGGATGCCCCCAGGGCCACCACGTGCTTGCCCTGGGGACCACTGCAACAGCTCCGGCTGACACACAACGTGGGACCCGAGACTTTGGCAGTGGAAGAGCTCTCAGAAGTCTAGGGGGAGGAGTGGGACAGTGTAGTGGCATAGCACATAAGGCTGCCACCGCATCCCGTATGGACGTCGGTTCAAGCCCCAGCTGCTCCGTTTCTCATCCAGCTGCCTGCTTGTGGTCTGGGAACACAGCAGCATGTGATCCAAAGCCTTGGAACTCTGCACCTGCATGGGAGTCCTGAAGGAAGCTCCTGGCCCCTGCCTTCGTATTATCTCAGCTCTGGCTGTTACTGTTATTTGGGGGTTGGGGGGTGAACTAGCAAATAAGTCCTGGGCAAAAAAAAAAAAAGTTCAGCGTTGCAGCTGTGGTCCGCAGAGTGAAGGCAGCAGTGGCGGGACACCACGTGCTCTGTGCTCCCCAGAGTAGGAGCAGCAGCTTCTTCCTGTGCACACTTGGCGATGCGGTGCCAGGAGTTTGTGTGTGTAGGGATGAGCTGCACAGGGACCAACGAGACCCCCAGGATGGGCCCCGCTGCAGACTGGGGAGTGCAGTGTGTGGGTTAGTCACAACTGGGTCATCAGAGGCTCTCTCTTTACTTCTAACTCCTGTGACCCGGGGAGGCTGGCCGTCTGAGGCGTCGCACTGCCAAGATCGTTTTGGCAGCAGCCTGGTGGACTCAAATGTAACAGATGACTTAAGTTCTCAGGTCTCGAAGTGCTCTCCCGGCAAGGTGGGGGCCATAACGAACCCATCTCAGTGAGGTGCCAGGTGCTGGGCACGTAGCAATGGCTAGGTAAGAGACCACCGGGTTTGGGGCCCTCGTGAACTGCCGTTGGTCCCTGCTTTGGACACTTGATGTGGCTGAAAAGAGCTGGAATCTTGCCCTGTCTGCATGGGGTGCTGAAGCTCAGAGCCCTCAGTGCATGCTCCCTTGTCATCGAGGAGAAAGAGCGTGGAGAAGGCACCGTGCAGGGTGGAAGGTGCCACACTAGTTTCTGTTGTGACTGTCACGTCCCACTTGGTGGGCATCATTCTGCGTTTATTCTGCCTGAACTACCAGGACGGTCCCTTAGTTACGGTTGCTATAGCAACGCGGCCCGCTGTCTCGGATTGGGTGGCTCGCGGGCGCCTCCTGGAGGTCACTTTCCGGTCCTGCGGCAGAACGACGGGGGCCGACAGGGCAGCCGGGAGTTGTAGGCGACGGGCACGTGGCTGCCTCGGAACGGGGCGCGCCGGGAATTGTAGTTCAGGGGCGGGGCCGTTGGCGGCCCCAGGGGGAGCTCGGGCCTGACCTGGATGGATGGCGGCTGCGACGCGCGGCCCCCGGCCTTGCGGCTCGCTGCTCGGGCTGCTCGGGCTGCTCGGGCTGGTCGCGGCCGCGGCCGCCTCCTGGGACTTGACTTCGTTGCGCTGCAACTTCTACGACTTTTGTGAATGCGACTTCCGGCCCGATTTGCCTGGTGAGGCGTCAGGGAGCCGGGGCCAGTATCGGGGGAACATGGGGAGTCCCGGGCTGGCTCCGGGCCGGAACAGCTGTGGGCCCAGGGGGCGGAACCGAGGGGCGGACCCGCGACTGGAGCGTGGCCACGGGCTGAAGCGCGCCCGGCCCCAGGGGGTTCGGAATCTGAGGTACGGACCCGAGGTTTAGGGGTGCCTGTTGGGGAGACCCCGAGGGCCTGCCAGGATGGAGGCAGCCCTTTGACAGCTGGCCCACCCACAGCAGGGGGCTGTGTTGGGCCTCCACGGAGTGCACAGGCAGGCCAGGGGAAGGGCTGCCCGGGTGGAGGGCAGGGGGTCCATGGCAGCTCTTCGCGGCGGCTCCATCGGGGCGGGCACCGTCTGGAGGGCGGCCTGGAGGCGGCGCTGCCGAGCTGTCAGTCTGGCGGTGGACCCAGATGGCCAGTGTCCCCAACCTGCCCTCATCCGTGACTCTCCTCCTGCGACCCTAGCTCTGGAATGTGACCTGGCCCAGCACCTGGCCGGCCAGCACCTGGCCAAGGCGCTGGTGCTGAAGGCGCTCAAGGTCTTCGTGAGGGACCCCGCCCCTACCAAGCCCCTGGTGCTGTCCCTGCATGGCTGGACGGGCACCGGCAAGTCCTACCTCAGCTCCCTGCTGGCCCACCACCTCTTTAGGAGCGGCCTCCGCAGCCCCCACGTGCACCACTTCTCTCCCATCATCCACTTCCCCCACCCGAGGCACCTCGAGCGTTACAAGGTAGGCTGCCTGCCAGCGCACCGGCATGCCACTCTCCTGCACTGGGTTGTCGGGGAGGGGAAGGAGGACACTGACCCTTGGGGAGGTCCCCTCTGGAACACAACTAGGAATGGCGCCCTGGGCTTGCAAGCAGCAGGGAGAGTACCCGCCCTGCACCCATTTGCTAGAGGCTCGGCCCTAGAGCCCTGGGCGGACCCCGCGTCTACCACTTCTGCTGGCCTTGTGAGGCACTGCCCAGGCTGGTGGAGGCCTGCGGAGTGGCCGTGGGACCCGAGGCCGCTCTGGGAGGCAGTACCTCCCTGGGAAGGGATCCGATCACTGCTTGTGGAGAAGCCTGGGGTTTCAGGAGTCTCCCCAACACTACCTCTCCTCCATGCCCATCTCGCCACCCTCGCCTCCCCAGGAGAATCTGAGGAGCTGGGTCCAGGGCAACCTCACAGCCTGTGGACGCTCCCTCTTCCTCTTCGATGAGGTGGACAATCTGCCCCCAGGGCTGATGGAAGTCTTGCGGCCCTTCCTGGGCCCCTCCTGGGTCGTGTACGGGACCAACTATCGCAAAGCCATCTTCCTCTTCATCAGGTGGGCCCTAGCCTCGCTGTTGGGCAGGGCAGGGTGGGGGGCCTCCTGGCCTGTGTTCCCGCCTCCTGGACGCAGCGCACTTCTGTGGGCGTCGCCTTATTGGCTCCCATCCTGTCCCTGTCTGGGGGCCCTGACTGAGTGCCGGGTCCCTCATGGTTTCAGCAACACCGGCGGCGAGCAGATCAACCAGGTGGCCCTGGAGGCGTGGCGTGGCCACCGGGAGCGTGAGGAGATCACTCTGCAGGAGCTGGAGCCGGCTGTCACCCGCGCAGTCCTGGACAATCCGCACCGTGAGTCCGCGGGGGTGGGGCTCCCGCCGGAGTTGGGGCGCTGGGGACTCCCCTCCTCGGCCCTGCCCCCACGAGTGGAGCCTGCTCAGTAGTGCCGGCCCCTCTGCCTGCAGATGGCTTCTGGCGCTCCGGCATCCTGGAGGAGCAGCTCCTGGATGCGCTGGTGCCCTTCCTGCCGCTGCAGCGGCACCACGTGCGGCACTGCGTGCTCAACGAGCTGGCCCAGCTGGGTGTGGAGGCCCCGGAGGAGGTGGTGCAGGCCGTGCTGGACGGCACCAGCTTCTTCCCCGAAGAGGAGCAGCTCTTCTCCTCCAATGGGTGTAAGACGGTGGCTTCTCGCATCACCCTCTTCCTCTGACGGGGACGGGGCAGAGCCAGGCTGAAGAGCCCCCGGGGCCAGCAGCTAGGAGGGTGTTGGTCAGGCACCAGGGACAGGGCCCAACAGGGTCGCTACCTCGCAGCTGGCTGCAGAGTACCTCGGGCAGGCGTGGCCTTGTCCCCCAGGGAAAGCACTGGCCACCACAGGAACTCATTGAGCCACCTGCTTCATCCCTCCTTCCCCCGCCCCAGCATGAGCCCAATCTCAGGGACTGTGCTGGAGGCCACACTTGCTCCCAGGCACCTCGAGGCCCAGGCCGGGTCTTCTGATCTCCCTGAGTGGAGGGACTTGAGCTGCCCCCTGGGCCTGGTTGGAGACAGTTTTAATTTTTTAAGAGAACACATGTAATAAATGGAGCCATGGAGCAGAGCGCCTTGGGCGCTGGTTTTTCTCACTGCCCTGGGAGGTGGTGGCTCTGCTGGGCACCTGGCGGGCTGGGACGAGGGTGGGGGAGGAAGGTCTATGGCCTCAGCAGGAGTCCAGGCTACCCCAGGCCCTCTCAGAGAGCTACAACAAGGCGGGCTCCTGGTCAGCCTCCCCAGGTTGCGGGCTCCTGCTTGGGCTGTGGGTGCCAGCTCGGGCTGTGGACGCTGGCTCAGGCTGTGGGCTCGGGCTCGAGCTGTGGGCGCCCTTGGTCTCGCTAGAACCTGAGCTCGCGCTCTGACCCCAGCTCAGGCCCTCAGTGACCTGAGTCCAGTCAGGGTAATAGAAAGACTCCGTCCTGCAGGAGCTCCGGAGCAGCCCAAGGCTCTGGCCCTTGGCACCCACGGCACTCCAGCCGTGGGCTGTCTTGGCCTTCCTGAACCTCCGCTTTGGGCCCCGGGTAGCTTCCATTGTGCTAGCTTTCGGTGTTGAGCCCTGGGTGACCTTGGTCTGACTGGCCTTCTGTGTTGGGCCCTGGGTGGCCTCCATCCTGCTGGCCTTCTTCTGTGTTGGGTCCTGGGTGACTTTGGTCTTGCTGGCTTTCCGTGTTGGGCCCTGGGTGACCTTGGGCCTGCTGACCTTCTGTGGGCCCCGGGTGACCTTGGTCTTGCTGGCCTTCCGTGTTGGGCCCTGGGTGACCTTGGTCTTGCTGGCCTTCAGGATTGAGCCCTGGGTGGCCTCCGTCTCACTGGCCTTCTGTGTTGGGGCCTGTGTGGCCTGGATGGAGCTGGACTGCGGTTGTGGACCCCGGGAAGCCTTGGTTTTCCTGGGGGTGTGGCTTAGGCCGTGGTCCTTCCCATCCTGGTGAGGCTGCGAGGACTCGGTCCTCAGTACTGAGGACTCAGATGACATCACTGCAGCAGTGGAACTGCTCTGGTACTCCTGGCCGAGGGAGGATGTCTCCGTCTCGGAGGTGGGCACAGTGACTGGTAAGGGTATACAGGCGGCTGTCAGGCCTCTCCCCTCCTCTGGGCAGCTCCCAGGCTGGGCTAGCCTAGCCACCTCAGTCAGCTGGCCCTGAGGTTGGGCAGGGCAACTGGGAGGGGGCCTGGGGTTGTGCTTGCTTGGTCCCTGGCCTGCTCTGCAGGTCGCCCCTACCCTCTGTGTTCCCTGCAGTCTCAGTGCAGTGCTGGTCACTGCTCTGCCTGCCTGCTTCCTGGCATCTGCCTGGCTCCCTGCTGGCTGTTCCCTGCACATGTGTTTCTTTCTGGAGCCCACTTAGGTCACCTGCAGGCATGGCCTAGGCTGTGCCCATCACCAGGGTCCCATCCAGACCTGGCCCCAGACTTGGTGCCTGTGCTGGGTTGCCCTGAGCAGGGGGAAGGCGGCTGCACTGCTGCCACCATCATCCCCACCACCATCACTGGGACCCTGCGAGAAACAGCGCTCAGCTTTTCCCTTTTGTCCCCTGCAGGGCAGGGCACTGTGGATGTCTGCAGGGTCTGGGGGCTGCTCTCTGGACTAGGGAGGAGGAGGGGCCTGGAGGGCACACCCCGTCCCCTCAAGGTGAGGCTGTGGCCGTCACCCCTGTGCTAGTCACTTGCCCATGGTCACGTAGTGATATGCATCTTGGACCCCCGAGATGCCCAGCCCTGGCAGGAGCTGGAGACTTACAGTCCAGGAAGGAGGCTGAGGAGCTCTGCTCGACGTAGCTGTCAGTCAGCGATGGCACCTTGAGGTATCCGGGCTCCACCTTCTCCTCCTGTGGCCGCAGAGAGACCAAGCAGTCACAGGTGGTGGCAGGAGGTCCCAGCCCACCTGCCTGCCCACAGCACACTTCTGCACACATGCTCCATCCTCCTTGGTGTCAAGGTGTGGTGGGGTGGGCTCAGACCAGGCCGAGCCCCGGGGAAGAGGGCACAGGCTCAGGGCTCTGAGGAAGGGGCTGGTTGGTCGTCAGCTTTCCCAGCTGGAAAATGAGTACGCTGTCAGCTGTTGCATGTGTGTGTGTTCACACTGCCCGGGAGGGAGGAACTAAGCAGCTCCCCACTCAGGGTTCCCAGGTGTCACCTTGTCACTCACCCATACCCAAGGCAGGGTACTGCGGGCTGCAGCTGTCGGAGCCACCTGCCTGGGACACTGGGCCTAGCCCCGGGCCCACCTGCCATCCGCTCACCTTGGCTTTCTCCTCCATTTCTGTGGCCTTGGCCTCTTCCACTATGCCTTTAGGTTCCATGTCCAGGTCCTGGGGGCTAGCCCTGGGCCCCTCGGAGGTCTCCACCAAAGGCTCGTCCAGCTTCCAGGACAGGCTCAAAGCCTGGGCCCTCAGGCGCTCCAGTGCCCGCACTCTGAGGGGCCTGCCGTAGGGTGTGTGTTTGTGCACACATGTGCCATGGCCCCAGCGTACTTGTCAGTCCCCCGGACCTCCATACCACCCCCAAGGAGCAGACAGAGGCCCAGGGAGGCCCTGAGATCCAGCCTGTGCCCAGTCCAGCCTGTGTCCCACAGCTTACCCCACGACTCCCTCCAGGCTGCTGGGCTGCTGGCTGCTCTCTAGCATGCGCTCCAGCTGTATCTTGGCCAGCTGGCCCACCTGGCTGCGAACAATGTCCTCTGCCGACATGCCCGGGAAGAGGTTGGTCATCAGTGTGATCAGCTGTGGGGACGGGGACTGAGCCACTGGCAGCCAGAGCAAGGGGTGGGGCATGCATTGCCCTGCTCAGGACACAAGAGAGAAGGGCTTGAAAATAGGTTTTATTTTAAAAAGTTATTCTATGGGGCTGGCACCATGGTGGAGCAAGTTAAGCCTCAGCCTGCAGTGACAGCATCCCATATGGGCATTGGTTCAGTTCTGGCTGCTCCACTTCCCATCGAGCTCCCTGCTAATGGCCTAGGAAGGCAACAGAGGATGGCCCAAAAGGCCTAGGCCCCTGTACCCTATGTAAGAAACTGAGATGAATCTCCTGGGCTCCTGGCTTTAGACCAGCCCAGTTCTGGCTGTTGTGGCCATTTGGGGAGCAAACCAGCAGATGGAAGATCTCTCTCTAACTCTGCCTTTCAAATAAAAATAAATACATATTTAGCAAATCTATTCAAGATGCAGAGAGAGTGTGGGAGCCGGTATATATATAGTATATATGCATTAGTGGGTTCACTCCCCAAACACCCACAGTGGTCAGGCCGGGGAAAGGAGCCAGGAACTTGGTCCAGAATTCCCACATGGGTGACAGGGCCTTGACCATCGGGGTCATAGCCACTGCTCACCAGGCTCAGACTTATCAGGAGCCAGAATAGGAACTGACCCCGGGCACTCTGCCAGGCGATGCAGAGCCATCCTGGAGCCATGTCAGCCGGTGGTCTTTAAAGGGACGACCCTTTTGATCCCAGAACCAGGAGGAGACCACAAGAATGGGCCTGTTCCAGGCCCGAGCCAGGCGGAAGAGAAGAGGCAGGGCCAAGCGGACTGCCTTCTCGGAGCCTCGTCTCAGCCCTGTCACCTGGGGGTGACGCTGGACTGGCAGCCCTTGAAACTAATTGAAACGTGCCCTTCCGGGCTGGAGAGGGTCCGAGGCAGGCACCCACCTTTGGCTGGTTGGGATTGAGGAGCAGGACAGTGGCAAGGTCCTGGCGGGCCCCGAAGACATCCTGCAGCAGCCGGCGGCTCTTGGCCCGGTACAGGTAGTACTGGGGCTCCTGCGGGTTGTGCTGGATGGCAGCTGAGAAGTGGTCCTCTGCCTTCTGGAACTGCCTGTGGGGTACAAGGGCCCCAGGCCACAGTGAGCTGGTCCCCTAGGAACCCAGGGTGGAGAGCCAGGGAGCTCCACTGCCCCCTTTCCCTGGGCTGGGCACCCCAGGCCTCCCCCTCCTCCAGCTGTGCCTTGCACCTGTGTCCCATTATCAGAGCGCTGGTTCGAGTCCCAGCTGCTCTGCTTGTGATCCAGTGCCCTGCTAATGAGCCTGGAGAGGCACTGGGTGATGGCCCAAGGGCTTAGGCTCCTGTCACCTACATGGGAAACCCAGAAGAAGCTCCTGGCTCCTGGCTTCCACCTGGCCCACCTTCTGATGTTACGGCTACTTGGGGAGTGAACCAGTGGATCAAAGAGCCCTTTCTCTCACTGCCTTTCAAATAAATATATATTTTTAAAGTGAAAAATGACCATGATTTATTATATTTCATGTTTTTGAAAACAGCAAAATCACCATAATGAAAAGTGATAAATGAATGTCAAGAGAGTTTTGGAAGGTTGAATTAAAAGATAAATTTATTTTGGTGCAGAATTTTTAAAAGTTAGGTATTTGAAAGGCAGTCACCCAGAGAGAGGGAGCGACAGTGCCGGGGTGCTCTTGCAAATTAGTTTGTGTTTGCTGGAATCTTCACCAAGCTCAGAGTGGGAAGGCAGGTCTTGGAAGGAGGGGCCCTTTTGTGAGGGATGTGTCACCTGACAGGTGTTTCTTGCTATTGCACAAAGAGCGCAGGCCGGGGGCAGGGGGCGGGGTGCCGCCCCTCTCACCTGCGCCGCTGCTCGCAAAAGCCCAGTCTCTCCTGCAGCAGGCCCATGCGCATGTTGGCGCCCTCGTCCTCCGGGGTCAGCGCCAGCGCCTGCCGGTAGTCAGCCTCCGCGAAAGTCAGGTTGCCCAGCTGGAAGAAGCAATCTGGGGCCGGCAGGGAGAGGGGAGGAGAGGACCCCCTCACGGCCACTGCCCTGACCTCAGCCCAGCCAGGCTGCTTTCTGGGCCATGGAGCCCCTTTTCGATGCGGTCATTCCAATAGGAGACTGAGGCCCGCTAAGGTGGCATTTCCCCCAGATCGGGCACTGGCGGGGGCGGGGGGAGTGGGTGGGTGTGAGGCCACGCCCTCTCTGCTCCCCACCCCTCCCCCTCACCGCCACGGTTGAGGTACAGGCCCTTCTCCCGCTGCTCCTCCTTGAGGGCCTTGTTAAGCAGCAGCACACCCTCCTGGTAGGCGCCCTGCATGTAGCAGCACACCGCGAAGTCGTTGTAGGTGAGCAGCAGCTGGCGCTGCACCTGCTGTACTATGTCCTCCTGGCTGCTGGTCACCATGTCCAGTGCCTTCAGTAAGTCCTCCATGGCCGCGTCAAACTGCCCAAGCCGGCGGTACATGGTGCCCCTGCAGGGGTGGGAGGCGCAGGACGTGGCAGGTGGCAGCAATGGATAAGCAGGCCAAAGCATCCCCCCTCCCTCCCCTAGCAGGTGCCTGGGACACACAGGCCTGTCCAGAGGTGCTGCTCCTGGGCTCAAGGAGGTTCAGTGATCCCTGAGTCACACAGCCAGTTCCTGGGGAAGCCAGGGTCAGGCCCAACTCTCACCCTCTGCATGGCAGGGGCCAACCCTCCCAGCACAGCCACTGTTCAGCAAGCCTGGGGTTCTGGGACTCTCCCCCGGCCCCTGACTCGGACACTGCCAAACTGAGCTGGCCACTCCTCTGGACTGGAAGGGATGCCTCGGCCCTGACAGGAAGCAGGGCCATTCAGAGACCAGCTGGGGGATGCTGAGGCCTGGGGGAGGTCAGGCACTGCCTGGAGACCATGCAGTCAGTCTGGAGGGAGGGGCAGTACCGGAAGAGGAAGAAGCTGGGGTCCAGGGGGTTGTTCTCGATGGCGCAGCTTATGCACAGCAGCGCATGCTGCAGCTTGCCCTGCACCGCCAGGATCCCGGCATCGTAGCGGGCCTGCTGGGCCTGCTCCACCATCTTCTGCAGCAGCTGCCTGGCCTGCAGGTGCTTCGGGTTCAGCAGCAGGGCGCTGTGCAGGTCCTGGTAGCACAGGCTGGGCTGTAGGGGGCACAGCGGCAGGAGAGGCCTCAGGGGGAGGAAGCACAGGGAGACTACACCACTCTCAGCCTCTTGGAGGAGGCAGGGCACATGGCAGGAACCATCCACTTCACTTCCCATCTCATTGACTTATTTATTGGAAAGGCAGAAGTGGGCAGGGAAAGAAGGGGCAGTCCCCAAATAAGCACACGACAGGCCCGGCGCTCCATTGAGGTCTGCCACGTGCGCGACAGCAGCCCGAGGACTCGGGCCTTCTTCCTGGAGTTTCTCAGGTGCCTGAGCAGAAGCAAAGTAACTGGGATGGGAACTGGCACTCTCCAGGAGCTGCTGGAGTCACAAGCAGCGGTGTGACACACTGTGCCACCACGCTACTCCCACATTCTTGCTGGCCCAATTCTGGATGTGACCTGGGGTGAGTCAGCCAGACCAGCCTGGCTGGTTCCTGCCTCCTCATGCGACTTGAAGTGTGTGATCTCCTGATTGCATCCATCCCACTGCCAGGCCTTCCCCTCCTTGGGCCTCCCCTGTGTCCCGCCTTTCACACCCTGACTGGTATGTCACCAGACAAACTCTGCCCAGGGACAGATTCAGGTCTGAGTGAACAGAAAAGCTCCCCAGGCTGACACCTCCCCCTGGGGCGCTGCTCAAGAAGTCGGTCACTCAGTGAGTCAGTCAACATGCAGTTTTGGGGAGCATCCTGCAACCTGGAGTGACCTGGGTGGCGTGAGGGGCAGGTACCAGTGGACACTGGACACTGGGAGGCCTGAGGAAGGCAGCAGCTATGAGCATGAGACCTGAGGGTGTGACACTGGGCAAGTCACCCCAGGGCTGGTTCTTTATCCACCTCAACAGGTTTCTGGGAGCATTAAATATACAGGGTTGGGGACTGGGGAGAGGGGAGGGAGGAGGGTTTCCTGCCTAGCACTGAGACATAAGTCAGGTACCTGCATCCCATAGCGAAGTCTGGGTTTGGTACCCTGTTCTGGCTCCTGACCCCTTCTTGCTGCTGCTGAGCCTGGGAGGCAGCAGTGATCACTCAAGTGACCAGGTCTCTGCCACCCACAGGTGACCTGGGTGGAGTTCCTGACTCCTGACTTCTGAACCTGGCCCATACCTAGACATTATGGATGTTTGGGGAGTGAACCAGCAAATAAATATGAGAAAGTATGAGTACCGTGTGTTTTGCAGGCCTATGAGGGGTGTCCACAATCATTGTAATTACTGGCCAAGGGGATGCTGGCATAAATCACCTGCGGGATGCTGAAGCCCCACCCTTCAACCCCGGGGGTGTGGCCTGGGTGGGCCAGGACAGAAGCCAGTCCAGCAGGGTAGCACCCACTTACTGGCTGGAATTGTGGGCTCAGAGTTCCAATCCACCACTCAAGGGAGGTGACCCTGCCTGTTCCCTAGCCAAGTGGCTATTCTGGTTCCTTCCCTGTGCCTCCCCCAGCACCCCTGCTCAGGCACCTGAGGGTTGGGGTGACCAGGGTCTCTGGTCTGGGGTTTTTCACTGGCTAGTACTGAGTAGAGAACCACACACCCACTCCCCCACCCCCACCAAGTTGGACTGCCCCAGGCGGGGGGAGCTGTCTGCTGGGCTGGCTCAGAGTCTCCAGTCCTCCTGGGCTCCTGCTCCCCGCACCCCCCAAGCCGTCACCTCTACCTTCTGGAAAGAGTTGTAGAGCCTGGCGCGGAGGACAAAGACATCGGGGTTACTTGTGCCCTGTTGCACCTCCTTGGTGGCGAGGACCAGGCAGTCATGATGGCGTTTGAGGGCCAGGAGACAGGCCATGCTGAGGGCAGAGGGCACAGATGCCTGCGGTGCCCCAGGATGGGGTGGGGCAGGAGAGGCTGCTGGGGCACTGGGGCCAGCTGGCGCTCACCAGCGGTAGCGGAAGCAGGATTTCTCGGGCTGGAGGTCTGAGGCTTGCAAGAAGATGCTTAGGGCATCCTGGAATTCGCACTGCTCATAGAGGCACTGGCCCTGGGGCACAAGGACAGTGGGTTGTGCCTGTAAGCTCGGTAGTGCCCACAAAGCGGGCTACAAGCAGCACAGGGGGAAAAAAGAGAGACAAGAGGCAGGGACAGGCATCGTGGCACAGCAAGTGAAGCCTCTGCCTGCAGTGCCAGCATTCCATATGGGCACTGGTTCAGATCCTGGCTGCTCCACTTCTGATCCAGCTCCTTGCCAATGTGCCTCGAGAAGCAGAAGAAGGTCCAAGTGCTTGGGTTCCTGCACCCTCGTGGGAGAGCTGGATGGAGTTCCTGGCTTTGACCTGGCCCACCCCCAGCTGTCACGGCCATCTGGAGAGTGAACCAGCAGAAGGGAGATCTCTGTTTCTCCTGCTATCTCTCCTTAATGCTATCTTTCAAATAAATAGTCTTTTTAAAGATTTATTTATTTTTAGGGCCCAGCGGTGTGGCCTAGCGGCTTAAGTCCTTGTCTTGTACATGCTGGGATCCCATATGGACACCGGTTCTAATCCTGGTGGCTCCACTTCCCCTCCAGCTCCCTGCTTTAGGCAGCCGAGGATGGCCTATAGCCTTGGAATCCTGTTCCTGCGTGGGAAACCAGGAAGAGGCTCTGGGTTCCTGGCTTTTGGATCAGCCGTTGTGGCCACTTGGGGAGTGAATCAATGTATGGAAGATCTTCCTGTTTCTCCTCCTCCTCTCTGTATATCTGACTTTGCAATAAAAAATAAATCTTTAAAAATATGTATTTTTTATTGGGAAGTTGGATTTATTTACAGAGAGAAAGATCTCTGTCCACTGGTTCACTCCCCAAGTGGCTGTAATGGTCAGAGCTGAGCTACATAGAAGCCAGGAGCCTCTTCCAGGTTTCCCACTTGGATGCAGGGTCCCAAGGCCTTGGGCCTGATTTTTTTTTAAAAGATTTATTTATTTTTATTACAAAGTCAGATATACACAGAGAAGGAGATATAGAGAGGAAGATCTTCCATCCGATGGGAGTGCCCCAAGTGAGCACAATGGCTGGTGCTGTGCCGATCCGGAGCCAGGAGCCAGGAACCTCCTCCAGGTCTCCCACACAGGTGCAGGGTCCCAAGGCTTTGGGCCATCCTCGACTGCTTTCCCAGGCCACAAGCAGGGAGCTGGATGGGAAGTGGAGCTGCTGGGATTAGAACCGGTGTCCATATGGGTTCCCAGCGCGTTCAAGGCGAGGACTTTAGCCGCCAGGCCCTTGGGACATCTTCTATTGCTTTCCCAGACCACAAGCAGGGAGCTGGATGGGAAGTGGAGCTGCTGGGATATAAAGCTGCACTTATATGAGATCCAGCACTTGCAAAGGGGAGGATTAGCCTGTTGAGCCATCAGGGTTGTTTCCAGGAATAAGGAATGTCCCCATGGCTGGAGGAAGAGCCAGCAGGGATGGGGGGTGGAGAGATGGAGAGCCAGTGGGAGATTGGGAGAGAGCCAGCAGGGGTGGGGGGAGAAGCCAGTGGAGGGTGGGAGAACCAGCGGGGGGGGGGCAACAGGGGTCGGGGGTGGGAGGTACTCCAGCGTCTCTCCACCTGCAGGTAGAGCACAAAGGCCAGTCGCTCCAGGTAGACAGTGTTTTCGGGTTGGTCGGAGTAGGCCCTCCGAAGGTTCTGGACCGCTGACGAGAAGTCGCAGAGCTGGATGTAGGCCTCAGCCCTTAGGGCGTAAAAGTCCACCTGCGGAGGGGAGGGGGTGACCAACCCAGACTCTGGGACAGCAAGGACAGGGTGGGGGGCGGCACTGCCTGCAGCTGATCCCCTTACCAGCTCTGAGTCCAGGTGGAGGGCCCTGGAGCAGAAGAGCACACCCAGCTCCCAGTCCTCCTGTTCCAGGCACCTCTGGCCTCGGTAGAAGCTGCGGGGACATGAACACAGGCAGAAGTGCTGGCCTTGCTGCCCGTACTGCGCCGGCGGGGCCCATGCTGGCGGGAGTGGGGGATGGGTGGACAGGAGGGGTGGCTGGAGCAGGCAGGGACCCCAGGAGGGGCTGCTGGCCTTCCTGGAGCTCATTCTCTCCATCAGGAGCTCTGTGACCCCCTGCTGCATTCACGGTGGCTGACTGAATGGCAAAGGGGCCAAAGTAGACACTCACTACTCGCGGAGTTTGAGGGGCACTGTTAGGCCCGTGACCTTTGACTTTGGGGCGTCGTAGACATGGAACACCTGGCTGGTCCCGAAGATGCGCTGCAGGTTCCCCTTGGGAACCGGGATCACCCATGGCTTTTGCACGGCAGTCTGGAAGAGGACCTCATACTGCTCCAGAACATTCTAGAACCCAGGGGGACAGCAGGTAGAACAGGCCTCAGGAACCCTTCTCATATAGACACAGCCTTCCACTGTGCTCTGCACAGTGGAGGGGGTGGGATGAACAGGTGGGAGGTAGGCACAGTTTGATGACTGGGGTTTTCTGGGGGCTTCCACTCCCCTGGGGGTGCTCTCATCCAGTCCTGCCTCGGGGTCAAGGTCAGGGCCCCGGTCCTGGATCTTCCTAGTTCCTACTTCTAGCTATCCACATCCCAAACTAATATTATCAGCTCAGCACTTGACCCTCGCTCCCCAGGTACTGGTCCTGGGGGCCTCTGAGGCACGGATGGCCTGTGGGTCCCACTCCGTCCCAGCAAGTGTGTGTAGCTGGAGGCACTGGAACATAGCAGGCTGGCTGCTGCTCCCCCCTCCCCAGGCTTTCTTGCGTCAGTGAGGTCACCTTATAAATCCCCAGCCACCAGAGCGTGAGACCTGCGCCCTGTAGCCCTCAATCCCGGCTGTTCCACACTTGCAGGTCTCCCTGGCTTCCTTCCTCCCGTTCGTATCTAGGCCAGTACCACCACGCCACCGGCCACTCGTGCCTGCCCGACCCCAGCTGTACAACTGGCGGGGTCCTTAAAGTATTTCTTCTCTCCTGAGACCCCAGGACAGGCCTCTCAGCCCTACCTTGTGCCTCGGCTTTACCCGCCCAGCCCTCTGGCCCGCACCTCGAGGGCGGCCTCCTTGTCGCTCCTTTCCGAGGACCCTAAGGTCCCGGACTCTGCTCCTTCGTTGCTAGGTACCATTTCCAGGACGCCCTCAAGTCCCGCCCCGCTGTTGCTAGGCACCACAACCAGGACGCCTTAGGCCCCGCCCCCATGTTGCTAGGCACCATCTCAGGGAAATTCCAGGTCCCGTGGACTGTCGGGAGTTTGAGGCCTACGGGGCGGTAAGGGATTGGATATCTGCAGCCAGGCAGAGCGACAGTGGAGGGAATGACAAGGTTCCCACCTCCCAAGTCCGGGGCAAGCAAGATCTCGGAGCCTAAATCACGGCAACCCCGCGGGACCCCGTGACGTGGCGCGGTGGAATGCGCGGCGGCGAGTGGGACGCGGCGCCACCCCGCCGCTTCCGCCCTTCTGAGGCTCGGCGCCCGCGCAGCCTAGCCTTGATTGGACGTCCCGGGACATGTGGCGCCGCGATTGGCCACGCGCTGAGTGACGTCAGGGACGAGGTCTTGGCGTGAATGGGGGCAGCATGGCGCTGTCCGGCCTCTTCCTGCGCAGGCTGTGGCGGGGTCTGGCCATGAGCCGGTGCGTCTTGGAACCCCGGTCCGCGGGGCAGCGGTGGCTGGTGAGTGTTGGCGGCCATGTAGGGGCTGACGGGCCTTAGTTCCAGGGCCGCCGTTAGTTCCAATCCCACTTTGGTCGTGCCTGCCTTCTGGGGTCTCCGGGTTTGGCTAGGTCCCTTCTCCCGCTCCGCTCTCCGCTCCCCGTTCTCCTCCTTGGGGCTAGCGTGTTGGGTTCAGGATCCCTGGTGCCGCCCGCAGGTGGCTGGCCTGGGGAACCCGGGCCTGCCCGGCACACGGCACAGCGTGGGCATGGCGGTGCTGGGGCAGGTGGCGCGGCGCCTGGGTGTCGCCGAGAGCTGGACGCGCGACCCGCGCTGCGCCGCCGACCTGGCCTTGGCGCCCCTCGGTGATGCCCAGTTGGTCCTGCTTCGGCCGCGGCGGCTCATGAACGACAACGGGCGCAGCGTGGCCCGGGCCGGTGAGTGGAGGGCGCAGCGATGCGGCACCCCTGGGGGTTCTTGGCGAGTGTGTGTGTATGTGGTGTGAGTGGTGTGAGTGGTGTGAGTGGAGGGCACAGCGATGCGGCACCCCTGGGGGTTCTTGGCTGGCGGGTGTGTGTGTGTGTGTGTGTGTGTGTGAGAGAGAGAGAGAGAGAGAGAGAGACAGAGAGAAATGGGCTTAACTGCGGCCCCTCTGGGCAGATGGGCATTAACGAAGGCTACCGTCTCCCTGTGCCAAGCCGAGCTGTTCGGGCTTACTGCTGATGAGGTCTACCTAGTACATGATGATTTGGACAAGCCTCTGGGGAAACTGGCCCTCAAGTTGGGGGGCAGTGCCAGGTGAGCCCCGGGGCTGTCTAGGGTTGGGGTGTGCATGTTGACCTCCCCATTGGGATGGAAAAGGGCTGCTGACCCAGCCCTTCCAGGAGAGGGGGTGGGGGGACAGCACGGAAGGGGATGACTTGGTTGTCACTCATGCCCTTCACTATCCCCATATTCCTGGAAGGGGCCACAATGGAGTCCGTTCATGCATTAGCTGCCTCAACTCCAGCGTGAGTGTGCCCATTTGTCCTGTACTGAGCTGGGATGAGGGGGAGGATGGTCACATGGGGTACCCAGTGTGCCTCACCCGTCTTGCTCCCTCCTAGGCAATGCCAAGACTGCGGGTGGGCATTGGGCGGCCAACCCACCCAAATGCTGTGCCGGCCTTTGTGCTGAGCAGCTTCTCCCCGTCGGAGCAGGAGCTGCTGCCCCCGCTGCTGGACCGAGCCACCGATCTGCTCTTGGACCATATCCGGGCGCGAAGCCAGGGCCTCTCCCCAATCCCCTCCTGATGCCCACTTGGCTCTGTGAACCCAGCTGTGGCCACAGAGCTGTCAGGCCCATGGTGCTGTCTATGTTTTATGCAACTTTTTCTCAGGGTTGCTGCAGGCCAGGCCACCCACTTTGGTGGTGGAACGGGACCTGGCCAGTCCTGGGTCGGGGTGGGAAGGTCGTCTTCTCCTCGCTTCTTACTTGGGATGCAGGCAGTATTCAGGGAGACTAAACCTCTTGAGCCGTCCCGGGATCCTGGAAGCATGGATCTGTAAGATGAAGGAGGTTGCTGCGGGGTGGGCACGTGGCCTCATGGTCAAGGGGCTGCTTGTCGGTGTGCCCAGGCCTGGGTCCGCTTTCTGCCTACGGATGCAGCTTCCTGCTCAGGTGTACCCTGGGTGGCAGTGGGTGATGGCTCAAGGACTTTAGTCTGTGACTTCCCCGTGGGAGACCCAGGTAGGGCTCCCAGTGCCTGGCTTTGGCCTGGCCCCGCTGTGGCTCTTGTGAATGGAGAGTGAGCCAGCAGGTGGGGAGAGCTCTGCCTATCTTCCCTCTTCTACCTTTCAAATAAATAATATTTATTAAAAAAAAAATTCTTGGTTTCCTTAAAGAGAGTGAGCCATGGCTGTTGAAATGCTGAGACCACCTGGCAAAGGAGCTGGGGCCAGTGGGGTCCAGCAGGCCCCCTCCCACAGGAGGCGCAGGTCCCCTCAGTCTCCTGAGGCCTTGGCCATGGCCTTTCTTCTGCCCATTTTACGGATGAGAAGGTTGGGAGCTCTGGCCTCAGCCCCAAGGCCACACAGCTCTCTGCCTGGTAGAACCCTTGTTCACACCCGACCGAGGCCCCTGGCACGCTCACCTCAGGGCTGCTGTACGCTCGGCAGGTCCCCATGCGTGTGACGTAGGAGAGCATCCGCAGGTCCTGTGGGTTCGGGGGAATATGGACCTGACGAGGCACCAGACCCAGGTCCCCCGGCTGGTAGGCTGTGATGCTGGACAGTTGCTGCAGCAGGGCCTGCGCCCTGGGTGGCTGGATGCTGAGCTGGCTGCGGGGGAGTTGGCAACAGGGGGTCAGGCCTCGGGGAGCCAAGGTGGCCGGCTCAAGGTCAAAGCCTTGCAGGGCTGCACACTCACCTCCCTGGGGCCATGCCATGGGGCTGCGCCTCCTGACGTCGGCATACCGCCACCTGGGGAGTGTGGACCATGGCCGAGCTGAGCAGGGCCAGCAGCTGGTGCAGCATCTCCTTGCGCTGCAGCTGAAACACCACGTCAAATTCGCCATCGTCACTTTCAGCTTGCATCTGCCAGGAGGGCCAGGGGTGGGGGTCAGGCCCGTGGCGGCTCCATGGGTGGCCCACCCACCTCCATCTGTGTTTGCTGAATATTCCCTGATCATGGCAGGTACAGAGTGGAGAGTGGGATACCCATTTTCCGGTTTGGGAAGACTGAGGCCTCAAGTTCCCCAGACCTTCGAGGGTCTATATCAGAATCAGAAGAGGATGGATTGTGGTTCCCAACCCTGCTTACCTGTAGGATGTCCCGGAGGAAGGCCGTGGCCTGGGCCAGGATCACCTCTAGCCTGGCCCGCAGCTCCTGCTCTTGGCTCAGCTCCTGCTGCAGCCGCTGTGCCTCCCCCTTGTGCTGGGCCAGCTGCACGTCCAGCTGGTCTTTCTGGCCCCTGGGCCCCAGGTGTGTGAGGAGATTGGACCATGTCGGCAGCTGCCCCCTCCTGAGCCGGGTCCCCCTCCTGCTTCCTCTCTGGCCCCGGGCCACCCTGCATGTGCTGCGACACTGAGGCCCCTATGAAGTGTGTGTGGGCAGGGGAGGCAGGTGTCCCGGGCTATGTCCCGTGCCCCCCACCCTGTGCACCTTAGTGCCATGATGTCCTTCTGCAGCTGTGCAAAGTTCTGCTCCAGGTGCTGCAGCAGGAGGCGCAGCTGCCGGACCTCGGCCATGTCCTCCTGTTGTTTGCGGCACTTTTCCATCAGCATGAGGATGACCTGCGGGTGATGGGCGGGTGGCGAGGCCCGGGGAGGACCATGGGCTCTCAGCCAGCCCTGATCCACACACTTGCAGTCCGGAGAGGCCAATACCAGCTCTGGGGGGCACAGATTGGCTGAGCCTCAACTTCCTCAGGGCCAGGTTCTGTTTATGAAACTACTCACAGGGGCTGTCAAGTGAGTCAGAAGAGGCTCTGGCATGTCAGGGACCTGCACAAGGAGGTCCTGTCCCCTCCCAGCATCTGCTCGGGTCCCTTCTCTCCCTCCCCCCAGCTCTGGGGACCGTGGTGCACCTTCTGGTGGCCGCGGCTGCGCCTGGCCATGGTCTCATGGCCATCCTGCAGCAGCTGCAGCTGTTGGCCCAGCTTGCCCTGGCTGCCACGCAGCCGCTCGTTCTCCCGCAGCAGGTGCATGCCCTGCTGGGACATCTTGGCCAGCTGCAGGGTCACGCTGTTGTTCTCTAGGATGGCCCTCTTGGTAGTCTCCCACATCTGCTTGGTGGTTGTCCTGCGGAACTCACTGGCCACCAGGTTCACCCGCTGGGTGATCTCTTTCTGCAGTCTGCCCATGGGATGGGGGGTACATTCAACACCTCTGCCGTGGCTTTCCCCAGAGATAGCACCCTCCCCCCCCCGCTGCCAGACCTCTGCTACCTGCGTGAAGAGGCCCTGCTGTGCTGTTCTCCCGCCAATGTCCCAGCTGGGGCACCTCCAGAACAGCAAGCTGGGCTGGGGAGTAGGGGGGTGGACAGGGACTCCCATGACGCCCACCTGTCCTTGTCCAGCACCGATTTCTTCTCCAACTTATACATGGAGTCCCGGTACTCGGTCTCCTGCCTCCGCAGCTGGTCTTCCAGCACCATGAACTTCTCTGTGAGCTCCTCCTTCTGCAGTCGGAACTCCTCCAGGGCTGCCAGCTTCCCCCCTGCCCATTACCGTGCGGCAGAAGGCCCAGTGAGGGGCCGCTCGTGGGGATCCGGGGCCCAGCCACAGCCTCCGCTGATGTCCTTCAGGTCTCTGGCCTTGCTCACCTTTTAACTGCCCTCATTGTCTACAGTGTCCTCCCGCCTCCCCTCCCCTTGGGTTAGCAAGGCCTGGTTCAGGTTCCACCTTCTCCAGGGAGTCTGCCTGGATAGCCACCTTCCGTCTCATGAAAGGCACAGCAGTGACAGAATTGGAGTTCTCTGGGCTGGATGCACTCGAGCATCCCTGGCACAGCCCTGGCCAGCTGAGTGACAAACACACGGTCACAGATGCTTTCTCATGTGCAAGCTGGGAGGGGGAGATGGTGCTTCCTGCCTTTTTGGGGCACGGGGACCATGAAGGAAGATGATGGTGTGTGCAAGGCAGCTGTATCATTCCCCCACCTCGCCCATGCCCCAAGTGTGGAAAGCGAGGGACACGTGCTGGCCTGTGGCCACAGCTGGAGTCTGGTGATGTTAGGGCTGCAGCCCGCCCAGGCCCCCTGCCCTGGTGCCGCCACCTCCTCACCAAGGACGATGTTTTCCGTGGTGAGCTGGTCCTTGGTCTCCTGGAACTCGTGACGCACCTGTGCCAGCTGGGCCTCAAAGGCGTCCTTCTCCAGTTCCTTGGCCAGTTGCAGGTTCTGCAGCTGCTCGTTCAGGTCTGTGATCTCATCCACCCGCTGGCTGAGTGTCCGCTTGAGGAAGGCCACGATCTCCTTCTTGCTGTTGGCCAGCTGCTCAAACTCCTGGCGGGACAGCTTGTCCTGCACGGCCAGCTCGTCCCATTTCCGCTGGTATCTGGGAAGGATGAGCTAGAACGTGATCTCAGGTCTGTCCCCCTGCCAAGGCTCCTGGGGACAGTTCCCTGCTCTGCAGGCCTCCCCCTGCACTTTGGCATCCCAGTCTCCGCAGCCGTTGTCCTCCTGCCCTTAGCCCTTAATGAGTGAGCCCTTGAGGGGCCTCCTCAGCAGCCTTGCATTGGGCCCAAACCATGCGCAGAGCCCTCACCCTCCACTAGGCTGGCCCAATTGCCCCGGGGTCCCGAGGCTGTGTCCATCTCCTCCATGTGGCAGGCCTGCTGCCTCCACACCCAGCACCAGGCTGAGGGCTGGTGAGCTGTTAGTCCCCAGGGGCCGGCCATTGAGTCACTCCTGCCTGCACCTGCCCTGACTGGGGCCTCAGCATGAGTGCAGTTGGTTCCAGGTTTAGTATTTGTGCTGCCAAAGTGAGCATGCGAGTGCAGTTTCAAGTTGAAGAGCACTGCATAGCGATTCTTAGTTTTCCAATGAAATAATGTAAGTCATTGTAAAGATGGTTTTACTTTTTCATTTATTCAGCCAGTGTCTTTGGGATGGCTGCTGCCTACCAGAGGCACTTCAGGGGTGTGGGCTTGACAAAGCAGCTTGGGGTTGGGGGTTGGTGAGGCCAAGGCTCTCAGCTTGTACCTGTGAGATGGGGGAGGGGAGTGTCCCTCTTGGAGGCTCAACTCTTGTCTTTCTCCTCCCCCACCCCGCCACTGTCTGTGCAATGGGGGTGACACAGGGACCTCGCCCTGGGTTGCTGTCAGGTGCAGTGGGCACCGGCCCAGGCTCCGCCAGCTGCACACACAAGACTGGATGGCACCTGTGACTACATGGAACAACAGGCACCTGCGGAAGAGCTGCTGCCCAGCTGTGGCTTCTAAGGTTCCTCTGACCCAGGACTAAGGCCTCATAGCTGCGGAATCAGTTCCTCGAATAACACAAACCATGGGCAAGCAGTAGGTAGCAGGTGTAGCGGTTAAGATTATCCCACATCCTACATCGGAGCTGCTAACACAGACCCTGGGAGATTGTGGTGATGGTTCAAGTCTCCGTGGGTTTCTGCCACCCATGTAGGAGGCTCTGTGCTGGCCCAGCCGTGTCAGCACGGTACAGCAAAGGGGCTTGGCAGCTGTTGGGGTTGGGGGCACAGGCCCCAGCACTTCCAGCAGAGGTGGCGGAGGGTGGAGTACACCCACCTACCATTCCCAGCTCCTGCTGCGCTTCTATACAACCTGGGTCCCTGGAAGCGGGAGGAGGGGACTGGCTGGGGGTAGGACTTCCATTAGCTTTGTGGTCTCAGCACGCTCTGGGATACTAGAAGGGGCCGGCAAATCTATGGCTGGCAATTGCAAGTTGTTCCCATGTGGCCCAAAGGGAAACTGAAGCTGGGGTGGGGTTGGGGTCTGCGCATGCCCTGGGAGGCCAGCATGCAGGTCCAGGGTGGGGGCCCCGCCCACCAGCGCACCGGGCTAGTCGGTCCTCCAGATCTCGGATCTGGATGAGGAAGAACTCGCGCGTCTCCTCCGACAGTGGCATCTCCATGGGTTTGAGGCTCACGGTGGCATCCTTCTTGCCCCCTTTCTTCTTCTTGCCCTCGGGCTCCTTGACCCCCTTGCCCACCTTCTTTTTGGGAGCCATGGCTGATGGCAGCCACTGCTCCAAGACTCCTTTAAGAGGTCAGGTGGTTGCTAAGGAAGTTGGTCCCATACATAGCAACAGACCAAGGGCATGAGGCTGAGCTTAAAGGGGCCCTGCTCTTCCTGCCTGGGTACCCATGGTCAGCCCCCTCCCTTAACACTCCCAAAGACAGCATGACTGAGGTGCTCTTCCAGGTTCTAGGACAATAAGCTACAGGGGGCGTATTAGAAGGGGTTGAGGCAGGGCCTCATAAGTCACCAGCTAGCCCCTCTGTGCTGGCCAGAAAGCTGTGCCTTATCAACTGTGAGTGCAGCTGGTTCTCTGCTGTGGGATGCCAGCACTGCCTGCAGGAGGCGGCACAATCGCTGCACCAGCCTGGATGCGGCCCACGGTGAAATGCTGCTTCCTGCTTCTGTGGCAGTGCAGGGGCCAGGGCGGCAGGGGTCGGGGAGATGGAGGTGAGAGGAGGCCATTACAGGACAGCTCCCCAGCTGGGGGTGGCGGCATACTGAGCAGGGGAGCAGCAGGCTCCTCTTCATCCCTAGGGAGCTGGATGGGAAGTGGGGCTGCCGGGATATGAACCGGCGCCCACATGGGATCCTGGCACCTGCAAGGCGAGGACTTCAACCACTAGGCTCCCATGTTGGACCCCAGGCTTGACTTTTAGCAGGAGACTATGGTGGCTCCACCTGCTGGTGGGATGAACAGCAGAGGAGGTGCAGTGGGCCTTGGCAGGTCTTGGCAAGTGTGCTTGACTCAAATGGCACGATCTTTTCTTTTCTAAGATTTATTTATTTTATGACAAAGTCAGATATACAGAGAGGAGGAGAGTCAGAGAGGAAGATCTTCCGTCCGATGGTTCACTCCTCAAGTGACTGCAACGGCCGGTGCTGCGCTGATCCGAAGCCAGGAGTCAGGAACTTCCTCCAGGTCTCCCACACGGGTGCAGGGTCCCAAGGCTTTGGGCTGTCCTCGACTGGTTTCCCAGCCACAGGCAGGGAGCTGGATGGGAAGTGGAGCGCCAGGATACGAACCAGTGCCCATATGGGATGCTGATGTGTGCAGGGTGAGGACTTCAGCCACTATGTTACTGTGCCAGGCTAGTGAACTCTTTTTTGCCCCCTTTCCCCTGACCCTTTCCTCAGGGTGTAGCTCTGAGGTTTTGGAGCAGTAGGAGAGAGCAGCTTCCCCTAACTACGGATGGCCCAGAGTCCACGCGGCCTCAGCAGAGGGAGGTGGGGGATGGGTGGCGCAGGGCGAGGCTAGCAAGTGGCTGCAGTCACAGAGTGACCAGCCGGACTTCTGGGGATGGGATGAGGAAGGGAGGCTACAGGTGGGAGGGGGAGCACTTCCAGGGTTTGATTGGGGAGTCTCCCCAGTGCTCCCCATTCTGGAGCCAAAAGGCTGTCAGGGACGCTGGTCTCTGCTGCTTCTCCAATGCCTTCCTGCCCTCTTCTGGGGCCCGGGACTGCGGGAGCCAAGCTCCATGGTGGAGGTGCAGGGCTGGAAGGGGGTGATGTTACTCTCAGAGGACACAGGACAGGGAGGAGTGTTGTGGGCTAAGGAGTTGATTTACATTCCTTAAGCTGATCACTCAGGAATTGGGCCTGAGCACCTGGCTGTAGCACCTGGCCTTTTCAGACTCATTGGCGTCCTATTGTCCTGTTAATGGGCTTGGGGGAAAGAGCATATAATATGGTAATAAAGAGGCTTTAGAGGAGAGACTTCTCCCACCATCGCTGGTCTCTGTGTGTGGGTGCTTGACCCTCGGACCTTCGCCGAGCCTACTATACTGGCTCAGCTGGCCGCGACAGAGGAGGATCACCTCCAGGTTGACAAAGCCCAGACAGGAGACTGTGTCCTACCGGGGAGGGGCCAGGTGATGGTCACAGGATCGGCTACAGGAATGTGGGCTCCAGAGAGGAAGAGACAGATCCTCCAACTGCTGATTGACACCCCCCCTTGCTCCCAATGGTCACAACAGCCTGACAGCCGGGACTGGGAGAGGCTGTCCCCGGGGGCCTAAGCCCCTGAGCTGCTTCTGCTGTTACCCCTGTGCATTAGCAGGGAGCTGGATCCGGGACTAACCTGTGCCCATATGGGATGCTAGCTTTGCCAGTGGCAGTTTAACTACCTGCACCAGCCTCTCCCCCTCCTTAGCTTTTTCTGTGTGCTCAGCCCTGAGAGTTCCACACAGATGAGCTGCCTACCCACACTGCAATCCCTTATAGAGGCCCATTGTACTGACAGTGACGCCTGGTCAAACTGGGAAGCCAGGTTAAATCCAAGCCTGTCTGGCAGGCATCAGGAGATAAGATTAAAAATAAATAAAAAATCCTGGAGGCCCACAGTTCCGTTGCCATGGTAACAGGTGATTACCTGAGCTAGTTCTAAACCCAGAATGAAGGACTCACCACTACAGCAGTCTCCCCTGGGAGAAACAGCCAATCAGCAACTGTCTTACTCCAATAGCCTCACCTCTGTCCATCCCTGCCAGGCGGGCTCCCGGGAGGCTCCCAGGCCAGGGGAGGGCAGTGCTGCCAGCTTGCTTTGAGGCTGTTGGCCAACCATCTCCAGCATTGGCGTGGGGCCGAGCTGCAGGGCTGTGCACCCCGTGCCCATGCCATGTGGGTTAAGGGGATCCTGGCATCCCTGCAGACACCCACTTCAGTAGAGCCCTCTTACTAAAGGAGTTTTGGGAATTCACTGACTTGGCTGTTGCCGGAAATGGGGATGGGAGGTGGGGGAGTGAACCAGTGGATGAGAATTTGGTCTCTGCCTTCAATAAAGTAAATGTTTTTTAAAATAATCATCTTTAGATTACTGGTGACATTTAATAGTTTTCACACTGCCATGCTAGGGAATGGCAGAAGTCTGTACATGTTCAGGACAGATAGAATTAAAGTGGGTTTTTCAGCCACAGTGGCTTACACCCCTAGATGTGGACTCTAGATAGGGAGGCTGGCTGGGTGTTCTGCCCCAGCTGATGCTGGGCCGGGAGGTTGGAAGCGAGAACCCCTGATCCAGGAAGTGGCTGCAAATTAAACCTTTGTGCTAGTTTCCTTTGCTGCTTTAGGCAACTGCTCTGAAGTTTAGTGGCTTGGGACAGCAACCATTTACGGACTTAGAGATTCTCTGGGAGCTGCTTCTGGGGGCCCAGCTTGTGTAGTTGGCAACAGGCAACAGGTAGAAGGGCTCTGGGGCAGCCAGAGAGGCTTGCTGTTCGCCAAGGCAAGGGAGGAACCATCTCGTCACCAAGCAGTCACCAAGCAGTCTTGCTCCCGTGACAGTCCCACAGTCCCAGCAGCATGCAGGCAGATGCTGCGAGGTCCTGGCTTGGAACTGGCACAGGCTCCCTCAGGTCTCGCTTGAATTTCTGGCTCTGGGCTCCCACTATAGGTGTTCAGGAAGGAACCAGGCAATACAAGCATGTTTTCCGTCTCAATTATTTTTAACAAAATTAAAAACAAACTTATTAGGCCTGGTGTGATAGCATAGAGATTAAAGTCCTCACCTTGAACGCACCAGGATCCCATATGGGCACCAGTTCTAATCTCGGCTGCCCAGCTTCCCATCCAGCTCCCTGCTTGTGGCCTGGGAAAGCAGTGGAGGACAGCCCAAAGCCTTGGGACCCTGCACCCGTGGAGGAGACCAGGAAGAACTTCTGGCTTCGGATTGGCTTGGCTCCAGCTGTTGCAGCTGCTTGGGGAGTGAACCATTGGACAAAAGATCTTCCTCTCTGTTCCTCCTCTCTGTATATCAGCCTTTCCAATAAAAATAAATAAATCTTAAAAAAAAATTCTGGGGAAACACCCAAGAGAGCTAGAAGAACATTTGAAAAAATGTTTGTGCACCTTCATTTGGAGCAGCAGCGTCCATACCAGCGAGCTGCCCGTTCGCGAGGGGACCTGGCAGGGAAGACAGAATGGACACACACACACACAGGCCCATCACTTGGCTTCAGGCACTTCTGATGCAGGCTGCTATGACATGAATGAACTTGGAAGTCAACCAGAGAAAGACAAATGACATGGCATCTCAGTGACACAAAGCCTCTACTGGACTGTCACATGGACAAGCAGGTAGCATCTACGGACAGCTTGCAGTGCTCGAAGCACAGGGTTGTGTGGATGACAGAAGAGCCACTGCACCTGTAAGTCAGCCCCTGTGGCCACCAGAGGCCCTAGGCAAACTTCAGGGGTCCCCCGGGGCGACAACTGTTGCCCTCATGCCAGGTTGCTGGAGCCCACATCTCAGACGCCACGCCTGGGCAGGGTGGGGGACAGCTCCCCTGCAGCAGACCATGCACCCCAACCCCCTGAGACACCCCGGACACCGTATGTGGGCGCTGATTTCTTTATTGAGTACAGAGGGGTACAGAGATGACGCATGTTTGTGCTTCAGTACTTCCAAACACGGAGAGCCTGGCGATAATCCCAAGGTCAACGAGTTTCCAGACAGACCAGCTTTTTCTTTTTTTTAAAATATCCTTTTGATAAATTATTTTATATATAAACAACAGAGGAAAGGAAAACTGACATGTTCGACTGACGAGGTCCTGAAGCAAGAGCATCGCACGGGCTGAGGCCAGCAATGATGGTAGGAGACGAGCCAATGCGAGCACCTGTGGTGCTGGCCTGGTAGAGGTGGGTTCTGGGGCCGGGCCGGGGTCTGGAAGAGGTGGGTTCTGGGGCCGGGCGGGGGTCTGGAAGAGGTGGGTTCTGGGGCCGCAGGGGATGGGCCGGGGCCTGGAAGAGGTGGGTTCTGGGGCCGCAGGGGATGGGCCTGGAAACTGATTCTAGCAGCGCACATGGCAGTGGCGGGGATGCACCGACGGGCAGACGGGGCACACTCTGAGAGGCAGTTGGGGGCAGGCTGTGCCACACTAGCACGCACACCACGTGGCAACGACATCACGAGACAGGAATATACACAGTCCGCAGGGCTGAGGAGCCGCCGCGGGCAGGGCTGGGGACATTTTTTTTGTGACTTCTACTGTCATTCTATTGCACAACAGCAGCCAAACACTCAGCGTGCTGGCTCTGGGGGAGCGGAGAGGAGTCCCGAGGGTGATGAGTCAGCCCTCCAGCAGCTTGCTGCTTCTTGAAGTTTCACTTCGGAGCTAAGTTTATATAGCTATGTGTACACACAGGGAATAAAATGATCATTTTCTCTCACAAGCATGATGACGTACGTGCAAAAGATTGCAAAAGATCAAAGCACTACAGAACATCTGACACGGCGGATGCTGTCACAGCTGCTTGCTGAGCAGGTACAGGGCCTGGACCGATCCAATGGCTACTTTCAGGGCAAGAGCCCTTCCCCCCAGCAAAGAGCCCTCTGACCACAGCCTCAGCACCCACCTGCTCTCATCTCCCCAGGCTGATGCTTCTACAGAAAGGGGTGAGGGGATGCAGGGGGGAGGAAGGGCGGGCTCTGGGTTGATGGCATGAGGCCAGGTGCTTCTTCTCTGGGGGAGACCAAGGTCCCTGGGGCGAGTTTGCTTTCAGCTTGTCTGGGCACCAAGACTTGGACTGCAACAGGATGCCCTTAGGACCACACCTGGTGGACATGAGTTGGGGGTGGGGGCAGCACTGACAGGCTGTGGGGGGGACAGGATGCCAGCTGGAACCCATCCTGGCTTTGTACAGCTGCCCCAGTCCCCACCCTCAGCAGAACCACTGGGGGCCCCCAAGCTGCCAGGGAAAGCCCAGAGGGCCACCTTGTGGCCCATCAGGAGCGGGGTGGGCATCAGAGGGAAGGTGACAGATGCATCCTCAGTGAGCAGACTCTGAGAACACAGACAGCTCCAGGAGGCTCAGTGAACATGGGGATAACCAAATACGAGTTTGCAAGAACACGCAAGCTGCTTCCTTTCCATACTCAATCTGCACGTGTCAGGTTGGGTTACGTACAAGGTCACACAGGGTCATAGACCATGGCAGGGAGGTGGAGGGGGGCAAGTGTCCACTCATTCCCAACAGCTCCGAGGACTCTGCAGCGCATGGCTTGCACATGAACTTGTCCTTGTAGAGGATACATAGGTAGGATACTCTTTTTAAAACAACAAAAACAAAACCCAAAAAACCACAATGCATAATTTCTTTTGTCTCAAACAAGGAGAGGGCGTCATTAAACACAAGAACGCAGCGGCCACGGGGCCGGCCAGGGCGTGCAGAGAGCGAGGAGGCAACGGACGGGCGCAGGGTTCAGCAAAGTAACCAAAGCGGCTGGCGCCGGAGGGGGGACGCAGGGCATTGTGGGAGGGGGGACGCAGGGCATTGTGGGAGGGGTGGCTGGGTAGTTTTCTTTTAACTGCTAATTTCTTCATCTGTTTTGTTGAGCTTCTTCAGGGTGTCCAGCAGCTTCTGTGGGGTGAGGATGTGCGTGGATCCTGGGGTGGGGGGAGAATGCCATGAGTAACTTCAGGATACAGATTCTCCTCTCCCTGCTCCTCACGCCCCACCCGGGTCGGGGCCCAGTGGAGGGGGTTAGGGGGTTAGGGACGGGAGAGTCTGGGGCCTCCACGTCTGGGAGTGCTCCTGTGGGGCCCAGTGCTGGCTGCCAAGGTGGCTGCACAGGGGTTCAGGTTGGTGGGCGACTTGTGTGCCCAGTAGGGGGGAAGTTGAAGGGCCAAGCCCCTGGGATCCACGATGCCCTGGTCGGGGGGATTGGGGGGACCTCAGGCGTGAGGGGGGAAGGGCAGGGACCTGAGGTCTTACCTTGCAGAGACCGCACATTCTAAGAGATTAGAAATGCTTGCAAAAATTTAAGCTAATGGAATTAAATAGAATTCTACTGCAAAAATAAGCACAAAATATAGAACATAAAAATAAATGGAGGCTATTTTTTTTCTTGCAAGGGGAGAGAGATCTAATTAAAGTGCAGTAAACAAGATGCATGGATCGTGTGGTTCGGACATGGACTTGAAAAGAATGGTGATGCGTAGCGTCGGAGCATGAGGCCTGCACGCATGCAGTGGTGGGTGTCAAAGAAAGATCCCGGTGGGAGGGGAGAGAACCGAACAAAAAGAGCCAGCTTGAAAATGTGCCTCCTTGGAGACCCAGGCAAGGGTGGGGACAGAACTCTCTGAAGGCCAGACTGCCTGCACAAGGGCAGGCCAGAGAAGGCTGTGGCTGGCTTCTGGGGCAACATTCCTCTACCAGGGCCACTGGCCTCTGATCACTCCTTACGCAGCTGGCCTGGGTCCTTCCTGGTCAGCCCAGCGCAGCGGAGAACTGTAATACCCTCGCCATGGTAGGGGGTGGGGAGTACCTCTGCTTTCTTCAGTTGAAGCCCCAGCACCCAGTCTTTGCTCCAATTCAAGCCGGTCCTTGGGCAACTCCTGGAGGTGCCTAGCATGATGCCTGCCCGACCCTGGTGCCCCACCGTCCACTTGCCCTGGGGCAGCTGCCATGCTGGTTTTGTGGGTATGTCCCCCGTGGATTTGTCTTTCCTTTCCCCTGAAGCATGCTCACACCAACCTTCCTGCTAGCCTTACAGGAGAGGCTCCAGGTCTACTGGGCACATGAGGACAAGGGCAAACATTTCAAGCAGGCCTCACTTGCTGAGGACTTGCGCCAGCCAGATGGGGGCTGGTGGCACTGCTGTGGGGCTGTGGGCAGGCAGCCTGTGCCCTTGGTGGGATGGCGGCAGGAGTCAGTCCAGGCCTTCCTAGGCAGCAGCGGGAAGCAGCTCCGACTGCCCAGTTTGCCAATCCTGCAGGGGAGTCCTGAGCAACAGGAGGCAGACTGGGTCCCAAGTGCTGACCAGCAGCTGGCCCCACGTCACTCACATGTGGACTCTGGACTGAGAGGAGGTGGGGTGGGTCCATACCAGGGCTCTCCAGCTGTTATCTGCTTCCTGCCCACCTGCTGTCCCTGGTCACGACTGGAGAACAGGGTAGAGGGCCACAATCCGCCTGCCCTGCTTGTCCCAAGGTGGGAGGCATGAAGACCAGAGTGTGGGGACTTGCTCAGGGTGGGCAGAGGATACAGCCGGGCTTGTGGTCAGGGCTCTGGTCTCCTAATCCTGGGGCCCTGGGGTCTCCTGGGATCTGTTTGCACACATATAGGACACTTGCAGAGTGGCTGTGTGCCCGTCAGCTCTGGATTCAAATTTCACTGGGTCCTGCTGAGAAATGAAACTTAGCTGATCCTACTCCAGAAAGCAGCAGAGCATTCCATATAAAAGGCAAATGGCATGTATAACCGAAGAGGCCTCCTGTTGCCTCTCAGCGCTGCCATTTGCCCCTGACAGCCACAGGGACATTCCCAACCAAAGCACAGAACCGAGCACCCAATCAGAAGGCTGGCAGGGCTGGTTAGCGGGGACTCTGGCAAGGTCCCCTGCTGCTGGCTAAATCAATGGGAGGACCCAACAGCCTTGGCAGAATACTGTGCGGCTCGAGGCTGCACAGCGGATTCCATCTGCCTTCCCTGCTCTGCCCGTGACTGAGCCCCGCTCTCCACTGATCAGGAATAACACACAGGGAAGATTCTGTAGCAGGGCTTCGGGCCAGGCCGTCCTACCTGCGCTGCCCAGAGTACAGGCTCTGGGATTTGGTAACTCTGAGACCTTATTAGTAATCCACTGATCTCTATCCTTCTAAGAGTCTTAAAACTGGGGTCATCATGGCAACTCAACAGGCTAATCCTCCTCCCTGTGGTGCTGGCATTCCATTTAGGCACCAGTTCATGTCACAGCTGCTCCATTTCCCATCACATCCCATTCAGCTCCTGCTTGTGGCCTGGGAAAGCAACAGAGGATGGCCTAGTACCTTGAGACCTTGCACCTGCATGGGAAGGAAGCCCCTGGCTCCTGATCAGTTCAACTCCGGCCACTGCGGCCATTTGGGGAGTGAACCAGTGGATGGGAAATGTTCTCAACTTCTACTTCTCTAGATCTGCCTTCCAAATAAAACAATAAATAAATCTTAGAAAACCAAGCCTTAAACTATGAGGATACTACAGGAAGCTCACAGAGAATAGACAGCAAGACAGGTTTACTTTGGTAAAAAATCCATGCATACAAGGAGTTTTCACAGCATTCAGGCAAGGGGGCTGTGGCTGTGGCATGCTGAGCTGAGCTGCTGCTGGCATCCCATGTCAGAGCGTGAACTCAAGTTCCTGTGGATGTGCCTGGGAAAGCAGTGGATGACTGCCTTAATTCTTAGGCCCCTGTCATCCACGTAGGAGACCCCAAGGAGTTCTTGGCTTGTGGCTTTGGCCTGGTCCTCTTCTGGCTAATGTTGCTATTTGGGAAGTGAAGCAGTGGATGAAAGTTCTTTTTCTCTGTCTCTCCCCATCATTCTGCCTTTCACATAAATACATAAACTTCTTTAAAAAGTCATGAAAAAAGTGCATTAAAAATTTGGCGTGGACTTGAAAGCAATTCTTGTATCTCTTACTTTTAGGACTGGTGTTACAGTGTGGTGAGTTAAGCTGTTGTCTGTGGTGCCAGCATCCTACACTGAAGTGCTGCATTGAGTCCTGGCTGCTCTGCTCCTGACCCAACTCCCTGCTAACATTAGTGCCTGGGAAAGAAGCGGAAGATGACCCAAGTGTCTGGACCCCTGACATCCCCATAGGAGCTGGAGATGGAGTTCCTAGCTCCTGGCTTTGGTGGCTATTGCAGCCCTCTGGGAAGTGAACCAGCCGATGGAAGATCTCTGTCACTTTTTTTTTTTCTTTAAAGAAGGTAACAAGCAGGCTTCCGAGGGGCCATCCCCCAGGGGTTCATCAGAGCCCACAGTGCCATCTGAGGCACCAAGAGAGTCATGGAGGCTGTCAGCGCCACAGGGAAGCCCAGAACCCAGCGACTCTGCCTCCCTGTACTTGTCTGTTGTGGCCGGAGGTAGTGGGGGGAGCAGTCACACAGGTGCTCCCCAAGGAGCCAGAGTGATGGTCTGTGTTCGGCTCACAGGTAGCTCTGGGGCCATGGGCCAGCCAGGCCTGGGGGTAGGGACGTGCTCTCTGTCCACGGCCCACAGCACTCCCAGCCTGGGATACAGCAAGCAGCCATGTCACAGAACGAGCGTGTCAGTGGCTTCTGCCATTAAAGGCCTCCCAGGGGGCTCCCGGCATGGGAGGGCAGGAGAGAGCAAGGTTCCCGAGAGCAGTGTGGATGGTCAGTGGGTGGACCATGGGGTCAGACATGAAAGAAGGGAAGACGCTTTTGGCAGCACACAGAGCACACGGGGTGTGAGGAAGCGATTTTTCCTGGGGCTTTTGAGAGGTTGGGGGTTGAGGCTCCTTCACTGCGCAGGGACCCACAGGAGAATGACAAGAAAGGCGGCGGCCGGGAGAGCAAACCCCTGCCACCTGCTGCCTCCAACACAGGCCGACCATTCTACAGGGACCTGGAGGCTTGTGGCCACTCATCCCGGAGGAGCTGTTCCTCGGGAGAAGAGTACTCACACACCTGACTACCGGGGTCTTCTCACCAAGCCTCCCTTGACCCCCAATCAGGCATCCAGGGCACCTTCCCCAAAAGGCTGCCTTCTTGGACATGGCTTTCCCCTGACCGTGTCCCTTGAAGCTCCTGGCCCAGATCCCAGCCAGGACGCTCTGCATTCACTGTGGATGCCCACCCATGCACTGTGGGCCAGCACTTTGCCCCAGCACTCCTTGACTCACAGCTCCCTCCCTGAGGACCGGGCCTGGCAGCTGACCGAGTGGCATGCAGCCCAGGGCAAGAGTGAGCGGCACATTGGAGCCCAGGGTGGGACAAGGCGGGGTTCAGGGTAGAGCTAGGAAGGTGGTGTTGGACACATTTTCAATAGGTGTTAAGAACTGCAAGCATTTTCTCGTTAAAAAAAAAAATCAAATAAATCGTGAACTCAAAAAGAAAAGAAAGAAAGAGTGACGAATAACCAAAGAAAACCCTTCGGAGCGGGAAGAGTTTCCTTTCTGGAATAAGCTGCTTTTACTTTGTTTCTTTTGCTCTCACTCCATTGTTGGAGCCTGATCCTCAAAAGATACCCTAGAGGACTCCCTGAAGTCGGGGTGTCTCAGGTCCGTGAGAAATTTGGTGGGAGTGAGAATGTGAGTAGAACCTGTGGGAGAACAGAGGCCAGCTGACTGCCTGAGCACAGGCACGGGGCAGGCACATGCCAACTCAGGCCTACGGTGTGTGCAACCGATGGGGCACGAGAAAGCGACACACACGCACTCACACGCACACGCAGGCAGGGAGGCGGCTGGCATGCACGAAGCAGG
This sequence comes from Ochotona princeps, assembly GCF_030435755.1. Lineage (NCBI taxonomy): Eukaryota > Metazoa > Chordata > Mammalia > Lagomorpha > Ochotonidae > Ochotona > Ochotona princeps. Next base: position 5,077,368 of record NC_080845.1, read on the forward strand.
GGAAGCCACACAGTGGACACCAGCTGCGCCAGGCCCCTCTGTGAGCCTGTGTGGGTTCCAGCTCCTGACGGGTGGCCTTGGAGCAGATCTGCAGCGGGCAGGGAGAGGACATTCCCCTCCCAGAGCCCGGCTGCCCTGCCAGTTTCTGTCCAGGAAAGCTGTGTTTGAGCTCAGAGGGCCTCGGCGCACACATGCAACACAAACACAAGCTGGGGACGGAGAGATTGGCCACGAAGGGGCCTACACGACGAAAGGGAAGAGGCAACTTACAGGGAGGGCAGAGGGGGGAACTGGGGTGGGCATGGTCTCTCCAGTGGCTCATGGGTCTGGAAAGGCAGCGGACAAGCCCAAGGCCAGCTTGGTAACCCACAAGCAGCGGCATGGACGGCTGCACAGAGCTCGCCTATCTGGATGGCTTCTGGGGGCCCTCGATTTGTTCCCCCTAGATCAGGGTTCTAAAACTGGTAAGTCTCATAGAGACAGCCAGTGAGCAAGGAACTAGGACAGGTAGTGGGCCAACGGGGCGTGAGGTCAGAGGGGCCAGCCCTGTGGCAGTTCAGGAGGGCAGCCTTAGGCCCTGGGTAGGGGTGCAGCCCACAATTCCTTCCAAAGAGAGACCAAACACCCTGGCCTCATACCTGGAGGGCAGTGCAGCTGGGGGCCGCCTGTGAGTCAGTGTCCGGAGGGACCCCGGGACAGGTGCCCTCCACCCGTACTAAGGGCAAGCTGGGACAAGGCAGGTACCTGGAGGAGGGGACCCTCTCCCAGCTCCTGCTTCCTCCCAGGCCTGTGGGGCAGGGAGGTGGAGGCAATCTCTGGCTGCCTTCACCCGTTCCTATGAGTTGCTCACTCTGTGCCGGAAAAGGTGAAACGGTTGGGGGAACCCTAAACAGAGTCCAGCAGTAAGGCTGCCACACGCTGCCCATCCATCCCAGCCGATGGGAAGAGGCCCAGAGCAATGACTTCCTGTCACTGAGCCTCTGCTTCCAGGAGGCCCTGGGCCTGGAAACTGGCTGATCTCATCGTAGGCCTGGTCTACAGGCTCTTAGCCGACAACTCCATTTTGTCCAGTGGGGATGTAGTCGCCTGCATAGGCTGAGTCACCTGCTTGAGGGGACCCCCCACTTGCAAACAGCAAAGGGTACGTTTGGCTGGTGGTTGGGGACGGGTTCTGCTGGACTCTGTCTTTGGGCCCTTCCACCTCATAAGGCCATCTCTCATCCAGAGAATCAGACAGGGCAGGCGCTAGGGAGGCACCCCCTGGCCCTCGGCCTCTGTTGGCCACAGCTGGTTCTCCGGGGCGAAGAGGCTCTGACGAGCTGCGACACACAAGCGTGGAATGGAGTCCGGGTGCGGAGAGGGAGCCCTTTGCCCCAGAAGACACACCCTACTCACCTATCAGCACCTCCCACTTCCCATTGGCTTGGGTCACCTCGTAAGCACAGCGCATCTCATTCAGGCTCACACCCCCAAGGATGAAAATAATGAGGCGGGGGCCGCTGCGGTACTCCCCTGGGGCCTTGTTCTTGTGCCAATGTCCATAGCGGGCACTGTAGAGAGAGGGAGAGGTGGAGGCGAGAGGGAGTTTGATCAAGTACGTCTGTCCACACTCAGAGCTAGCTGGTTTGCTTACACGTTTCCACTGCCCGTCTGTGCCCAGAACAGACACACTGGTGTCTCCTGAGTACTGGTTGCCAGACGGTTTATAAGTAGATAGGCTGCCAGCAGGAGGGGCACTCTGGGTGCCTGGGCTGTGGGCCTGTCATTGCCTTCTAGGGATGTGCAGGTACCGCTTGTTTAGGTCACTGTCTGGACACTGCTGGCAGCTGGCAGTGGGGACAGGATCTGAGGCCCGAGTTGAGACTGGCACCATGATCCTCTGAGCAGGTGGGTGGCACCAGCCTGCTCTGTATTTCCACGGAAACCTTGCCCACCTCCAGGCCACCCCAGCAGGGTGCAGAACTGGGCCACAAGGGAGGGCAGAGCTCCAGGCCGTGGGGGTCAGGCTGAGGGGAGGCCATGGGCGGCTGGGAGCCACCAGCAGAGCCAGGGACTGGCGGTACCGTAAGGCTGGGAAGCTCTTGGAGGAAGAGAGGGGGCCGGTCTCATGCAGGCACTGAACACTGTGCCCGTCCTTGGGATGCAGCCCCTGACTGCGGGGGTCTCCATCTACCTGACAGCAGTGGTGCTGAAGGAGGCCGAGGAGCGAGTGGAGATGTAAGGGTAGTGCTTGGTATCAAGTTTGTCCTCGATGGTGTCCTAGAAAGAGACGCAAGACAGGTGAGCCAGCTGTTGGACAGGGGCTCCCAGGAACCCAGGCAAGGGAAGAGGTGGGCAAAAGGCATGGCCCGGTTTGCAGCAGCCACAGGAGCCCTCCTGCCTGTGTGCGCGGCCACAGGCTCACACCGCGCACACCATGGCTTGTTTCATACCTCGCTCCTGCACTTCACAAGTCAGTGCACCTGCTCTTTTACACTGAAGAGCATCTTTCCCAGCTCATTCTCTTCTATCATCCAGGTGAAGTCTTAAGTGGTCCCCAATCCCCCCAAACCTGGCATCTGCTGCCAGAAGGCAGCAGGCACAGGTAGAGGGCGCCTCCCACCAGCGTGCCTCGCCCCTCCATTTCCCAGGGGTCTAATTATCTGGTGGGGGAATTCTGCCTCTCCTCCTGCTTCTGCTAGGAGAGCCACACGCCTCCTAACAGCTGTGTTTTTTTTAGGGGATGGGGAGGAGGTGGAAAGATCAAAAGAGGGAATGAGACAGGGAGATTGGCTCTGTGGCACCAAGCCAAGCAATGCAACTGGGGGCTGCATAAAGCTACTACCTGTGATGCTGGCATCCCCTATGGGTGCCAGCTGGAGACCCAGCTGCTCCAGTCCTGCTGATGCACCTGGGAAAGCAGAAGGTGATGGCCCAAGTGCCTGGACCCCAATCATCTATGTGGGAGAGCTAGCAAAAGCCCCAGCTTCTTGCCAGTGTGGCCATCTGGGGGAGTGAGCCAGCAGATGGAAGATCTCTCCACCCTCTGTTTCTTCCTCTGTATAACCCTTACTTTCTAAGAAATAAAAAGAAATGCAACTTGTTTCTAGTTGCTTCACACCCACCCATCTTATTGATTCATGGGTTTTAAAAAGGGAAGCTAGTTATTCCACATATGTAAAATACTGGTTCGACAGGAACACCTGGGCCAGTGCCTTTGCTCCTGGATTGCAGTTCTAGCCACCTGTCTAGCATGGCACTTGGACACAGCCTGAGCCCAATCCCAAAGCTCTTGCAGTGAAGGACTCTGCCAAGTTCCCTCCATTTGTGAGAAAGGAGGACACCGTAGGGCACTGTCATACCCGCCATCTGACACATCCTCACATGTGCGAAGCTCTGTGCCAGCCAAGGGGACAGGTATGGAAAGACAACCCTAGTCGCTGAGCCACACACATGTACACTGGGGCTCAGAGGAGCCTCCATGGGGCTGGATGGTGAGACAGGTGGGACAGAGGCCCTGCCATGCCCAGGCGGGGTGTGCTCTGTGCTGTGCCACCACACCCCCTGACAAAAAACCCTCAGGGGAAGAACCCACAGGTGTCCCCACCACCAGAGGCACCTGGGTGCCCAGGGATGAGCCCTGGATCTAGCTGCCCTTGCCTCGGCCCCTCCCCACTGACCTCCATGATGTCTTTAATAATCGGGGTCCATCGCGAGAGCTGGTAGGTCTGCTCACTGATACGCTCCTTCCGCTCTGGCTTGCTCCTGCGACGCAGCGTCGACTGTGTGCAAACACACACAAGGTAAGGCTATGATCAGGGCCACCTGGGCCGCTGCTGCTGCCCCCGGGATTCTCGCGAGGACCTTGGGTTGGCGGGTGGCTAGAGTAAAAGGGGAGCAGGAGCAGGGACGGTGGCTTCTGGCACAGCCCAGAACAGCCCTCCATTTAGGAACCTGGGACAGACTTGATTCAAGTCACGAAAAATGGCGAGAAAAGCAAATAGAGAGTTCTCTTTCAAAACCAAACCAAACCAAATCAAACCGAGTAGCTGGCTGGCTGCGACAGGGGAAAATACTACTTAGGGATAGCTTGCTCTCTGATTTCCTTTCCACAGCACAGGCAGAGGGACTCCTCGTGGCCACCACCTTGAATTCCCCAGTGACCACAGCTCTGGTGAACACACCAGCTTCCTGCCAGTTACAGACCTACGGCAGGTGGCAGGGGGAGTCTGTGTGCAGCTGACACTGTGTGCCATACCCTGGCCATGGACAGCAGCCCACGGCTCACAGTAGAGTACGTTGTGTGGCCTGCTGTCCTAACTTGGTCCTGAGGACAAGGTCCATGCAGCAGGCTCAGGGGTGGTCAACCCATCTGCTCCAACAGGTCATGGGGGGTGTAGGGGGAGTGCTGACTGAGGTGTCCAAAGCCAGACCGACCTCAGCTGGGACGGCTGGAACTGAGGTGACCCCTATCTTAGTTTTGTTTAGAGGGGCAGCTCAGTGTGACTGTGATGCTGCAAAGGGGACATCCAGGTTCCTAACGCACCCCGATGTGTGCCTGGACCCCCTGATTTCCTCTGCCCTTTCTTTCTCAGTGTTGAGTTGTGGGCATGTGTGCTGGCCCTTTAGTGCAGGAATAGGTAGTGCACACAGCCCACCCTCCCCACCCACAAAGCCAGCCTTACGTCGGTGACAATGGGCACGCCCAGGTGTGCCATGTTGGTGATGATCTCGCTGTCCTCTGGGGGTATCTGGGCATGCTGGATCAGCTTGTTCAGGTTCTCCTCTGTGATGCCTGTGTACGGGAGTCACCTGGTCACTACACCCACCCCAGGCCTTAGCTGCTGTGTAAGCAGAGCTGGCCACTTTGCTTCTCCCTCACAGTCAGTGGATGTAATCTGTGTACCAAGTCAAATTGCCTGTGAGAGGATGAAACAAGGGCTCCAGTTCTTTTAAAAAATGTGGTAAAGCTAAAAATACTTAGTAAGGGGGAGCTCTAGTGGACTGGCCAAGAAGCCCATGGGCGACCCGTTCTCGGCCCTGGCCCAACACCTTCCATGGGGTTCATCATGCTTAAGGCTCTGCCCTAGCAGCCTGGTCTTCCAACCCCTCACCACATCTCTTAGAAAGCTTCTCCACTAGCCTTCCTCTCAGTTGTCTCATCTTCCCTTCGCCCACCCTCCCCCATTTCCCAACCTCCCCTTCCTCTCCCTCCTTCCCTTTCCTCTCCCCCCGCCCGCACTACCATTCTTCAGGAAGATGTAGAGCAGGATGATACGGATTTTGTCATAGGTGCTGACGTTGGCATCCAGCAGGATGGGCACGATGGCTCTCATGGGGTCCTTAATCTTTTCTCCCTCGGCATCTGTCCCCATCGCCAAGTCCTGCAGAGAACACATACCTGTTGGGCCCACTTCGGGCAATGGTGGTTCTAATAAAACTCATGCTTGACAGAGGGGACGCGTTTCACGTCTCTCACGGCACAGGGAGGTTGGCATGTGCACTTGTAGCTCCACTTCCTGCGACATCGCTGAGGACAGAGATTCTCCAGCCCAAAATCACAGAGGGCTGCCACCTGGGTGAAGGCAGGCTACTCCCTGCAGGTGTGTGTCTGTGCACCTGTGCGCACTCCTCAGATGGACTTGGACTGGTAATGCCCTGGAGGTACAAGGCCACACTGAGGGGACCCACCTTGCTCCCACGAAAAGCTCCAGCATCTTAAAAGTGCCTTTGTGCAGCTAGATTCATTCCCCTCTGCTTCCCCTGACACAAACAGCCCTGATAATTTAGCCTTAAGTATTCCTGGGCTTCAATTACTGCCTATAGCACTGGCATTCCACATGGGAACCTGCTCGAGTCCTGGGTGCTCCACTTCTGATCCAGCTCCCTGCTAATGTGCCTGGAAAAGCAGCGGAGGATGACCAAATCCTTAGGCACCTACACTCACGTGGGAAACCTGAAAGAAGCTCCAGGGTGCAGTGTGGTAGCCTAGTGGCTAAAGCCCTTGTCTGGCACACACCAGGATCCCATATGGATGCCAGTTCATGGCCCAGCAGCCCTGCTTTTCATCCAGCTCCCTGCTTGTGGCCTGGGAAACCAATTGAGGACAGTCCAAAGATTTGGGACCCTGCACCTGCATGGGAGACCCAGAAGAGGATCTGGGCTCCTGGCTTCAGGTCAGCTCAGTTCTGGCCGATGAGGCCACTTAGCGAGTGAATCAGTGGATAGCAGATCTTCCTCTCTGTCTCTCCTTTGTACATCTGACTTTCCAATAAAAATAAATGAATCTTTAAAATTAAAAAAAAAAAGGAAAGAAACTCCAGCTCTTGGTTTCAGATTGGTTCATCTCCGGCCATTGGGGAGTGAAGCAACTGATTTCTCTCTCTGTTTTTCCTTTTCTTTGTGTGTAACTCTCTGCTTTCCAAAGAAGTAAATGCACCTTTTTTTTTTTTTTAAAGGAAGCTGACTCACACGTTAGTATGTCATCAGACTTTAAAGACGGAGGGCCAGGATGAGAGATTCCACAGAACATCACTGAAAAATGTACTGGCAATGCACAAAAGCAGTGAGAGAAATAAAACAGAGGGAGGATACATCAGGGACAGAGTGCCAATCCTGAACTTCCAGCTTCCGGTGCTGAGTGGGACCCCAGGCTCGGGGACAGCGTGTGACCTGCCAGGTCCTACCTTGCCCAGGACCCCTGAGTCTGTGCAGCTGCTTTGGCCACAGCTGGAGGAGAACACACTCAGAACCCACAATTCTGCCAGTCCTATCGGTGGGAGCTCAGAACTCCCCACAGCCCTCTCTAACCACCTCTGGGCTGCCAGAGACTTGGCAAAGGTCAGGTGTGCAGCGTTCACATCCATCTTGTTTTTCACACCCAAGTGCACACAGGATGTGACTGGGCAGAACAGTCAAGGTCAAATGTTAGAATGTGACTGCAGGGAGAGGGATGGTGGGTGGTTTGGCAGAGAATGTTAAGGCAACACTTGGAATGCCCACATTTGAGTGCCAATTTGTGGCCCAGCATCTCCACTTCCCACATCCAGCATGCTGGGAGGCAGCAGACGAGAGTGTGCATGCCAGGGCTCACTGGGCGATCTGGATGCAGTTCGGGGCTGGTACCTTCAGCCCAGCCCAGCTACAATGACGCAGGAGGCATTTGGGGAATGAACCAGCAGATGGAAGGTGTCTCTGTGTCTGCTGGTCTGTCTTTCAAACAGACGAAAATCAAGAAGTTAAGCTCACGTTAAGACAAAGGTGACGGGTGGATGGGCTTGGCAGATGACCAGCTACAGCGGAGCAAGGTGAGAGCCCTACCTGCTCCACTCGGCAGAGCTTGTCCACGGTGCCTTGGTAATGCTTCATGCAGTCCTCGGCCAGGTGCAGGTGGGTCGAATACTAGGGGCAAGTGCAACAGAAGTGGTGATCAAGGAATAACTCACTGACTCACACAACACCCATGAGTACACACTGGACACGCAATACCATGCCAGGGCGCCGAGCAGTCCTTGGGCCCAGGGAAGTGACCGCACATGTGCAAGCAGGCACAAGTGCATGCCAAAGGAACAAGCTGCCCATCTCAGGAAGAAGGGCCACAGCGCATTCTCAAAGAACCCAGAGGAAGGAGAAAGGCTTTGCTAGGGTGGGCTGGGCTCGGTGCTTTGTCTCACAAAGCAGCGGTGGGGAGGGGAGGCATGTGAGGAGCAGGACACGACACCAGCTCCCCTTTTGGGCCTTTCTCCCAGCCCACTGGCTCTGGGGAAGCCACATGGTCGTGCCCTGATCCCAGTGGCTCTGCAGTGAGCTCCCAAGTCACTCGCCACGCCCCGACCCTCAAAGCAGGGGTATAGGATGTGAGATAGATGGTGAGTGGGTGGGAGAAAGGAAGTGAGGGGAAAGCAGCTGCCTAGGCCAGACTGTCACAGTTTTTCTTTCCTAGTGAGAACTCAAGAGATGACTAGAGTGGGGTGGGGGCTCCCACGACTCAGCAGGAGCAGCGAGCTGGCGGCCCCTGCTGCCATTCGCTCGTGAGTCACACAGACGGGTCACCAGACCTTGCTCAGTTCCTTCTGGTACTGGGGCATCTTCTTCAGCATCTGTGACAGGTCGCGCATGGTGGTCTGTGAGGACACAGAAGTACACAGTGTCACCCCAAGCTCCGGACAAGGCCGTCCTGGGGGTGTGCTCTGTCAGTCAACATGCATCGATTAAATGCTAGGTCACGATTAAATGCTAGGTTTAGATTTCTAGGACTCGATTTCCAAAAAAAAAAAAAAATTCATCCCCCTCAGTACTATGATCTTGCAGGCGGGAACTGAACTTACAGCCTAGAACACGACTCTTGCTGCCTCTCTGCCTGGCTCTGGTGGTCTCAGTGTTGAGTTTGTCTACCACAGGCACAGAGCAGCTCTAGACGGCAGGAGGCCAACAGAAGGTTATGGAAGGCTGGAGGCTGCAGCCTGACAAGTCAGCTGCGTGTGCTCACTTCTTACTGGGTTGATCATCTAATCTACACACTTATCCAACAACAACAAATCACTAAATTACTACTACACAGCAACAAAAACAATTTTCTGGAACCATGTTGTGACACTGAGTTAAGCTGCTACAAGCACCGTTGGCATCCCTTATGGGCACAGTTTGAATCCTGGCTGCTCCACTTCTGATCCAGTTTCCTGCTAGAACACCTGGGCAAGAGGCAGACAATGCTGTCCCAGGCCCAGGAAGGCCTGTCTGTGGGTGGGCTTGATGCTGAGGGGTCAATGACAAGGTCAGGGATGAAAGGAGGCCCTGCTAAGTCGGGTTCTGAATTCTAATTCTGGTACAAGCTCAAAACAGGTCTCAGGGTGCTTCTGAGTCGTGATCCCAAACAGTAACCCTCGGAGAAGCAAGAATGGGTAAAGATGGGAGCTCCACTTCAGAGTCCTGAATGCCAAAACGAGGATTCAAAATGGCATTGGAGGAAGAGACACCTATGACCTCACTGAGCCTCCGGCTGAACCTGCTGGCGGGGCTCGCAGGGCGCAGACACTGGCCTGCACTCACCTTCTCACCAGTGTTCATTCTCTTGCTAGAAGAAAAATCTTTCAGAGACCGGGTCACTTCCCTGCAAGATGGAAGGAGGAGCTCAGCCGCCCAGCGACACCAAGGGCCCTCCCTGGGGGCTGGGACCTCACACGACACTTCCTTTGTGGGGGGAGTGGCAGTGACGACACCTTTAAAGCCATTTTCCAGGAGAGCAGAGCCATCGTTTTCTGACGCATGGCTCAGCTGGTGGTCTCCAGAATGGGGGTCACACGGACGACCTCGTGGCCAAAGAGAACATGAGGATTTTGTGCTGTGTTGATTTTACCCTGTTCTTGTCTAACATATGTTTGAACATGTACAGCTCATGTTTGAAAAGTAAATATGTATGTTGTAAAAATCCATATGTCAGTACAGCCAGGCAGATGTTTGATTCATAAACAGATGTAATTCCTGCAAATGTGAGCTGATATAGTTTAAGGTTAAGTGGTTAACACAGTCCAGAGACCAGGCCTCTAAATGGCATCACGACCCCGGGATGGTATTGTTTTCTTGTCAAGGCTTCTTTGAAGACCTGGTCACACAGGGTAGCAGAACATGTCTGAACGGGCAGAAGTAGCTGTCAGCTGCGGTTTGAGGTCTTAGAATCAGGTTTAATGCTGGAGATGAGGTAAGGTGCAGTTCGTTAAGCAGAGACAGCAGCTCTTGGCTCAGATCCTGTAGGTGAGCCAAACGGGCAGGCTGCGGATAGCTACATAAAGCCGTCCAGCTGTACACAGCACAGCCTGGATCTTTTAATAGATGAACTATTTGATGACTACGACTACAGAATCCTCTGGTTGTTGATTTTAAATTTATACGCTGATGTCTGCAGCAGCCAGGGCTGGGCCAGGCCAAAGGTTGAAACCCAGTCTAGGTTTCCAACGTGGGTAGCAGGCAGTCAACGCTTTCAGCCATCAGCGCTGCCTCCCAGGGCAGGCAGCAGCAGGAAGCTGGGGGCAGCAGCTGCAGCAGAGCCACCCTAACTGGCATCTCCACAGCCAGGTGGAAAGTCCACCCCCAGAATGAATGGGCCTTAAGTGTTTCATGTTTATACAGCATTTATTCAGACAGCTGTGAATTCTTTCCAAGAACCCGACAGGCAATCCTCCTACCAAATGGACTTTCTGTGAACATGGGGTAGTTGAACGAATAAAGTTTACTGATACTGGCCACCCTCCTGGAGACTCCACCAAGGACACGGCCTCCCCACGGGTGGTTTCCCTGCCGTAGCCCACGTCCCTGCGGGGAGGGAGCAGGGCTGAGGGGTCTTACTGGGACACCTCTGCGATGTGCTTGTGGCGCAGTGCAATCCACAGGTCGTCATCCTCATCCAGCAGCACCTCCTTCACCCGCGCCTCTCCGATGCCACTCGTCTCGTACCTGGGGAGGGGACAGACTGGGTGGAGTGCACCGTCTCCACCACCTGTACCAATCTGCTACTCCCAAGCCTTGGCTGCCAGAGGGTCAGCAGCCCCAAGCCCTCAGGCCCCCTAGGTAGGTCCGGCTCTGGTTCTTTGGGCTGGAGACACTCAGGGCCTTACTCCACCTACTGGAGATTCTGTTTCAAGACCTGGAGGGCTGGTGGACAGGAGCTCTCTCTGCCTGAGTCCCCAGGGATGAGGCATGGGGTTAAAGGAAAGAGTCAAAGTTTTTTATGAGAGGACTCGGAGACCCTGCTCCCCCTCCCTCCCCAGCCTGCGCAGACTGAACAGCCAGAGGCAGGGGCACGCAGCTGGCCCTCAGCGTATCCTCATAGATGAGGTCAGGAATGGCTGCAGAGAGCTAGATTACAGGGAACTCAGAGTGAGGAGAGTGGACATTTGCTCACATTTTTAGAACCTTCATTTTGAAGTCTCTATCATTATGATTAATGTTATAAAAGAAAATGACATGAAGAGGGCATGTTGTAGCACAGTGGGCTAAGCTGCTCCTTGCAACACTGACATCAAAACAAGTTCAAGTCCCAGCTACTCTGCTTAGCATTCAACTCTCTGCTAATGCACCAGGGAAATCAGCAGAAGATGGCTCCTGCTCTTGGGCCCTTGCTACCAATGTGGGAGACCAGGATGGAGTTCCAGGCTCCTGATTTCTGCCCGGCCTAGAGCTGATGGTTGTGGCTTTTTGGGGAGTGAATCAGCAGATAGAACATCTCTCTGTCTTTCAAAAAAAAGTAACTATTTTTTCTTCTTTTTTCTATTTTATTTTTAATTTTATGGTACAATTTCATAGGCATAAGTAACTATTTTCTAAAAAAATGGCATAAAAGTGATGTAGTCTGTCTTCATATAAAGAATAATCAGCTTTTACAAACTGAGTTTCTCAGAACTGCTAAAAAATGTGCTTGTTTTTAATTGCATTTACTTACAATGAGAGAGAGCAAGAGAGGGAGACCTCCCATCTGCTGGTTCATTTCCCAAATGTTTCCAACAAGCGGGGTTGGGCCAGGATCAAAGCCAGAAACTGCTAATTCAAACTGGATCTCCCATGTGTCTGTCAGACACCCCGCACCCCGAATGCCTCCTAAGGTCCGCAATCAGCAGCAAGCTGGGGCTAGGAATTACATCAGGAATTTTTATGTGGGATGCAGGTGTCTCTAACCACTAGGTCAAATTCCTGCTCCCAGAAAAATGTTTTCTTGACGAAAGAAAATGGCTCCACTACACAGAAAGTACAGGAGACTCTTGTTCATAAATTTTATCACCATCCTATTTCATGATCTATAATGAATCAGTTTCAACAGTTTATTATACATGTATAGAAATATCACACTGTACCTTAATAAATTTATAAGTATTAAATAGTAATCAAAAATTTGAAAAAATGTTTCAAAGAAAATGGTGCTTAACAAGGCTTCATTTCTGGGCCCGGCAGCGTGGCCTAGCGGTTAAAGTCCTCGCCTTGAAAGCCCCGGGATCCCAAATGGGCGCCGGTTCTAATCCCGGCAGCTCCACTTCCCATCCAGCTCCCTGCTTGTGGCCTGGGAAAGCAGTTGAGGACGGCCCAATGCATTGGGACACTGCACCCGCGTGGGAGACCTGGAAGAGGTTCCAGGTTCCCGGCTTCGGATCGGCGCGCATCGGCCCGTTGCGGCTCACTTGGGGAGTGAATCATCAGACGGAAGATCTTTCTCTCTGTCTCTCCTCCTCTGTGTATATCTGGCTGTAATAAAATGAATAAATCTTTAAAAAAAAAAAAACAAGGCTTCATTTCTGAATAGGCAAACATACACAGCAGGCTACCGTGGGTTCAGGTGTCGTAAGAACTACAGATCTGAAGGTCCTGCTTGGAAATTCGGAAACATTCCTGCCACCCGAGTTTGGAAGCAAAGCTTATAGGCCGGGGCTGGTGAGTGGCACAGTAGGGAAAGCTGCCCCTGCAACTCTAGCATCCTGTACTGAGAGCCAGTTCAACTCAGATGGTCCCAGGGGTTAGGTCTCAGCCACCCATGGGGGAGACCCAGATGGAATTCCTGGCCTAGTCCTGGCTGCTGCGGTCACTCAGGCAGTGAAACAGCAGGGACACCTCTTCACTCTTTCTCTTCCTGTGTCTCAGATATTTTGACTTTAAACAAAATAAATAAATAAATAAATCTCCAAAAAAAAATTACAAGCTTATTCATAATACTATCAACACATCTGTTTTTTTCCCCGGGGATATGAATGTGGATTGGAAGTAGAGCAGCCGGGACTTGAACCAGTGCCCCTATGGGAGTTAGTCTGCAGTGCGGTGGCCCCTCTGAGGTCTGTAGGGTTGTACTCACTTGTATACGTCATTCTCAATAGGCAGCAGATCATAACTCATCGCCTGAAAAGTGAGTTCGTGGAGCACGGGGGAGCTGGGATCAAAGCCGCGGTCCAGGATCAGGAGCTGAGAGCGTGCCTTGTCTGGGCCCTGCGAGGGGGAGAGGGGAGGTGCTTCGCCTGCTGCTCAGAGACAGCGATGCTGCTTCTCAAAGCAGCAAAGCCCCTCGTGCCCACAGAAGGGGCAGCACGAGGAGATCCCAGGAGCATGAGTCTGCTCACACAGCACTGGGTGGTGCCACTGACGAACCCCGTGAGAGCCCTGGAGAGCAGATCTGATGCTGTGGCTGGGGTCTGCAGTGAGCTCATAGAGGACAGCTCCAGCCACAGGCGGCCACGGGCATCCACGGGCAGAGGGGGAAGCAGCCCCCTGGGGGCAGGCCTGCCATGAGGGACATCCCTGTGAAGCCTTGGGCAGTGACGGACTATAGCAGTGGTTGCATGGATCTGCGCTCAGCACAGCTGTCCCAGACTATCCACTCAGAGCACACGGAAACACTAAGGACATCGGAATGAGGCCTGCACGATGCTTCAATGCCAATTTTCTGGATTTGGCACTGTTGCACAGAAGATCTCCCAGGATATACACAGGGAACCAGCCAAGAGTTGCCGAAGAGCTGCACCCTGAGGTACACGGACCCCACCCGAACCTCCTGCATTGCATCAGAAGCTGACACAAAGGGAAGTGGCACTCAGCTTGCTGTGCTTGGGACGGGCATACACACAGGGACATCGGGCCCGGACTCACCTCCCCCATGGTTGGGTCATCTGCTTTGTAGGCATCCAGCTTGTCCTGGATTAGCTGAGCTAGCAAGGCGTTGTCCTTGTACTCCCTGACAAAGGAGGAATGACACACAGTGAACAGCCACAGCGCCTGAGGGCAGGCATCCTCTGCCGCCTGGAAGGACCCGGGACACGTGAGGAAGGTGGCAGGGCAGAGGAGATGTGGGTGGCATCCACAGAACTTTTTTAAAACAACTAAAATATATTATTCATAGACCACACGTGTGATGAGAGAGGACAAAATAAAACACTTAGCTAAGTGCCTGAAGCAGAATGACTTTCTTGTCCCCTTTTTTTAAGCTACTTAAACAGAAATAGAAGTAGTCCTGCCTAGCAGGTACAGCCACAGTTCTAGAAGACTGACCACTCGTCCTCTTCCTGGGATCAGTCAAAGCCTGGCCCTGTCATACTCATTCCCTTCCAATCTCTTGGGCCTTGTGGGTGACTGCTCTAGGCAGGAGGACAGAGGTGAGACCCTCTGACCCCTGCACCCTTCTCCCACCCCGGCTGAGTCCGACAGCACCCCTACGCTATGTCTGGCTGGACAGGTAGTATGGGCAGCAGCTACCACCTGCCTCGCCAACCCCAGTGCCACAGCAGCTCTGCTCCTGGGATGGGCTTCGGCCACCCGGCTGAAGACACAGCCTGGGCTTCATCTCTTAACTCCCACCCAGCTTTGGCCAGTGGCACAGGCATACCTCATTTCGTCTCATTCCCTGTACTGCAGCCTGCAGATGCTGCGTGCGTTACAAGCTGAGGGCCAGCTGTAACCGTGCATACAGCAGGTCACTGACTGTACTCATGCCATACCTCTGCCCCACACTGGCTGCTTTTTGGTTAGGAAAGGTGATAGTTTTCTTTTTCTTTTTTTTTTAAAAATCTATTTTATTTTTACTACAAAGTCAGATACACTGAGAGGAGGAGAGACAGAGAGGAAATGGAGCTGCCGGGATTAGAACCAGCGGCCATATGGGATCAAGGCGAGGACCTTAGCCACTAGGCCACGCCGCCAAGCCCCAAGGTAATAGTTTTCTGTGTGTGCTTTGGACCCAGGGCTGTTACAGGCTATACAGGCTGCAGTATAACTTTAAGGCTTAATTGTGTCGTTCCAATTTTAGTATATGTGCTCCCAAAGCGAGCACTTTTAGGCTTCATTGTGACCACTGCTTTGCTGTGGTGGCCGGAGACGATCTCTAAGGCATGCGGACACCCACAAGGGAGCAGGGCCAGGCTGCAGGGCAGCCGTGAGGAGGTGGTTTCTGCAGGCCCCACATTCCAGCAAAGGGACGGTAAGGACAGTGGCTAGCACCGAGCTCCCTTCCTGCTCGCCCCATCCTCCCTGACCATCCTATCCTGCTGCACCTACTTAGCCTCCCCTCCCCTTTCCTGCCTCAGCCCACACTGCCACCTTCTGTTCCCAAAGACCTGCTCCACTCCCTCATCACAGGGCCCCAGAGGTTTCCCAGTGGTAACAGCAGCAGAACAGGTTCCCAAACCTGACCCTTGAGGTCTCCCAAAGTAGCCCCGTCCTCCCCCGCAGCCCCACAAATACACTGTTAGAAGATGGATCCTTCCAGCTTGCCCTTGGCTCCCCCAAATCCAGCCACCCACTCACTTCAGTTGCAGGAACTGACTGCCCACACAAATGCCCTCCTGCTCTCCTCGCAGGCCTGCTGGAACCATAACATGTCCTTCAAGACCCAGCTCAAATGGGAACCTCTGTCCCTGCCCCAGGGCCTCCCCCTGGCTCTGCGTGTCCTGGTGTGTGGCTCAGCCTGTCTCATGGCCTGTGATGGAGCTATAGCTACTATGTACACACGTCTGCTGCCATCCACAGCTGGCCCCTCCCATCTCCAGCTCAGGAAAGCCTGCCCAGGCAGGGCTGTGTCTTCAGCCCTAAGTACCCTGGCACTCAGCACTTAGCAAGTCAGTGACGAGCAGGTGACTAAACTCTGAGGAAAGTGCCCTGAAGCTGGAGTTCTAGAAAGACAGTGACACCTGCAGGGGAGCTGGGGCGGCAGTTCCCCAGGGAAGCCCAGTTTGGTTGTCTGCTATGCTCTTGCCTGCACATACTTCAGTTCGCAATCACCATGTGTATACATGCTGCCAAAGCGAGCACTCGCAACCACACTATGTAAAAAATAACAAAACCCTTGGAAGACCCTCACTCTGCATCCTCTTGAGGCTGCTGGGGATCCCTGGGGCCAGAGGCAGTGCTGGGGATGGCTCCCGCCCGGGGGACACACCAAGGCCAGCTGAGGCAGACGGGCACGCTGCCTTACCCCCGATACCGCACGGCCGGGTACTCCTTCAGGGTGGCACACAGCGTGGCGATCTGCTCGGCCAGGCGCTCCAGGATGGGGTTTTTCATCTGAGCCTTGTGGGGACTGTAGAAGCTCTGGAAAGAGTCTGCAGAGTCCAAGGAATACACCTGAGGAGGAGAACAAACCACACGCATGGTGTGCGCCAGCACGTGGGAGACACAGGCGCAGCTCCCGACTCCTGGACTGAGCCCACTCCAGTCCTGACTGCGGGGGCCACTTGGGCAGTGAACTAGTGGGCTGAACATCTCTCTGTCTCTTCCACTCTAACTCTGACTTTCACATAAATATTTTTTTAAGAGTGGCTTGCATGCTACTGAGAAGTCGGTGCAGGTGAGAGAAAGCCAGAGCAGGGAAAGAAAATGCTGCCGGACTGGGAGGCAGGGCCCTGGGCTGAGGACGCAGGGGATGCCAAGGGCTTGGAGAGGCAGGTGGTCACCCCAACAGGGTGCTTCCACTGAGGGGGCTGCGCGAGCCCAGGATGTCTGCAAAACCATGCCAAGGCCAGGAGGCCACGGGCCATTACAAGTTCAGCTTGTAATGAATAAGGGATCAACTAGAAATTGTGCCATGACTGCAGGCAGATGGAGATTTTTAAAAATATTTTTTAAAGTTTACTGATTTATTTGAAAGCTAGCTTTATAGAGAAAGAGGGAGAGATCGTCCAACCTCCAGTTCACTCCCCAAAAGGCTGCAGTGGCCAGAGCTGGCTAGTTCCAAATCAGGAGCCGGGAGCTTCTTCCGGGTCTGTCACTGTGGCAGGAGCCCAAGCACTTGGTCCTTCCTCCACGGCTTTCCCAGGTACTTATCTTGGATCGGAAGTGGAGCAGCCAGGATTCAGAGGTGGCAGCTTTGGTTGCTATACCACAGTGTGCGCCCCAGGAAGGAACTTTGTTTTTTACTCATTCTTGTTTTTTTTCAAGATTTTATTTTTATTGCAAAGCCAGATATACAAAGAGGATGGAAAATCCGTTGGTTCATTCCCCAAGTGACTGCAATGACCGAAGCTGCACCGATCTGAAGTCAGGAGCCTGGAGCCTCTTCTAGTTCTCCTACATGGGTCAGGGTCCCAAAGCTGTGGGCTGTCCTTGACTGCTTTCCCAGGCCACAAGCAGGGAGCTGGATGGGATGTGGAGCTGCCGGGATTAGAACCGGTGTCCATATGGGTTCCCAGTGCGTTCAAGGCGAGGACTTTAGCCACCAGGCTAGGCTACTGTGCCGGGCCCATGAAGGAACTTTTATAGCCCGAATTATCTCTTATACGTGCTAAATACTTTTCTCTTAAAGATTCTCAAAATATGGATCCGGCGGGATGGCTTAGCGGCTGAATCCTTGCCATGCATCCACCAGAATCCCATGAGGGGGACAGTTTGTGACTTGGCTGCTCCACTTCCCATCCAGCTCCCTGCTTGTGGCCTGGGAATGCAGTCAAGGACGGCCCAAAGCTTTGGTACCCTGCACCCGCGTGGGAGACCTGGAGGAGGCTCCTGATTCCTGGCTTCGGGATTGGCTCAGCTCCAGCCGTTGCGGCCACTTGGGGAGTGAGTCATTGAACGGAAGATCTTCCTCTCTGTCTCTCCTCCTCTCTGTATATCTGCCTTTCCAATAAAAATAAATCTTTTTTTTAAAAGTTAATAAATAAAAGATTCCCAAAATATAAAATTCCCTCTTAAACTACTCAGTCTACTAGCATTCTCTCCAAGTCCTCACATACATCATGTTGGTTTTCTAACAAACCTATTTTTAAAAATTTATTAGTTTCTTAACATTTCAAAAAATGTACTACTACTGAACACGCCAGGCAGTCCAGGTGGTGAGGGGACTGACACCTTTCCTCCAGCAGGAGAGGGACTTCCAGCAGAGACAGCAGTCACGTGATGGATTTGCCAGCCCTCCCTAATCAGAGTAAGTTGATGCCTGGTTCCACAGCCCAGTCAGGAGACCTGTATGCCCCAGGCATCTCTGATCTCCACAAAATGCATGAAAACATGCTGGGATAGAATCTGTCCCTTCCCTTACAATCGCTTTGCCTTTGCTGCTCGAACTACTCGCCCCCTCCCCAAGGGCATAGGGCAGGTTGCTGCTGTGGTCCCCCAGCACCCAAGGGGTTAACAGTTAATGACAGGGCCACCATCTGTTCCTGGCGCGTGACGGGCTGAGGCGGTCTCTCGGAACAACAGCCTCCTTTGCAGCAGATGGGCCGCCTTGCCCTCCCTCTCCTCCCTGCCCTTCTTGGATGGGCTCCTTCCTGGTTATTCAGGGGGGCAGCCACAGGGTGGACGCTGGGCAGGGTCGGGATGCGCCAAGGAAGGCACAGACCTGAGAGAGTCAGAGAGAGCCAGAGAGGAAGACAAGAGCAGTGGTACAGCCCCATAGAAAGAATCTCGCTTCCAGGAAATCAGCGTTCACTCACCCGATGGATACTCCCCCCACCCCGCCCCGGGATTCTGGAGGGGGTCACCAGGAGCCAGCTGTCCTGCAGGCTCCCTGCTCAGCCTCACCTGGGACTCGTACGGGAGAAAGGCGATGTTGATTTCCGTCAGAGTTTTGATGACTTTGGCTGCTCGGGACTTCACCAGCTCATTAAAAAGGGCATCTGGACAGGCTGCAGCAACAACAAGACCGGGTCTGCTGCCTGCCCAGCAGCTGCGCGGGTCCAGCATATTCCTGGTTTTCTCCATGTTTTTAAAAGACAGATAGTTCAGCACACACTAAAATACCCAATACCTCGAGGGTATAACAGGAAGGCAAAACCACCTGAAGGCCCTCAACAGACCAGAGGGGACAGAATGAGATACTGAGAGCTAAAACAAACCCATCTTCTGATCCCAAAGAAAGCAGAAAATAATTAAGAAGGGCAAGCCTTTCACATAAACGCCTTGAGGGCTGCTGAGTTCTTGCTATCTCTGTCACCTGGTTACCCCACAAGCTCTACACAGCTCTGCCTCTCCTC
Source organism: Ochotona princeps (assembly GCF_030435755.1). Classification (NCBI taxonomy): domain Eukaryota; kingdom Metazoa; phylum Chordata; class Mammalia; order Lagomorpha; family Ochotonidae; genus Ochotona; species Ochotona princeps. Next base: position 5,096,273 of record NC_080845.1, read on the forward strand.
CAGGATCAGCACACAAAACTCCAACAAATAAATGACATCCCAGGGCAGTGGTCTTGGGTTTGAAGATCCAATCCAGGGGGTAGGAGTATCGTGGCAGCTGAACAACTGATGGGCACAGACCACAGTTCATTGTAACATCCGGAAGTCTGTGTGATGGGACCCCATGGTCAGTATCAGGAAAATTCATCCGGAAGTCTGTGTGATGGGACCCCATGGTCAGTATCAGGAAAATTCTTCCTGGCGTTTAGCTCTCTGGTCCCTAGGAGAGGCCGCATTGAGCCATTTCTCATTCGGGAAGAACTGCATGTCTATGGGGTTTGTATTTGAGTACGGTTGCTGTTTATCTCTTATACCATTTTTCTTCTCAAGAACAAGGGAAGGCATGGCGACAATCTGCTTCTCTTCCTATTGATCTGACTTGATTCAGGGGTGGCCAAGTTGTGCAGAAATGCTGGCCTGGCCCATAGCCGGGGCAGCCCACTACAGTACTTACAGTCGGTGAAGAACACGTGTGCGGCCCGGTACTTAGCAGTCGGTGGGTCCTTAAAGTCACTGATGAGAGAGTGGACGGACTGCAGACAGGGAAAAGAGGGGAGCTGAGTCCAGTTTTAAAGGCAAACAGGTCCTGTATCTGACACTGAGCTAACTGCAAGCCGCCTTCATGTCACTCGCACAAAAGAGCTGGGATGCTTAATGTGTAACTCGCACACACATGTTCCACTGCAACTGAGTCCTGAGGGCTTAACGCAGGGACTATTTCTGAGCTCAGCTGAACAACAGCCCTCTTGGCCTGGTCCACAGGGACACCTGAGACCCAGAGAAGAGGAAATGGGTCACAAATCCTCCAGGAGACATGGGCTGTGTCCTAGCAATGGACTTACACCTGCAGAAACTCGCGTGAGCCAGCTTTCAGGAGTGAAAAGTAAGAACTACAGGGAATTTACACAGACCAAAAGCTGTAAGACAAACATCACCCCAAAAGCAAGGAAGTGGAGCTGCTGCCTTGAACCAACCCACAAGATGACGAGACAGAGCCAAGTGAATGCTAACTGGATCTGGACAAAATGAACCTGAGCACCTAACACTCCTAAGAACGGAGTGGATCTTCTAGTGTGATCAAGTGGATCTCCCTGCTGAGAGGGAGTGTGGGTCACCCAGGGCTACGGGATGCCAGCCACTGCATGTCAGTAAGCTTCACGCACTCCCCGTGGCTCACTGCATGAACACCCCCACCTGCGGGCTATGCACGTATACAAATATCACAGGTGTGCTTCACCCAGAAATGGCAGCCGCTGCGACCAGGACACCTCAGCAGAGGGTTTACCTTCTCGGATGGAGTGATGAGGTACACGGCCTCCAGGCTCGGGAGTGGCTCTCTGCGTTTGTTGATGTCTTCCACAACTAGATGAGAGAACAGCCCTCCGTGAGTAAGGAAACACGACTGGCCATCGCAGAATTTGTTTTTTTTTTTTAAAAGATTTATTTATTTTATTACAAAGTCAGATATACAGAGATGAGGAGATACAGAGAGGAAGATCCTCCGTCCAATGATTCACTCCCCCAAGCGAGCCGCAACGGCTGGTGCTGTGCCGATCCGATGCCGGGAACCAGGAACCTCTTCCGGGTCTCCCATGCGGGTGCAGGGTCCCAATGCATTGGGCCGTCCTCGACTGCTTTCCCAGGCCACAAGCAGGGAGCTGTATGGGAAGTGGAGCTGCTGGGACTAGAACCGGTGCCCATTTGGGATCCTGAGGCGTTCAAGGAGAGGACTTTAGAATGGCCACCTCCATGATGGCATAAACGAAAATCTACACTGAGGGGGGAAGAAGCATTCACCCCGACAGTTACCACCTTCCTAGGCAGCGCATTCCACAGCCTCGCTGTGGTTGTCAGAAGGCCCAAAACCCTGTCACATTTTGGCTTACGTTCTTGATCTGTTCTGAGAAAAGAGAGAAAACACTACCTCCCGCTGTCAAGAATGATTCTCTTGCCTCTCTAGCTTCTTCTCGTCTGTCCCGGAAAATCCCAGGTCCTTCAGAATTTCCATGCTGAGCATACTTGTTAAAATAGAACCATGTGGTCATTTTCCTTCACGCAGCAAATAATGACATACTCAACACACCCTCCGTATCTCAAGAATTCTGAGATCATATTTTGCTAACGCAGACTGTGGGCTTCTGCTATGCCTGTTTCTTTGGGGGTTCCATCCACTATTTCAACTGGGAAAAGCAGCTTTTGGGAAAAGCTCACCCCACTGGTAGCACTCACTAACTCATGCAGGGGACAGCAGCCAGTCTTCCTCTGTGGATGATTTCGGTACATAAAAGCATCACTTTAGCAGTACCGCCTGTAACATCTATGAAGACTTTCACCCCCAAATAATGTTCAGGCTACTACCTAAATCCCCCAATCATCCACTTTACCATTGATGATAGGTTTTAAAATTTCATAAGAAATGAATATTCTTCCAGTGATTTGGGGCTTCAACTTAGGGTTGCTAACTGAAATTTTGTTAAGAAAGAACACTTTTTGAAAACCACCTTTGGTGCCTGGCTTAATGGTTCAGTGGCTACTCCTTGCCTTTCACGTGCCAGGATCCCATTTGGTTGCTGGTTCTAATCCTGGTTACTCCCCATCCAGCTCCCTGCTTGTAGCCTGGGAAAGCAGTGGAGGATGGCCCAAAGTCTTGGGACCCTGCACCCGCATGGGAGACCTGGAAAAAGCTCCAGGCTCTTGGCTTTGGACTGAATCAGTTCCAACTGTTGGAGTCATCTGGGAAGTGAACCAGCAGATGGAAGATCTCTGCCTCTCCTTCTCTCTGTAATCTGCCTTTCCAATAAAAAGAAACAAATCTTTAAAAAGCCAAAAAACAAAAGGCACAAAATCCACCTTTTTGGGGATTAAGGTAGACAAAAGTCTGTGTAGCTGGGAAGCTGAGCCCCACGACCACAGTGAGTCAACAGAATATGTGAAATGGGTGAATGAAGAGGTACCAGTGTAAGCGCTTACCCAGAAAACGTGAAAAAGAACCAGAGCACAGAGTAAGGTGGCTGCGCCGGGGCGGGGTTTCCGGGGGAGTGGGGAGGAGGCTACTCCGCCACCAGAAGCCTGTCAGATTCATCTGCCTTCGCCCCGTCCCACCACATCCCCTTTAATTTTTGTGCATGGTTTTGCTTTGGTAGAGAAAAAAAAATCTTTTAAAAACTCAATCACGAAAAGAATGCTGCAAGTTCCAATCAGGACAAACCTGGTCTTAAAACCACTCAAACCACTGATACGAAAGTCACAACAGAGATGATGTATTCCCAATCAACGGGAAATCCTACAAGATTTTCACAACTTAATGGCATTTTAGTATCCCCCAAAATAGGAAAGACATACATTTTAGAATGCCACCACCACCCCAGGCACCTTCCCTCTGAGGACAGCCACCACCCCACCCTGAGTGGGGAGCACCACTCTGTGGGGACCCCACCTGTGTCTGCACTCCAAAACAGTCTGTGGCTGGCTGCTTCCTGGCTTTGGGCCTGCCAAGGCAGAGCAAGCCCCAAGTACATGGAGCATTCCGCTCCTTACTGCACGCCTTGTTCATCAGGTCTGCGTTGCTGTGTGGGCTGGAGCGCTCCTGACTTGACTGCCTTTTGGTACTCCCACTGTAACTATGTCCCGACCAGCTTCATGAGTCCACTCTTGACCTTGGGGTTTCAGTCCCTTTAGGGGGTTCCTAGGAACCACGCTCTGGGGGCACTCCTGCATACGTGCCTCCCTGCTCTTGTAGGTATGCACCTCAGTGCAGAGCTGCCAGCTCACAGGACACGTATGCCTTCAATTGAACCAGATGCTGCCCAGTGCCCTCCAGAGCAGCTGTGCCACCTGACGGTCAGTCACGTAGGCACCCTCTTTGTCTACACCCTCGTCAGCGCTTGCCATTCCCAGAGTTTACATGTTCTAATCGGGCGAGTCTCTGTGCTGGTTAGAATGGCACTTTCCTGACCACTAATGAGCAGGGCGTGTGTTCCCATGTTTATTGACTGAGCAGATGGCCTCCTCTGTCTTTATCTGTTGGGTGGCCTGCCTGGTGCTTTGAGCATCCAGGTCTTTCAGGAGCTTACCAACCACACAGGTTGTCAGAAGACACTCTAGGGTCCGGCGGCGTGGCCTAGCGGCTAAAGGCCTCGCCTTGAACGCCCCAGGGTACCATATGGGCGCTGGTTCTAATCCCGGCAGCTCCACTTCCCATCCAGCTCCCTGCTTGTGGCCTGGGAAGGTAGTTGAGGACGGCCCAATGCATTGGGACCCTGCACCCGCGTGGGAGACCCGGAAGAGGTTCTAGGTTCCCGGCATCGGATCAGCATAGCATCGGCCCGTTGCGGCTCACTTGGGGAGTGAATCATCGGACGGAAGATCTTCCTCTCTATCTCTCCTCCTCTGTGTATATCTGGCTGTAATAAAATGAATAAATCTTAAAAAAAAAAAAAAAAAAAGAAGACACTCTAAGAATGAAAAGGAAAGGGTAGGGTGGGCTGCAGATGGAGGATGTGCACGTGGCGCCAACCCAGAAAGCACTGGACTCACTGGTTATGCCCTCCGTCATGATATCCGTCATCTTGCAGCAGGAGGACAGCATCCGCATGCTCAGCTGATCCACCACCAGCACCTGGAAGGAAGGGGGCACTCAGGGACGCAGGGCCCCCACCGGGAGCTATTTATCAGTGAGTGCAGAATGCTGTAGAAAAGGTGCTTCCTGGGGTCCGGAAGTCAGCCGGGAGGCATCTCTACCTTCACCTCCGTTCCTAATCACAATCCTTCAGTATTTGGAGACTCTTCTCACTGACTTTTATGAACTTCCAAGGAATAAAAGAGGGACCCATAAAAAAACGCAAAAAAATAATAAATAAAAGGAAAAGAATGACCGGAGTCTTTGACACCCACAGATAACTGCATGAGTGCTTTTTCAGAGCATGACCTTGTGGTTTAGGGAGCGTGAACACAGTGCCCTCACTGGCAAACAGCTGGAGATGGCTCTGCACAGCTGCTTCCAGGATACGCAACTTCCCAGCACACATGTCCTCTGGGCGCATCATGACCTTGGCTCACGGTGGAGGAACAAGAACCCTCCAGTGTGGCAGTTGTGTAGCTGACCTCCCCTAGCTCTTCCCCAGGCCGCGGAAGGAGGGAGATGGCAGGTCGGAGGAGGCCACTTCTTTAATGAGATAAGCAGGGAGCTACAGGAGCTGGACACACTGGGCAGACCAGACAGCTCTCCACTGCAGTGCAAGGGCCAGCTGGTTTTCATTTGGAATGACAGCTCCCCTGACACTAGTCTACCATTTAATGTCTACAAATCTATCATTGAGGGGGAAGAGTGTCTGAGTTCCCGACAGAGAGGCAGGTGTCTGGCGTGGCAGTTCAGACACCCATGTTCCCTGGGGGAATTCCTTCCTGAGTCGAGCTCCCTACTAGACCAGGGAGCAGGTGATGGCTCCAACAGCAGGCCCCTGCCACTTGTAGAGCAGCCCAGCTCTGCCAGTGTAGGTATCTACACAAACAGCCCAGTAGGAGTTTTCTAACTTTCTGTGTGCCTCTTGACCTCCCAAATAAAATAGTAAGAAAAAAGAAAAAGGGAACTGGCATTGTAGGTTAGTGCGTTAAGCTGCAGTTTGCAATATCAGCATCCCTTACTGGAGTGCTGGTTCAAGTCCCAGCTACTTCACTTTGATTGAGCTTCTGGCTAATCCATGTGGGAAGGCAGCAGAAGATGATGGCTCAAGCACTGGGGCACCTGCCACCAATGGGGCAGATCAGAGTGGAGTTCCTGCGTCCTGGTCCAATGTCGCAGTCATTTGATGGGGATAATGATGTTGGCTACAACAGGAGCCCACACAGCCAGGGCTGAGACTTTAAAATACTCCTGTGTGCATTAAAGACATATGTGCTTCTGATTGGAGGGAAATCAGAGAGCAAGTGTGGTGGGAATAAACACTTCAGCAGCACATGAGGTGGTACAGGTAGAACTGCACACCCTCCTGGCAGGTGGAGTGTGAGGCCTGGACAAGCCTGAAAAGTCTGACTTGCTGCACACAGGACAGTACTTTCCTGGGCCATCCTCTATGGAATTTGCCTCACTCATACATTAATAAACAAGCTAACTTGCTTACAAATTTGTCTTCTCGCAGATGGAGGTAGACCAGATGACAGATGAGGGCTTGCGTGAGCCATAGCACAGTATTTAATGGCTATAAAAGAGCATCCCTTTGATTCTCTCATAGTGAGTGGATTTCTCCTGCTTTACCCAACGGGTGTCAGGTCAGATTTTGGTTGAAGGAAAGAAACACACTGCCCGGCTAATGATCTTTAAGATAAGCTTCGTGGCCAACAGAATTTGAAACCAAGGTCATTTACATGAGCGGCAGAACAGAGCAGCTTTGCACAGTCCAAGAGCCTCTGCACTCTGGACACAGCCAAGCCCTCATTCCCATCCCACCCCCTTCAGCCAGCTCTGTCCATTTGTATTTCCCAGAACGTCAGGGCCTTGAGGGCCAATGATCACTGATAATGACGGGTGACACTCACCTTCCACTCCCCCTTCTTCTTGACCTTCTTGATAACATCATGCATAATCTCTAAAAAGCAGAAAGAAGGAAGGAAGGATGGAGGGTAGGAAGGAAGATAGGAAGAGGGGAAGGGAAGGGAAGAAGAAAGGAAAGCAAGGTTAGTTCAATGTAATTTCAACCTCCACACCTGACTATTAGACCAACTCACTTTCCCTACACTTTAGCCAACTCATCTGCTGACTGAGCCATAGTCAATTCACCCTATAGAGTTTTCCTCCTGTTGCTTTTATTCAGTGAATCTCAAGTATTTTGGTCTCAGGACTTCATACTTTGAAGAATTAAGACCCAGAAGATTGTGCGTTCATGTGGGTAAATACCTATTAAACATTTTCCATATTACAAACTAAACTGAGAAGTTTTAAACATTTATCAATTGGTGTGGGTGCCAGGCCGGGATCGTCTCCATGCTCAGAGCCCCGATTCCAGCCACCACGTACACGCGGTGGCCTGTCCCTGGGCCTGCGGGAACTCCACAGGCTGCTCCCTTCATCCTGAGTACACCGAAGGGGGAAGTCTGGAGAGCTGGGCGGGGCCTAGCCCCACCCGCTGCCATCATTGCCCGGTGGATGGGATTGGGGAGGGAGTGAACTTGGGGCCTGGGGGTTAAAACTTCCAGCAGCCTCTTGGCTGCTGGGGGGGGTGCCATGCCTGGAACCCCAATTCCAGCCACCGTGTACACGCGGTGACCTGTCCCTGGGCGGCCAGTGCGCCATTCGGTGCCAGGCTCCGCCTGCTGGCCCCCGCCCCCCGCCCCCGGTGGCCAGCTCCAGGGTTTTGGGGCTTTGAATTGCTGCTTAGGTAGCTCCATGTTAAGCCCATTGTGCTTCTGGGATGTCAATCAATCCTAAAGACCTCCAACGACAAAGTAACTTTTCCTTTGAAGGTAAGTGAGGATAATGAGACCTGGTAGGTTTGAGGAGAAGGACCAGATGATCTTTATGGAAAAGTCTGATATATCAACCTCCTATCACTCCAGTGTAGAACTTGTAATCACTGAACTAAGCTGAGCACCGAACACCAGTCCATGTAAAAGCTAAGACTCGGGGCTTGTCTAGCATGATCATAACCTATTAACTGACATGATGATGGATCAGGAGACGGGTCTCATTAGGCAGGGCCATGACATTAACCAGCACACGAGACAACCATATCTGGGGGTAGATTCTGTGGGGGATGTGTGGGCCAAACCCCATGGAAATACTAGACCCACTGGTTAGCTCAAGAGTTGGGGTGGTGATGGACTAAGCTAGGTGTGACCAACGAGCCTGCCATCACTCATGGGTAAAGGAACCAATAACAGTCTGGACTGGTCAAGGCAGCAGCACCCAAAAGTGCATCCTAAATAGGGTGTGGGGTGGGCCGGGCTGCAACGTTCACCAGCTCATACAAGGTCAAATGGAAGGCCAGACTATGCCTGACACTGGCCTAAAATCCACTGGCATGTATGAGAACTGGGTCTGAGAGTCAGTCAAGTGGAGGAACTTGGGAAACTCCCTTGGTAGGTCATAGCTCCTGCTGGTGAATACATGATCCAGACCTGGGGGCCGGACAAGCTGGGTAAAGTAGCTCCAATGGCTGGCTAATGTGCGGATGGGTAATGGAACTGGGTGGACTGGGCAGGGCCAAGCAAACCTTAGCCCACAAGCAAAATCAGAAATCAGGATGGAGTGCAGGTCATGCCGAGCTAAGCTCTTGAACCTACTGGTCTGCATGAGCTGGGGAGGCTAAGCCACAGCATCTAGGGCAGGGGCTGGGACAGGCGAGGGGTTGTGCGAAGCTGAGTCAGAGCAACCACTGGCATGCATGTGATCTATGGCTGGGAACAGGCCCAGTTGGGGAACTAAGGGGACACCCTAGCTGGGTTGCAATTCCCACTGAGGAGCACAGGGGCTGGAATGGGGGCTGCGCTCTGATCTGGATATGGCTGTAGTCTCCCTTGGCAAAAGTGTGGGCTGGGACTGGATGCACCAAGCTGGGCTAGACTCCTCTGGTGCTCTGGAGGACCAGGGTAGATGTGGGATGGACTAGGCTAGGTCTCAGCCCCTACTGAGCCATGTGTGAGCTATATGTGGGTATGGATGAGCCGTGGCTGGGCTGAAACATCCAACAGTAAGAACCAGATTGGGTTGAAGGCCAGTCAGGAAAAGTCACTGTTCCTGCTAGGACAGGAGGTGAACTGAGTAGGGCTGGCTCATAGACCCACTGTTACACGCGAAATCTGGCATTGGGAGAGGTTCTTATGGAAGAGACTGGGCAACTCCTCTGTCAGGACACAGTCCTTGCAGGTAAGTGCAAGAAGCATGATAGGAAACAGCCCAGAACAGGCCATGGAAAGTTTCCCATTGGCATACATACGGGGGCAGACCAGGCTGAACCCGTTTACATCACCCATTGGCGAAACCGAGCACCAGAACAGAGTGTGGGTCGAGCCAGGTTCAGTCGTGACAAAAACCAGTGCACATTATGGAGAGCCAAAGTGAGGTGACCTGTACCGGATATGACCACAACGCCCAACCAGCACATGTTAGAACCAGGGAGCGAAGGGGTGGAGCTGGCAGGGAGAATGTTGGGGGACTCCCCTGCTGGACAGCTACTCCCACTGGAGAGCATGAGTTGGGATGGGTTCAGACCAGACTAGACAGGGCTACAACAGAAGTTGGCGCTGGGGGATAATTCTGTCAAGTTAAATTGCAGAACCACCTGGAGAGTGCATAATCTGGGAGTGAGAATGGCCTAGAAGGGAAATAGTGGGTTCCTCCCTCTTAGGTTACCACTCTCACTGGAGGGTACGAAAACCAGGACAGGAGCTGGAGTGGCAAGACAGAAAGGCACCCAACAGCATGTGGGTGGGCTGGAGAGTTGGGCTGCTTGGGTTCAACTAGGCTTCAATGCCCATTGACATGTATGAGAGCTAAATGGGATGTGGGACAGACTGGACTAGTCTGCTATACATACTGGCAAGCATGTGAACCAGGACAGGGGGTGGGCCTGGTGGGGGTTATTGTGGGTCACTCTGACTAAGCCACAGCTTCCACTGGTTTATGTGAGGGTCGAGTGTGTGCTGGGCAGAATCAGGCTGGACTTCAACACCCACTGATCTGTGTAAAAGACAAGTCTGGAAACAGAACAGACCCAGCAATTGCAAGCATCAGCTGATTGGGGCGACAGACTGTGCCAGGCCCTGTACTTGCAAGTACACACAAGAATCTGGTCTGCGAACACCTCAGACAAAGTTTCTTTGGGGATCTCCCCAATCGAACTGCCGGACTCAGAATCCTAACCATGAAAAGACAGCGGACAGAATAAGTCAGTCAACTACCTCAGCCATATGTTGGCAGTGAAAAACTGGGTAAACGGAGACTCTAAGATGGACTATGTCAATCAGTGGATTCTTCAGCGACCTCATTGTGCTTGGAATGGCAAGATTCGCAGTAATTCATAACTGTTCAACTATCAAAACCACTTGAGCAAGACCCTCGGAGCATGCCCCACATCAGGGACCTGGGATGGGTGGGAGACTGGGTGGGGCTTCTCCCTTAATCTCCCCCTTTACCCCAGATACATGAAAAAAATGTGGAAATAATAGTCTTATCCACTTTCCTGTAGCCCTTGAATCTTTTTGCCCTAATTAACTATGTAAAAATTGTCCAAAATAAAGAAAAAAAAGCCAATGAAGAGGCTTGGCAAAAAAAATATCAATTCATTTAAAACAACGAGTCCACTGTATGTTAATATAAGTAGTAACTAACTATATGTTCAACAACAATAATAAACTACGGAAAACAGTGGCATTCCCCCACCCCCAAATTTGCAATATATGCCTAGCTTCAGAGAAGAGAATGGAGCTCTCCCGCCTGCTTCCGCAGTTGGTCTGCTGGGACTCCTGGCAGCTGGAAAAGGCCACCATGAAAGCATGGCCATGGACAAGGCAAGTAGCATCTTAGTATGAGATAGTTCTGACTTCATGAACCTTCAAAAGGGTCTTATATTTGAGAAGCACAGGTGTCCAGTGAGTAAGAGGTTGTGACAAGGTCTCAGGCCAGCCTCGTCCAGCTCCCAGCTGAGATGTGAAGAGTAGCAAGCTAATCTGGGGAAGACTCCCCTCCCCCAGTCACCACCTTGGTCACTGGTCAACCCCAGTATCTGCAATCCCAACAGCCCACAACCACATGTGGAAACACCCCACTTGCTACTTTGTAAACCATCAAAACACAATTCCCCAGTGACCCAACTGCCAACAGCTGCTATCAGCAACCACCAGTTGCGTCATTTCCTGGGGCACAGTGCTTCCTGACTCTGCATTTACCTGTCTTCAGGGTCTTGTGGGTCATAAGTGTTCTGGGAGCAGATGGTGTGTGCAATCAGTGAAGAAACCACTTGGGAAACTCCTTCCCATACCAGAGTGCAGGCTGGAGCCTGGTCACTCCACTTGTGATACAGCTCCCTGCTCATGCATCCTGGGAGACAGAAGATGCTTCAATATGCCCACAGTGCAGGCCTGGATGGAGTTTTGGGCTTTCCATGTTGGCTTGGCTTGGTGCAGAAAGTATTTGGGAAGTGAACCAGTGGATGGAAACTCAATCTCTCTGCGTTTTAAGTAGATGAAAATGAATATTTTTAAGGTAATTTGAGACTTTAAAAAAAAAAACTTTTTTTTTTTTATTGGAAAGACAGATATACAGAGAAGAAGAGACAGAAAGATCTTCCATCCACTGGTTCACTCCCCAAGTGGCCACAATGGCTCTCTTTTTCTGCCTTTCAAATAAATAAAAAAATTTCAAAACAGAATGCAATAGGAAAATATGTATTCATGCCTTCGCTGTCTAATTCAGTAAATGTCTTGTTGAGTAACCACAGTTGGCTGGTCACTGTGCTGCCCGCTGGGCATGCACAATGTCAGATCAGCTCAGGTCCAAGGGGCCGATGCTCTGGAGAGGGACAATGGCGGCTCCTTTTGTGAGCTTGCCACACAATAAGGAAGCTGGAATTGATCAGGAAGAACTGAGCCAAGAGCTGGGGAAGGAAGAACAAGCAGAAAGGTGTGAAATGGTTATAAATAATAAGAAATTCGTATTTTAGGGTTTAACATGTTAGCCTAGTGGCGAAAGTGTTTGCCTGGATCCCTTCTGGGCGCCGGTTCTAATTCTGGCGGCCCCACTTCCCCTCCAGCTTCCTGCTTGTGATCTGAGAAAGCAGTGGAGGACGGCCCAAAGCCTTGAGATCCTGCACCTGCGTGGGAGACCCAGAAGCAGCTCCTGGCTCCTGACTGGCTCAGCTCCAATCACTGTGGCCACTTGGGGAGTGAAACAGTGGATAAAAGATCTTCCTCTCTGTGTCTCTGTCTCCCCTTCTCTCTATAAATGTGCCTTTCCAATAAAAACAAATAAATTTTAAAAAGCAGCCATGTAGAGAAAAGCTTAAACAAAGACATTGTTTGTGTGCTGTAACATTACAATTAATCTTTACTTGCAAATGTGTGCCTTTTGATGTCTTTCTGCACAGGAAGAACGCTTCATGTCACTGGGCGTTTTTCTGACCAGGGCTCTTCTTCGCCCAAATTACTGTTAGGAGAGCTTTCTGGGTACAGTATGAATGGGCCAAAAGTATACACATTCAGGGGTCTTCATAAGTTCTGCTGAATTCTGCCTACAGCTTAATTCACAACCTCACCAATACTGTGTGACTTTCCAAATGAGCATCAGTTACGTGTAATTTTTGCTACTGTGATAGCACAAAAACGGCATATTTCTACTTTTTTACTTTTTTTTATTGACACCAACGCTGTGGCATAATGCTCCTGCCAGAGATGTTGACATTCCCGATGGGTGCTAATTAAAGACCCAGCCCTCCACTTCCAACCCAGCTCCCTGCTAACGGCACATGAAAGCAGAGGAGGATGGCCCAAGTCCTTGGGCTTCTGAATACAAGTGGGAGAACCAGATGAAGCTCCTGACTGGGCACTCGCCCTGCCCAGCCTGAGTGCTGTGGCCATTTGGGTAGTAAGCCAGTGGATGGATGATCTCTCTGTGTAACACTGTCTTTCAAATAAATAAATCTTTTTTCAAACTAAAGTTATTATACTATTGACAATGAAAATGGAGCTTTTGCCAGTAAAAATTCATTTAAAGTCACTGAAAAAACAAAAAGATTTTGCTTAAGTCATTTTTTGATGGGGAACAGCAGAAACACAATTAAAAAATCAAACCAAATATATCAGAGCTAAAAGACACAAGAAAATGAGGATTGTAGCCCCGGCACTTCCCGCCAATTCCTTCCCTTTCCAAAATTCCGAGGCCATATATTTGTCCTGGCTGTTGTTAATAACCAATTCCATCCTTGCCCTACATTTTTAATCCAATACTGAAACGGAAACAGGGATTAGAGCCCATTTTAGTATTAAGAGTCCGCGGCTTGGGCTCCCACCTCACATCTAATCCCCAGTAGCCACACTTCCTCCCATTCCTAAATCTCTTTTATCCAGCAGAGGGAAAGACGCAGCTCAAGCTGGTCCTGCTGGGACCCTGCCTCTGGGCACCAAGCTGTGGGCAACCGCAGTGTCTGCGCAGCCACCTGCCTCCTCCACCAGCCCTGTCAGAAGACCCGAGGTGCCCCCATCCCGCCTCTCCCCACCCCCACCCGCCCCCGTTCCTCCATGTGACATAGAGACCTCATTCTAATGGCTCTGCTGCCCTCGGGGCCAAGTGAGCAAGAAAGGTACCTCCAGCAACTGGGTGCCTTCCCGAACTCCAAAAAGTTCTCTCAAACCCCGAGATAAATAGCAAGTGGTCTCCGATGACCAACCTGGCCATCTTCTTCCAACTGGAGCTCCAAACAGGATGGAGCCTTTGCCCGAGGAGTCACCTAGGGCTTGCAGGGCCCCAGTCCATGAAGCCCTTTCAGCCTGGGGACTCATGACTGTCTCCTCCAGTAATCGATACCAGACTCCGGGCCCAGGGCTTGTCAGAGCCCCTGGAATGGCACTATAAACGGGCAGAAGCTGGGAGAAATACAGCCAAAGTCCTCCAAGTATGGGTGAGTCCACTAGCCCAGAGAAGATCACCAGGATCTGCCTCCCAGTTGAGAGAGACTGAAGGCTGCGGGACCTCAAGCCTCAACCTCTGGCCCCTTCCACCAATGCTAAGACCCCAGAAAGCCTGAAATTCCTCCAACCTGGGAGTAGAAGTTCATGCAAAAGTCACCTTTTGGGGCCCAGTGCGATGGTTCAGGGGCTCAACCCTTGCCATGCATATGCCAGGATTCCATACAGGTGCTAGTTTTTGTCCTGGTTGCTCCACTCCCCTACCAGCTCCATGCTTGTGGCCTGGGAAAGCAGCAGAGGATGGCCCAAAGCCTAGGGACCCAGCACCCACTTGGGAGACCCAGAGGAAGATCTTGGCTCCTAGCTTCAGATTTGCTCAACTCCAGCTGTTGTGGCCTCTTGGGGAGCATACCAGTGGATAGAGGATCTTTCTCTTCTTCTCTCCATAAATCTCCTTTCCAATAAAGATAAATAAACTTTGAAAATAAGAAAAAAGGTACCCTCTGGACAGAATCCCAGTGGCGTAGGATATAATGCTGGCTACTCAGACAAAGAGTACCTCCATCCCAAGCCTTTAAGAACAATCATCGAGTGGAGTATTGAAGTTAACAAATGGCAGTTAAAATTCAAGTCCAGACATGTTCTAGCTGTGTTGAGTTTGGCCAAGTTTACAGCATGTTAAACTTTATTTATTTTTATTATTTTTATTTTTTTTACAAAGTCAGATATACAGAGAGAGGAGGAGAGACAGAGAGGAAGATCTTCCATCCGATGATTCACTCCCCAAGTGAGCCGCAACGGGCCGGTGCGTGCCGATCCGATGCCGGGAACCAGGAACCTCTTCCGGGTCTCCCACGCGGGTGCAGGGTCCCGATGCATTGGGTCGTCCTCGACTACTTTCCCACGCCACAAGCAGGGAGCTGGATGGGAAGTGGAGCTGCTGGGATTAGAACCGGTGCCCATATGGGATCCCGGGGCTTTCAAGGCGAGGACTTTAGCTGCTAGGCCACGCCATTGAGCCCAACATGTTAAACTTTAGTTGTCTCATCTGCCAAGTTAGAATCATAATACTTTAATGGTCTGTTGTGGTGATTGGTGAGGTAAAATTCCCAGGATGGTAGGACAAAGCCTGGTACATTTTGAGATATTCAACAAAAAGTACCTACAGTAATACCAATGAAAATATGTATTAACACAAAAAGGCAGATACCAGTGTGATGGTGGGAGGGCTCTGAACACCGGCCTGGGTGTGGAATGCTAGGAGGAAGCCACTATCAGTCAAGAGACCCTCATGCTTGCCAACCTGTCCCCTGTGCCCGGGGAACAAGATGGGGTACCTCACAGCACGCCTTGCAAGGTCATCGACGCCTGGCTTCTGTGTCTCAGTCCCACCCTGTCCCCAAGCAGCCATGGCTCATGGCTGGCACTGATGACTACCCGGTACCCTCTGCCAGAGGTGCGCTGGCACCCTGGGCAGGTTTGCCAAGGTTGCTGTCAGTGCCATTTACAAACCCCACAGCCATCTGACCTCCAACCTCTGAAACCAGATTTCCACAGTGGGAATCCACAGACCATCTTAGAAAGATTCAAACCAGTGTCCATATAGAGGACCCAGGTGCCGGTTGTGGTAACATAGAGGTTTTTACACAGGAGAAATAATGTGAAGTAAGCATGTTAGAAAAATATATGTATTATTCAGGGACCAATGCTGGGTTGTAGATTGGTAAAGCCGCTGCCTGCAATGCCGGCATCCCACATGGGCACAAATCCTGCTGTTCCATATCTGACCCAGCTTCCTGATAATGCTCCTGGGAAAGCAGTGGAAGATGGCTCACATCCTTGGGCTCCTTCACCCAGCTGGCAGACCTGGAAGAAGTCCCTCACTCCTGGCTGCCGTCTGGCCCAGCCCTGTTGCAGCTCTCTGGAGAAAGAACCGGTGGATGGAAGAATCTCTCTCTTTGTCTCTCTCTAGCTGCAACTCTTTCAAAAACAATAATCTTTTTTTTAAATTATTTTTCAGGGATGGGTGTTGTAGTGCAGCTGCTGAAGTTCCAGGGACTGTCAACTGCCTGTTAAAGTCCTAGCTGCTCTGCTTCCAGTCCAGCTTCCCACTAGTGTGAGTGATTCTGGGAGACAGCAGGCGCCGGCTCACGCAGCTGAGTCCCTGCCGCCTACCATGAAGACCTGAATGGAGGTCCCTCGGCTTCAGCCTCACCCTGCACTGGCTACTGCTAAGCATTTGGGGAGTGAGCCAGGGATGAGACAGCTCTGCCACTGTCTCCAAGTAGATGAAAAGCAAACATTTCTCTAAAAAGCATATTATCCAAAGAAATAAGAACATTTTGCCACATTTCCAACAAGAAAGATGTTCATAGAATATAAAAAGGAAGTACATATTAAAAATATGGCTTTGAGATAAACATGAAAATATCTGTATCTCAAACAATATGAGTAGTTTACCAAAAAAAATCACATATTCTCAGAACTGCAATAACCATGTGAATACATTTGAGAATAACAGCACAACTGCATCAAGACACATCACACCTGAATCTCCTGAATGCAAACATAAACCCTGAACAGAACAGGCGGCCTCTGCAGGCAGTGGTCACAGCTGGATGCCTGCATCCCACACTGCAGGGCCTGGGTTTGAGTCCCAGCTCCCCTTCCAAGATACGAAAGAGCTAGCTCTGCACCACTATGTCCCTGTCTACATTGGGAGCGACCACACCTGCCTCCCTGGGCTGCTCTGCAGATTAAGCTAGCGCACGTCAAGCCCACAGCTAGGTGCTCAGCCTCAGGATCCACTACCATCTCCTTGAAGTGGTATTCCAACCCTCTTACTACTCAAGCACTCTATGATCTCCAACTGCTTTCTAGTAGCTCCTCTGTGGAGTTTCCACCTCCCGTTTCCCAGTGTGTTTCACTACATACAATTTTTCTTCACACATTCAATGATATCTACTGCATACCAGCTATGTGCCAAACATCCTTATGAATATTAGAGAGATGACCATGACTGTGCTCTCGGCACTGGCAGAGGCTCTCCTGCTGCAGCCCCTCACACCCTGACATACCTGCTTCAAGTCCATCTTCACCCCCTCCTTGGGCAGGAGCACCTCCCAGCTACTGAGCCAGTGGCTGTCTACAATGGTGCTCTAAAGACCCCGGACACTGACAGGTGGGTGCCTGAGCCGTGTGGCTGGTCTCCCCCATCACTACCCCCCGACCTCACTTTTCCCAGGCCACAGCTTCCAAACCAGCTCCATCTCAAGGGACACTGACACGGCAGCCCAGTTCACTGGGGCTGGTGCTGGCCCGGTTTGGGTGGCTGACTGGGCCTGGGGCCAGTGCTGTGGGGAGCTCTGTCACTGGTTATGCCAGGAACCCTTGTCTGAAACACAGCTCTTCTACACGATTCTGGGCTCTGCCCTCTTGGAGGCTATTGGGCTATTTTGCTTGCTGGTGGCCTTTTGCAGCCTCTGCCATGCGAGGGATTTGTTTCCACCTCCCACAGTTCCTTCTCCTGTGTCTGCCCCATATGTTCTTCTTCCTACACTCTTCTAGGTAAGCTGAGGAAAGTGGCTGGCCCAGAGTTTAATAGGGGGAAGACAAGACCATTTGAGAGAGGGAACAACGATCAAACAGAAACTGCAAACTTTCCTGAACTCCAGGGTGATGGGGTTGGGGAGGAGGTCCCGGGAGGTGTAAGAAGAAACCAGCTCCATGGGCCCGGCGGTGTGGCCTAGCGGCTAAAGTCCTCGCCTTGAACGCGCCGGGATTCCAAATGGGTGCTGGTTCTAATCCCGGCAGCTCCACTTCCCATCCAGCTCCCTGCTTGTGGCCTGGGAAAGCAGTCAAGGATGGCCCAGAGATTTGGTACCCTGCACCCATGTGGGAGACCTGGAGGAGGTTCCTGGTTCCCGGCTTCGGATTGGTGCAGCACAGGCCGTTGTGGTTACTTGGGGAATGAATCATCGGACGGAAGAACTTCCTCTCTCTCTCCTCCTCTCTGTATATCTGACTTTGTAATAAAATAAATAAATCTTTAAAAAAAAAAAAAAAAGAAGAAACCAGCTCCTAAATGTGTGAGTTCTGCAGGCACAGGGAGAGCAGGTACAACATTTCCAAGTCAGGCTCAAGGATAGGACAGTCTAGGATCAGAGCCAAGTACAGGGAGAACGAGCACTCCAGGGAGGGAGAGGAGGCTTCAGGATGTGCTGGAGGGATCGCCTGCAAGTCTTTCCAGGTCTTGAACGCAGCCAATGCCTTCCAAAGACTGCCCTCTGTGCCATGAACACGAAGCCAAAGCCTCTTTCATTCACCTTCAAACAGGATGACTCCCTCCCAACCTCATCCTTACAGCCTCCCCTCTCCAGTGTCTGACTTAAAGTATCAGGACGGAAGCCCCGGGTTGGGCAGTGAGCCCTGCCTGCTGGGAGTGAGATGAGGTCTGTTCAAGGTGTTGAAGGAGGTGAGATTTAACCCAAGAGGTCCAATACTGCGGAGGTTTATTCATAGTGGATATCTGCTCCCCCAAAACCAGATCACAACACCCGAGGACTCTGACTCTCAACCCTCTCAGCAGACTGGGAATGCTGCAGGGAGCAGACTCTGCTGGGATTGAGGATAAGCCTTGCTGGCTAACGTGTCTGGGGAGGTGCGAGGCTGGCTAACGTGTCTGGGGAGGTGCGAGGCTTCTTCATTATCTCCATCTTCTTTTTTTTTTAATTCTAACAATGGAAATGGTTATTATCTCTTTTTTTTGACTTTTTTTATTCATTAATTACATTGTATTACATGACACAATTTCATAGGTACTGGGATTCTCCCTCCTTCACCCCAAACCCCTCCCCTATGGTGAACTTCTTCACCTTGATGCATAACCACAGCTCAGGTTCCGTTGGGATTCCCTAATTACAGGCTCACTCCATACAGAGTCCAGCATCCCACTGTCCAGTCAAGTTCAACGGCCTCTTAGGGAGGCCCTCTCAGGTTTGAAGGTAGAGCCAGCAGAGCGTCACCTCTATCAATTAGAAGCTCCAACATATCATCAGCAACAGTCCAGGTACGATGAGGCTGGTGCAGAGTCCACTGATTGACATAGTCTATCTTAGAGTTTCCCCTTGTCCAGTTTTCCGCTGGAAGCCTATAGCTGAGGTGGTTGATTGATCTACTCCATCTTCCATCTTTTCTTGGGTAATGTTTTGATTCCTCCATTTTGTTCAGGGGAATCCCCAAAGAAACTCTGAGGCATTCCCAGTCCAGGCTCCTACATGTACTACTAGTAAGCACAGTGCCCGCCACAGTCCATCACTCAGATCAGCTGGTGGTTGTAACCCCTGGGTTGGATCTATTCTGAGCCCCGACCTCCATTGGAACCGATGAGTATTGCAGCTCTTCCCGGCTCTGCCCATCACACACTCGTCCCTCACCTAAACCAGTGGGAGGTGTGCTGGTTGGGTGCTGCCTTCCCTATTGGCACAGGCCATTTCACCTTGGCATTTTGTGTTTTGTACCATCTCCATCTTCCTTTAGTGACAGTGGCCTAAACGTATGAGTACAAAGTTCTATTAGATTCCTTTTCTAGTTAGATCTGTTTATTCACCAGTGTTGATTACTGTAACTCGTGTTTACCTATCCGGCTGCTCGGAGCTGGTGACTATTTCCCCTAATTCCCTGTGATCTATTGTTGGAGCAGTCTGTGTACCATTGTTCAGTTAACTTGTAACTTTTTTTTTTAAAGATTTATTTTACCTTTATTACAAAGTCAGATATACTGAGAGGAGGAGAGATAGAGAGGAAGTAGAGTTGCCGGGATTAGAACCAGTGGCCATATGGGATCAAGGCGAGGACCTTAGCCACTAGGCCATGCCGCCAAGCCCAACTTGTAACTTTTACCAACCTGCTTGTCCTGCAAAAAAAATTCATATAAGTTGTCCTAAAAAAATTCAATAAAATGTACATTGGTTCATCTCACCTGTGTACCCCGTGTCCCAAAGTTCTTCTCAGCATGGACATCACACCTCAAGTCCCGGTCCCCACTAGAGGGACCACCAAGACAATACCATCCCCACAGCCAGCCCCCAGGAGTCAGGACCCCCAGTTCAAAGATCACTGCAGAAAAGTCTTGGAGGCCTTTCACAGGGACTGCTAGGGAGACAGGGGAACAAGAACTGGCCCACACCCGCCAGCGAAAAGTCGGGACTGGGGCAGGCCAGGTGAGGCTACAGCATTCAAAGGCAAAAGTCATGACAGGTGATGGATTACGCCAAGCCAGGTCGGAGCAACCACTGGCATGTTCAGGATCTATGGCTGGGAACAGGCCCAGTTGGGGAGCTAAGGGGACGCCCTGGCTGGGTTGTGGTTCCCATTGGTGAGTGCAGGGGCTGGAGTGGGAGCTGCATTCTCATCTGGACATGGCTGCAGTGTCCCTCGGCAAAAGTGTGGACTGGGGCTGAGCGCACCAGATTGGGTCAGACTCCAGCACCAATTGGTGTTGGTGAGGACCAGAGTAGGTGTAGGACAGGCTAGGCTATGGTATGTTTGGTATGGAACAGGCTTAGCTGGGCTGAAACATCCAACAGTAAGAACCAGAACGAGTTGAAGGCCAGTCAGGAAAGACCATTATTCCTGCTAGGATAGTAGGTGGACTAGGTAGGGCCTGCCCATGGACTCACAGGCATGCGTGAGATCTGGTATTGGGAGAGGTTCTGATGAGGGAACTTGGGAAACTCCTCTGTTGGGACACAGTCCCTGCAAGTGAGCACAAGAACCACAATAGGGAGCAGCCCAGACCAGGCCAGGGAATCAGCATACATTTGGCACAGGTTGGAGGCAGACCCAGCTGGGCCAGTTCACATCATCTGCTGGCAAATCCGAGCATCAGAATGGAGTGTGGGTCAGGCTGGGTTTGGTTGCAACACATGCCAGTACACATGAGCACTGGGAATGGGTGCCGACTGGGCTGGGCTAGGTTGTAGCCCCCACCAACCTGAGCTGGAGTTGAGGGTGGGCTTGGTCATGTTACAGCACCCACTGGTAAATGCTGAAGTGAGGCTGCAGCACCCAACCAGCACACGTGACAACTGGGGAGGGGCAAAGCCAGTAGGGGAGCTGCATGGGGCTCCCCTGAAGGACCACCACTCCTGCTGAAGAGCAGGAGTTGGGATGGAGGAAGACCAGACTGGGCAGAGCTACAACATCTGTTGGTCTCATGTGAGCTAGATCAGGGAAAAGCCAAGCTGGGTTGACAGTTCCTACTGGTGTGTGCATAGGTCAGAATGGGTGAGGGTTGGTTGGGTTTTGCCACAGCACCAGCTGGCAGAGGCTGGTACTAGGGGCTAATTCTGTCAAGTTAAACTGCAGAACCACCTAGAGAATACATGATCTGGAAGTGGGAATGGGCCCAGTAGGGGAACAGTGGGCACCTCCCTCTTGGGTTACCACTCCCACTGAGAACCAGGACTAGGGTAGACATGGCTAGACAGAATGATACCCACTGGCATGTGTGTGGGCTGGAGAGTTGGGCTGGTTGGGTTGTAGTAGCTTCAATGCCCATTGACATGTATGAGGGCTGAATGGGATGTGGGACACACTGGACCAGTCTGCTGTACATACTGGCAAGCACGGGAACCAGGACAGAGGGTGGTACTGGTAGGGGTTATTGTGGGTCGCTTTGACTAGGCCGCAGCTTCCACTGGTTTATGTGAGGGTCGAGTGTGTGGTGGGCAGAACCAGGCTGGACTTCAACACCCACTGATTTGTGTAAAAGACAAGTCTGGAAACAGAACAGACCCAGCAATTGCAAGCACTAGTATATGCATAAGCTGACTGGGGCGACAGACTGTGCCAGACCCTGTACTTGCATGCACACACGGACTAAGTTTTTTTGGAGATCCCCCCAACTGAACTGCTGAACTCAGAACCCAACCATGAAGAGAAGAGCAGGTTCCATGGTCTGACCATGGAGTGTATGTGTCAAAGCTGACCCTCCTCAGTGGCTCAGACAGAGCATTGGACAGCATATCCAGTGCACATGGAGGATACGGCAGTCCATTGGAGCATTGGAGCCTGCAGAGGACACCTGGTACCATAACACAAGATGGAGGACAGAACAAATCGATCAACTACCCCAGCCATGTGTTGGCAGTGAGTCTCCTAGGCAAACGGAGACTCTAAGGTGGACTATGTCAGCCAGTGGATTCTGGAGAGATTTCATTGTGCTTGGAGTGGCGAGATCAGCAGCAATTCAGAACAGTTGAGCTAACAAAACCACTTGAGCAGCGCCCTCAGAGCATGCCCCACATCGGGGACCTGGGATGGGGGGGAGGCTGGGTGGGTGGGGCTTCTCCCTTTATCTATCCCCTTCCCCTAGATACAGAAAAATAAAAAAATTTAAAAAGAGAGAATGTGGAAACAGTGGTCCTATCCACTTTCCTATAGCTCTTGACCCTTTGTGCCCTAATTGACTAGGTAAAGATCATCAAAATAGAATAATAAGAATTTTAAAAATTTTCTAAAAAAAAGCACTTACAAGTTCAAGCTTGTAAACCAAGTGGATGTGAACACACAACCTCCCTTAGCTATGCCACCCACATGCAGAGTTTGGTATCGAAGACACACTTGGGTAAGAAGCATCTGCCTTCTTAAAATTTCCCCATATCCTAATTTTTAACTACTCTGTCAGAACAAAATTAGCCAAAATACTTTTTTTAAAAAAGATTTGTTCTATTTTTATTGGAAAGTCATATATAGAGCGAGCAGGAGAGACAGGAAGATCTTCCATCCACTGATTCACTCCCCAAGCAGCCGCCATGGCTGGAACTGCACCGATCCAAAGCCAGAAGCCAGGAGCTTCTTCTGGGTCTCCAAAGCAGGTGCAGGGTCCCATGGCCCTGGGCTGTCCTCTACTATTTTCCCAGGCCACGAGCAGGGAGCTGGATGGCAAGCGGAGCCACAGGGGCATGAACTAGTGCCCATATGGGATCCCGGCATGTGCAAGGCGAGAACTTGAGCCTTTCACAGGTACATATTAGGGGCCAGAGCAGTGGTTCAACTGCCAACATCCAATATGGACACTATTTTGTGTCCCAGCTGCTCGACTTTCAGTCCAACTCTTTTTCTATAGTCTGGGAAAGCAGCAGAGGATGGCCCAAGGCCTTGGGCCCCTGAACCCACATGGGAGGCCAGGAATAAGCTGCTGGCTTTGGATCACCTCAGCTTTGGACACTGCGGCCATTTGGGGAGTAAGCCAGCAGATGGAGGACTTCTCTCTGTCTCTCCCTCTCTCTGTAACTCTCTCTGTAACTTGCACAAGGATCTTCCAGCTCCAGCCCTGGCCACTGTGGGCATTTGGAAAGTAAATCAGCAGGTGGGAAAGACTCTTTCCCTGCCTCTCAAATAAACAAAAAAAAAATGAACACAACTTTCTTGATATGGGATCACTCCAGAGTGCCTCCATTTGAAGATGGCTACAGTCTGACTTTAATGCCTGTAAAGACAACAATTAAGTTAGTATATTTTAGTTACCATGATTTTGCTCCTAAATGACACTTTGCAGATATAAAAAAGACCAGAAGTTGTTATCCATGGGGCAGGAAGAGGGTACCACTCCCTTAACTGCTGAAGGACAATGGCTGAGCCTAGTTACAATCTGAGGATGTTTCTATTTAGGTTCCGAGCTTTGAGTGGTGTGAGTGGAATCAAGGGGTGGGATAAAGGCAGCTTGCAGGTGGATTAACAACGGCTTCACAGCAGCAAGCACCCCCAGAGGTTGCGTAAGACTCCCAAGGCCCAATGTTAGGACAGCCAGGCGACGTGGGCTTCTGCCAACACCAGAGAGGTGTGCATGATGGGAAATGGCTGACATCTGAGAAACCGAATCCTAACCTCAGGGTCACGAAGGTGCCGGGCTCCGTTACAGGAGGAACTATTGGCTTTCTCTCTGGAAGATCACTGACTGTTGGCTTTTTCAATCTTACTTTCCCACTTCATAAGGGTTTAGGGCCAAAAGGTTAAGGGGCTAGAAAAACATGTGTAAGCAAAGCCTCAGGGACTGTGGGCCTTGGGTTAGTAAGAAGGAAGTCCAACTGGGCACACTGAGATCAGAACCAGGCACTCCGGGGCAAATGTCAGAGACAGCCATCACTGCACCTCCTCCTGGCCATGTCCAAGAGCTGTGAAAACATAAAATACACACCAACAGTCAACTCTAAGGTCTCAACCAAAACAACCTGCACCTTCCTAAGATTACCAGCTTGTGGTGTTCAACACCGCCACACTGATATTTTGAACCGAAACTTGCTAATTGATCCTCCAGGGAAGAAGGCACTGCTATCACTTCATGTGCTGCTGAAAATGGACTGCAGAGTAGGGACGGGGTCGCTTTGATACAAGACGGCAGGACCAGCACTCACTTGGGTATCAAGGAGCATTTCACGCCTGCCATGGAAACACCAGACACTGTCCTTGCACACCACTAGCAGCAAGGCTCGTCTGTGCACGCCCATGTGCACCGCCAGCCAGCATCTTGTCTGTCTGCCAGAAGCTCAGTGCTCTTCGCTAAGCGTGCTGACCCTTGCACAATCCGCTCTCCCCCCTTCCCCCCCACAGTGTGGGCCCCAGAACGGCACTCTTGATCTTGGCAGGAACCCAAGATGTGGGACCCAGCATCTTAACCGGGAAGACGCAGCCTCTTATCTTGAAAAGGCAGTCTCCCTATGGACTGAAGGATTAGGGGAAATGCGCTTTGAAGAGAGGGGAAAAGAATGGAGTGTTTCACACAAGAAACTGAGAACAGACAGGGCACGTAAGATGACTCGGTCTAGGTGTTTCAATGGAGCGATTTTCCTTCCCCAGGAGACACTGAGCATGGCTGGTAACTTTAAGATTTCTTTATGTATTTATTTGAAAGACAGAGCAAGAGAGAGAGAGAGAATCATCATTCTGCTTGTTCACTCCCCTCCAACAGCCAGAGCTGAGCCAGCGTCAGGAGCTCCATCCAGGCCTCCCACGTAGGGACCCAAGCACTTGGACCATCTTCTGCTGTTTCTCCCGGGTACGTTAGCAGGAATGCTGGAAGCAGCGCAGGTGGGCACTTGAACTTGTACTCTGATATGGGATGCCAGGATAGCAAACAGTGATTTAACTAGCAGCACCACCACAATGTCCTGGAAGCGGCTTTCACTGTGTGGCTTGGGGCTGGGGAGGTGTGGTGCTTTAGCGCCTAAACAGTAGAGACCAGGGGAGGTGCTAAACATCCTACAGGCTACTCACTCAGAAAGCCCAACAGCAGAAGCTGAGAAATTCTCATCCTGTCCATTCACAGAGAAAGTGAAGCTGAGAGAAATAACTACTTGTGTATGACAGTGGTTGTGGGAACCTACTTACGTTCAAGTTCAAGACTGCCTAGTCCCACCGGTCCTGCTTTAAGATTTAACCTGCTTAAGGGGACCAGTGTGATAGCTCAACTAGCTGATCCTCCCCATATGGGATGCACTGGCAGCATGGCCCAGGTCCTTGTGACCCTGCACACCCACAGAAGACCTGGAAGAAGCTCCTGGCTCATGATCAGCTCAGCTCCAACCATTGTAGCCATCTGAGGAGTGATTCAGCAGATGGGGGATTTTTCTGTCTCTCCTTTTCTCTGTAACCTGATTTTCCAATAAAAATAAGTCTTAAAAGGGGAGTTTGGTGCAGTAGCCTGGTAGCTAAAGTCCTCACCTTGAACACACCAGGATCCCATATGGGTGCTGGTTCTAATCCCGGCTGCTTCACTTCCCATCCAACTTCTTGCTTGTGGCCTTGGGAAAGCAGTCAAGTATGGCCCAAAGCCTTGGGACTCTGCACCCATGTGGGAGACCAGGAAGAGTCTCCTGGTTCCTGGCTTTGAATCAGCTCAGCTCCAGCCGTTGTGGCCACTTGGGGAGTGAACTGGCGGAAGATCTTCCTCTCTGATTTCTCCTTCTCTCTGTATATCTGCCTTTCCAATAAAAATTTAAAAATAATCTGTGTTCACTTCAGCAGCACATATACTAAAATTGGAACGATACAGAGAAGATTAGCATGGCCCCTGCGCAAGGATAAAAATAATCTTTTTAAAAAATTTAAACAATTTAAGGGGGCTGGCGTGATGGCTCAACTTGCTGGCCCTCTACCTACAAGCACTAGGATCCCATACGGATGCCAGTTCTAGTCTTGGCTGCTCCATTTCTAATCCAGCTCCCTGCTTATGGCTTGGGAAGGCAGTGGAGGATGGTTTATGTTCTTGGGCCCCTGCGCCCACATGGGAGACCAGAAGCAGCTCCTGGCTCCCAGCTTTGGTAGAGTTCAGCTCTGGCTATTGCAGCCATTTGGGGAGTGTACCAGCAGGTAGAAGATCTGTCTCTCCCTCTCTCTCACTCTGCAACTCCTTTAAGTAGGGCTAAATATATCATTTAAATATACTAATACTAAATCAAAGGTCCAATCCCATGCTGCATGATAAGGTAAGTTAGAGCCCTGTGTGGAACCTGTAATAAAGCCATGACACAGAAGTCAAACTAACTCTCTCTCTCTCTCTCTCTCTCTCTCTCACACACACACACACACACAAACACACACAGCCTCAGGGAAGCTTCCAGAAGGCAGGAAATGTCCCCCACCCCCATGACAGCCCCAAGCACACAAAGGTCCAGTTCAGGAGGTCTGCTTCCTCTCTCCCAATCCTGCCGACTGGTTTCAATAAGATAACATTAAAGGAAAACATCCTGTTGGGGTCTGGCCCAGCATCCAGCCCAGGAAGGAGGTGGCGCTCCAAGGAGCGGCCCAGCGCGCAGGGCAGAGAGCAGTGGTAGCGTCACCCTCCCGCAGGGCAGAGAGCAGGGGCTGTGCTCACCCTCACACTCCCACTCGCACTGTGCAAACTGCCCGCAGCCTCCACACCTTGCACAGAGAGCATACTGCTTCTTAGGTCTGAAACCTGGCTCTGTCGTTCAGCAAGGCCACTGCTTGCCGTTTGTATGGCTGGCCTAGCTGGCTGGCTCCCCACCTCACTGGGTCAGTTCACAATACCGCATGTCTGAGCTCCGGGTTCCTGGCTTCTCAGTGGGACACAGTGGTGGCAGTGGCAGCCTCTGCCCTGGCCTGTGTCCCTGACAAGGTCATTGCCTGAGACTCTGTCATCTTCCTATTATTCTTCCTTTCACACACTTCTCGGGTAGACTTTCCTCTCTGGGTCGTCTGGAGCACAGGCCACTCCCTCTAGCTGACCAGTGACAGCAGACGGGTAGGCGGGGGGCTCTGACTCCCTGGCCATGCAGTATATGAACATTCTGCACTGAAGCTTAAAAACACTGACCTTTGCCACCTGCCCCAAGCTGGAGGATGGTGGGGTGAGACATGACTGTGAGGTTTTTCTCTCCACACCACGTAGTTCAGCGGCAAGTTCTAGATTAAAGAGCCCTACCTGGGGAGGTATCCTGGGGTCTCAAGGCGGAGCGGAGCAGCATGAAGAATGCAGCCGGAAGCAGCAGCCTGGGGCATCTAGTCCAGCCTGGTCGCAGCCTCAGCAGAGACCCAGCTTGCTACAAAATTCCTGGATCTGGTGTGTCAACCCTTTGTTGGCATAGTGAGGTTCTGGGTCGCCGTGCAGACAGCTGGCCCTGTCCTCGGACACCAGAATGAGGGTTTGTCAGGAGCAAGAGTATAGTGGTCCCCTCCTCTGGCTGGGGGCCCTGCTCCTCCTTCCCTCCTGAAATGCAAATATAACTTTTATACTCTGGGTCTGCGGGCTCATTTCCTACAAACGGCTAACTTAGCAGGCCCCTGAGTGCTGGCCCTGTGGGAGTGGAGCCTTCACTGAGCTCCAGGAACAGTGGACATCGGCCAGACATGCGCAGTTCCAAGAACTGGCAGGGTCAGCTACCTCTGGAGCTGAGAAGAATGGGCAGAAGCATAAGG
Source organism: Ochotona princeps (assembly GCF_030435755.1). NCBI lineage: Eukaryota > Metazoa > Chordata > Mammalia > Lagomorpha > Ochotonidae > Ochotona > Ochotona princeps. The sequence continues at coordinate 5,123,867 of NC_080845.1, forward strand.
CACCTGGCTGGTTTCTGAGAAGTGGGAGAGGATGGAAGAAGCAGTTTAGCCCTAGACCCTGGGGCCAGTGTGGTGCGGTAATGCGTAAAGCCACTGTCTGCAGCGCTGCATCCCATGTGGGAGCAGTTTGTGTCCTGGCTGCTCCACTGCTGATACAGCTCCCTGCCAATGGCCTGGGAAAGCAACTGAGACTGAAGTTTCAGGGAGCTGAACCCTAAGGGAAACCACTGATTAAAGTGGTGGTGGGTCCAACAGGATGGGGGTCTCATCAATCTTTGGGGCTGATGTGCTAGTCACTCCTCACAGTGTAAGCCACTAGATGACACACGTCTCTGCTTCTGTCCTGCCTTTCAAATACACAAAACAAAAGGTCCTGCCGACAGGTCGACTGGTCTTCCCTCCCCTGGCAGGACACTGAGGTGACCCCTGGCTTGTAGGAACCCCTAAGGTGGCAGCAAACTGCCTGTTAAGGGCCACCTTGCGCACTTCTTCCTCACTCAGTCCCAGAATCCTGGCAGGCAAACCTTTGTCTCCCACGGCAGAACACAGAAGAAACTTCTCTGAGGAATTAGAGTCCAATAAGAAAAAGCTAAAGACACAGACTCTGGGGTCCCCAACAAGCAGCCCACACAGGCCAGGCCACCCCGCCCCGCCCCCATCACCATGTGACAATGTTTCCCAGAAGATAATCCACCCAAATACAGGGGGAAATGCAGTAGCCGCATGGTTACCTTCTCCTCAAATCCCAAAGCAACAGGGTTGGCATCGCGGTAAAGGGGATTCAAGCTGCTACAAGCAACACCAACACCCACGTCCTACACATCTCCCTTTGTTTTTCAAAGGGATAGATCCTTAAAAAGAAAGAAAGAAATCCCCACAACAGAGCACCTTTATCTCAAACATGAGTCTGCATACTGAATAATTTTGCTTATTTTTTAAAAGACACTACATATATATGTGTGTGTATATTTGAAAGCCAGAGAGAAATATCTCCCATTTACTGGCTCACTCCCCCAAAATGGCTGCCAAAACCAGACGTGGGATGGTCTGAACTCAGGAGCCAGGGGTTTCTTCCATATCTCCTGAGAGGATGCGGATCCCAATCACTTGGGCTGTCCTCCCCTGCTTCCCCAGGCATATTACCAGGGAGCTGGACTGGAAGTGGAACAGCCAGGACTTGAACCGGTGCCCACATGGGATGCCGGCACCACAGGAAGAGAATTAGGTTCCTATGCCATGGTGCCAGCCTCAAGATTTATTATTTATTTATATATTTGAGAATCAGAGTGTCAAGAAAGAGAGAAAAGCAGAGACAGAGCAAAAGAGAGAAAAATGTCCATATGTTGGTTCAGTTCCCAGATAACCACAACAGCCAGGGGCCAGGAACTCCACCCCAGTCTTGGCAGAGGCTCAAGCAGTTGGGTCATCATGTGTTGTTTCCCAGCTGCAGCAGCAGGAAGCTGGACTGGAAACAGAGCAGCCCGTACTGTAACGAGTATGGGATAGAGGCCCAGCAGCACAAACAAGGGTTTAATCTGCAGTGCCAGGCCACACTGAGTAATTTCTCAGGGGTTTCTTTATAGCACCGTATCCTTTTAAAGCCCATGATGGGAAATCAACAAGGGCTGAAGGGGCACTCTTGTCCAGTTCCAATGTGTGATTTCTCTTACATCCCTAGCAACTGGCGCCAACACCGTCCATGAGTCCAGGGACCAGGCAGGGTATTCACTCGATGTGCTCTGCGGGCATTTCCAGCTAACAAGCCTCCCAGCCCAGAATGGGGGGCTCACTCCTGAGAGGAGGACCCTGGAAGCTGCTCAGCATCAGTCAGAGCGGGGCCAGTGAATCAAAGTCAGACGCCGGGCCCGGCGGCATGGTCTAGCAGCTAAAGTCCTCGCCTTGAACGTGCCAGAATCCCATATGGGCACTGGTTCTAATCCCGGCAGCCCTGCTTGCCATCCAGCTCCCTGCTTGTGGCCTGGGAAAGCAGTCGAGGATGGCCCAAAGCCTTGGGACCCTGCACCTGCGTGGAGGTCCGAAGACGTTCCTGGCTCCTGGCTTTGGATTGGCTCAGCTCTCCTCCTCTCTGTATATCTGACTTTGCAATAAAAAAATTAATCTTTAAACAAAACAAAACAAAGTCAGACGCTGCCCTACTGGGGGTGCTGCTCCCTCGCACTCCCAGGGTTGCCAGCTGCTGTGGCTGAGCCTATGGCCCCCAGCATCTTCGCTCACTCTCTATCCCCTTGCCTGGGTCCAGCCTGTTCCCCCACTCCACTCCCTGGAAGATGCCCCAACCCAAGCCTGCAGCTCACACCTCCGCCCGCCCTCTTCTTGTCGGCCTCTGAGCTTCTCCCCTCAGAGGGTAAGCAGGCCTTCCATGCTGACCGTTCCCACAACCTATTTCTTTTTCCTTCTCATTTTCATTTTTCAGCCAGGGTCCCGGTCATCCAACTGGCTCCCCACGGCTCAGAGAGTACAGATATATGATCTCAGGAAGGCTAAGGGTGCTCTGGCACTTCTCCAGCCAGACTGAACCCTCCCCGCTCTCAGGTCAACCTCAGATGCTCCTCTGCCCAGCTGCCTAGCACCAAGGTCCTGTTGCACCTCATCAGCCTTCCTCATCCCCAAGGGCTCCAGTGTTCCCCATGCCGCCTCTGTCAGAGCACATTCCCCGCTGTGTGACACCACTTGTCTGCAGGTCACAAGGGAAACTCAGAAGAAGCTCCTGGCTCCTGGCTTCGGTCCAGCCCAGCCATGGCTGTTGCGGACATTTGGGTTTGACCCAGCTGATGGATGACTTCTCTCTTGTCCTGCCTTCTCTCTCTATAACCCAGCTTTCCAAATAAACCATATATATATATATATATATATATATATATATATATGTATTTTAATTTACTTGATTTTCTTCATCACTCTCTAGATGCTTTTCTTTTTATGAATAAAAATAGGCTTTGCTAGGCCTGGTGCTGTGGCCTAGCAGCTAAAGTCCTCTCCTTGAACGCACTGGGATCCCATATGGGCATCGGTTCTAATCCCGACAGCTCCATTTCCCATCCAGCTCCCTGCTTGTGGCCTGGGAAAGCAGTCGAGGACGACCCAAAGCCTTGGGACCCTGCACCCGTGTGGGAGACCTGGAGGAGGTTCCTGGCTCCTGGCTTCGGATCAGCTTAGCACCAACCATTGCGGTCACTTGGGGAGTGAATCATCGGATGGAACATCTTCCTCTTTGTCTCTCCTCATCTCTGTATATCTGTCTTTGCAATAAAAATAAATAAATCTTTAAAAAAAACTAGGTGTGGGCCCGGCGGCGTGGCCTAGAGGCTAAAGTCCTCCCCTTGAACACCCCGGGATCCCATATGGGTGCTGGTTCATATCCCAGTGGCTCTGCTTCCCATCCAGCTCCCTGCTTGTGGCCTGGGAGGGCAGTAGAGGACGGCCCAAAGCCTTGGGACCCTGCACTCGTGTGGAAGACCTGGAGGGGGTTCCTGGATCCTGGCTTCGGATCGGCATAGCATCGGCCATTGCGGTCCCTTGGGGAGTGAATCATCGGACGGAGGATCTTCCTCTCTGTCTCTCCTCCTCTCTGTATATCTGACTTTGTAATAGAATAAATAAATCTTAAAAAAAAAAAAACTAGGTTAAAAAGGTTACTATTTTATTTTTAAAGATTTTTAATTTTTGTATTTTAATTTTTTATATACTTTATATATTTTTTATTGGCAAGTCAGATATGCAGTGATGAGGAGAGGCAGATATCTTCTGTCTGATGATTCACTCCCCAAGTGGCCACAACAGCAGGAGCTGAGACAATCTGAAGCCAGGAGCCAGGAGCCAGGAGCTCCTCTGGGTCTCCCTCACAGGTACAGGGTCCCACGGCTTTGGGCCGTCCTCCACTGCTTTCCCAGGCCACAAGCAGGGAGCTGGATGGCAAGTGGGGCCACCAGGATTAGAACCAGCACCCATAAGGGATCCAGACATGTGCAAGGCAAAGACTTTAGCCACTAGGCTAGCATGCTGAACCCTAAAATACTAATTTCTAATTATTTATAGCTAGTAACCAGAAATACAGTCTTTTTTATAAACTGAACTTATATCCTGGAACCTTAATGGACTTTGTATAATTGTGTTCATCTTTCTATTTGTTTTGTTTTTCATTTATTTGAGAGGCAAAGTCACATAGAGAGGGGTTCTTGCTGGTTCACTCCCAAATGGCCGCAATGGCCAGATCAGAATCAAACTAAAGCCAGGAGCCAGGAGCCTCTTTTGGGTCTCCCTCGTGAGTGCAGAGATCAAGACACTCAGGCTCTTTCATTTCTTTCCCAGGCAATTCAGCAGGAAGCTAGATCAGAAGCGGAGCACCTGGGATCTAAACTGGCACTCATATGAAATATTGTTACCACAGGCAATATGCCTGTTATGCCACAGTGCCGGGTCCTGTTTGCTTTTTAAGATGGGTGTAAGTGCAGTAGCCTAGTGGCTAAAATCCTTGCCTTGCTTATACCAGGATCCCAGATGGGCGCCAGTTCTAATCTCAGCTGTTCTACTTCCCATCCAGCTCCCTGCTTGTGGCCTGGGAAAGCAGCGGAGGACGGCCCAAAGCCGTGGGACCCTGCACCTGCGTGGGAGACCCAGAGGAGGTTCCTAATTCCTGGCTTCGGATCAGCTCCGTTCTGGCTATTTAGCCACTTGGGGAGTCAATCAAGAGATGGAAGATCCTCTCTCTCTCCTTCTTTCTATAAATCTGCCTTTCCAATAAAAATAAATAAATATGTTTTAAAAGATGGGGGGATTTATTTGACAATCAGAACTACAGAAAAAGAGGGAGACACAGAAAGAAAACTTCCATTCTCTGGTTCACAAGGCCAGGGCTAGACCAGACTGAAGCCAGGAGCCTAAAATTCCACCCAGGTCTCCCACATGGATGCAGAGGCCCAAGCCCTCGGGTGATCCTCTGCTACTTTCCCAGGTGCACCAGCAGGGAGCTTGACCAGAAGTGGAGCAGCCGGGACTCGAACCAGCATTCAGGAGATACCAACGCCACAAGTGGCAGCTTAAACCCCGAGGCACACGGTCAACTTCTCCTTATCTTATCAAGCAGAGCTGATCCTGTGTTTGTGAAGCTAAGAATGAAGAAATCCACACTACCTTCCAAAGGAAGATAAAACATTAAAAATAAGCTTTTTGGAGCCAGTGCTGTGATGTAGCGGGTAGAGTCCGATGTCTGTAGTGCTAGCATTCCTTATGGGCAAGAGTTCAAATACCACTTGCTTCACTTCCCATCCACCTCCCTGCTTACGGCCTGAAAAAACAGCGGAACTGGCCCAAGTCCTCAGGTCCCTGTACCCATGTGAAAGACATGGGCTTCGGACTGGCCCCCTCTGGCCTGAGCAGTCATTTGGGGGTGAACCAGTGAATGACAGATCTCTCTCTCTGTTTTTCCTCCCACCCTCTGTAATTCTGTCTTTAAGTAAAATTAAAAAAAAAAAAAAAAAACCTTTGGGCCCACCACAATGGCTCAGTGGCTAACCCTTATCTTGCAAGCACCAGGATCCCATAATGGACACTAGTTCTATTCCTGGCAGCTCCACTTCCCAACCAGCTCCCTGCCTGTGGCCTGGGAAAGCAATAGAGGATGATTCAAGGCCTTGGGACCCTGCACCCACATCGTGACCCAGAAGAAGCTCCTGGCTTCAGACATGCTCAGCTCTAGCCACTGCAGCCACTTGGGGAATGAACCAGTGGATAGAAGATCTTTCTCGCTGTCATTCCTTGTCTCTGTAAATCTGCCTTTCCAAGAAAAATAAATTTGAAAAAAAAAAAAATTAGGGACCTGTGCGATAGCATAGTGGTTAAAGTCCTTGCCTTGCAAACCCGGGATCCCATATGGGCGCCAGTTCTAATCTTGGCTGCTCCACTTCCCATCCAGCTCCCTGCTTGTGGCCTGGGAAAGCAGTCGAGGACGGCCCAAAGCCTTGGAACTCTGCACCTGCATGGGAGACCTGGAAGAGCTCCTGGCTCCTGGCTTCAGATAGGCTCAGCTCCAGCCGTTTCAGCCACTTGGGGAGTGAACCATCGGATGGAAGATCTTCCTCTCTGTCTCTCCTCCTCTCTGTATATCTGACTTTGCAATCAAAATAAAATAAATCTTTAAATATATATATATACATATATTAAAACCCTGAAATTTTAAAAATTGACAATATCTAGAATAAGAATTCCCATATGCTATCGACAGAAATGCAAAATAGTATTATCACTTTGGAAAGCAGACAGTTTCTTAACAGATTAACTAGACGTGTAATCACATGATCGATTAGTTCCCTCCTGGTTATTTATATAGTTAAAAGATACAGCCACCAAAACCTGACTGAAGCTTACTTGGTTGTTTTTGTTTAGTTGTTTGTTTTTTAATATGTATTTAGGAGCCTGGCACAATGGCTCAGTGGCTAACTCTTCACTTTGCAAGCACCAGGATCCCATGTGGCAGCTGGTTCATACTCCAGCTACTCGCTGTTCATCCAGCTCCCTGCTCGTGACCCAGGAAAGCAGTCGGGGACGGCCCAAAGCCATGGGACCCTGCACCTGCATGGGAAACCCAGAAGAGGATCTGGGCTCTTGGCTTCGGATCAGCACAGCACCAGCTGTCGCAGTCGCTTGGGGAGTGAATCATCGGATGGAAGATCTTCCTCTCTGTCTCTCCTCCTCTCTGTATATCTGACTTTGCAATCAAAATAAATAAATCTGAAAAAAAAAAAAACTTTATCCCAAACTCCTCTTCCTCCCCTAGCACCCCCGCCCCAGAGGACAGTTATTCTATCCCTTCCCCCAAATCCTCTAACAGCATTACTGGCCCTCATGGTAGATCTCTTTGTAACCACAGTTACTGAAGTCCCTGTCAGCTAAGAACCACGCACCCCGTTCCCCATTAAACATTCAAAAGCACCTCCCCACGAGACAGGTGTTATTTTTTACCCATTTTGTAGTTGAAATGGAGGAACAAAAACACTCCCCTACTCACCCAAGTCACACAGCTAATTCCAAAGTCCTCTCGCTAAGTCTCACACTTTGCAGCCAGTCATTCACAGTGACTGTCAGACGTGAACTCTGCCCTGAAGACGCATCCAAGAAAGACAGCCTCCTACTTCTCTCCAAAAAACCTTAGAACCCAGCTGGGCAAGACCAATGCAAGCAAGCGTAACACAGAGCACACCCTAAATGTGCCAGGGAAGTACCAGGGAAGACATGCCAGGACTGCCTGGTGCAGCGGGAAGGGACAGCAGCCCCATGACATTCTTCTCTGAATACCCCAGAGTTCCTAGCAGCCTCTGAGCAAACATTTCAGAACGAATGTCTGAGCTGAAGACACAGTCTCTCTTTTTGTTATACTGCAGCCACTCAATAAAGGTCAACTCGGTCGTTCTGCTTCTTCACTCTGTAAGTCGGCCTTTCCAGTCAAAATAAAATATTGAAAAAGGGTGGGGGGAGGAGCTGGCACAATGGCTCAACTGGCTAACCGGCTAATCCTCTTCCTCCAAGTGCAGGCATCCCATATAGGCACCTGTCCATGTCCCAGCTGCTCCAACCCCATTCCAGCTCCCTGCTTGTGGCCTGGGAAAGCACTGGAGGATGACCCAAAACCTTGGGACCCTGAAACTGCGTGGGAGACCCGGAAGGCGCTTCTGGCTCCTGGTTTCAGATCAGCTTCATCTCGGCTCCGGCCTTTGTGGCCATCTGGGGAGTGAACCAGAAGATAGAAGATCTCTCTCTGTTCCTCTCTTTGTAACTGTTTCAATAAATACATAAATTAAAAAATATAATATTGCTGTGGTCAAAATAATAGTCAATGCATTAAAAAAACACACAAGTGCCAAAACACACAAACAACAAAACACCCAAACAAGATCATTTGAATTGCTGTGAAGATAAACACATTTTCATTTTTAACAAATACGACGATGAACAATATATATGGGATTGACAAGGCCAAGCTGTGATGGTGATTTTCAAATGGATTTGCAGTGACTACCAAAAACCAAAAAAACAAAAAACAAAAAACACCTAATTTTACTTTCAGTTTGTTACTTAAGTAAAACGCTGTTCACACACAGGCCATATTTCTACAGACCGCCTTGGTTTTATTTTTGTACACAGTAGCTTTGCTTTGTTCAAAAAAAATTCTTGGGCCATATGGCATATTGATTTTTTTAAACCATTATGCTCGCTTCTAAAAAAAAAGGTGAGAAAGGAGGCCCAAGGAGCCACCTGCATGGATGAGAATCTTGGCAGAATGCAAACCCTTGGTTTTTGTAACAATTAGAGATTTTACCTTCAAGGTGCAGCACTCAAATATAACATTGGAAACAATGTAACATTTTGGAATGCTTTAAAAGCTAATGCGAGGAAGTGGTATAAACAGAATGATGAGTTTATTTTTTCTAACTAAAATTACAAGGTAATGGACACTGTGTGTGTGTAAAACTTAATTACCACCTATTTTAGCAAGCCTTTTACCTGTTCCTACCACGCATGTCTTTTGCATGAGTCAAATGAGGGTGTCGAGGTTGCAGAATCCCTGTGCACTCTCCATCCCTGACCCAGCCTCAAAATGCGATAGAAAACAGAAGGCGTAAGCAAGGGCAATGCAGGTGCAACACTGAGCACTTAAAAAAAAATTGTTCACCTGGGGTTCAGTTTTTGCAGCAATTTACGTCTGAGCTAATAAATCAAGAAAGCCTATGCAACACCATTCTTGCATAGGAATAACAGGGTGCTCAAAAAAATTTTTAAAAAGAACACTACACAGCGAAAAGCATTCAATAGAAAAAAAAAGAGGAAACTACATCTCCATTTTCACCATTTTTATACTGTTTTTCCTTTTTTATCCTCTCCTACAGAGCGAAGTCCAGTCTTCATTTCCTGTTCATCCCAAAGCAGCAGCCAAAGCCACAGCAGCAGCCTGGCCCGGTTTAGGAGATGAAAACAGAGCCCAAACACCGATCTTTCGACACCTGCGGCCCATCTAACGGGACCGAGAACATCCTGCATCAGCCCTCACCCCGCTGCAGACGACGCTCGCCTCCACCCATTTCTTTCAAAATCCATTTATGCTGTTTTTCCTGCAGCTCCACAAACAACCATCCTCCCTCCCACCACCGCCCGCACCCTTCGCCCGCAACGCTGTGCCCAGCCAGCTGCGAGTCCCGCCAAAGGGAGACTGCGGACTGCGGCGCCTGCAGACTCGCCCCGCCCGCCGAGCGCGCGATCTCGCCCGGGGGGCTCCGCCGTCTCCCCCAAAGCACCAGCAGCATCGCGCAGGGGTCGTGACCCCGAGAAGACCCCACCCTCGGGGGGGAGCCCACGTCGTGAGGAGGCGCGGTGGTCTTTGGAAACCCCTGGGAACCCTTGCGGACGCCCAGGCGGCCCCGGGGTGGCCCCGGCTAGCCGCGCCGCTCCCAGGTGGGTCTCGGCCGCCCGCGCTCAAGGCTCGTCCCCTCCCCAGGACGCCGGAGGAGGACGCCACCCGGGGCCCGCTCGTCACGACTCAGCCGGGAGAGGGTGGGGGAGAGGGAGGGGCTGGGGACAGGGAATAAAAAAGGCTGGGGAGGGAGCGGGGGCACCGCGGGGAGGGCGCTGGGGGGACCCCGGGCGGGCGGCGGGGGTGGGCGCGAGCGAGGGGACGAGGTGCCGGGGAGGGATGGAGAGGCTCCGGGGGCGACGGGGAGATGTGCGGTGACTGGGGGAGGCCGGCGGGCAGGGGCAGGGCGCGGGGGCCGCAGGTTCGGGTCCCTGGCCGGCGGCCGGCGCTGGGAGCCCCCTCAGGCCCGGCATGGCGAGGGTGGGCAGCGGCGGAGCCCGGGCGCCGCGGGGGCAGGACCACTTACTCTCTCCGACCACGGCTTTGAGGCCGATGGGGGCCATGGCGCTGCGCGACTCTGCCGGCTCCGACCTTCGTCTCGCGCCGCCCGCGGACCCCGCCGCAGCCCGCCGCCCCGCAGCGCGCTCGGGACCGACTGAGGCGCGGACGCGCGGGGGCGCGGCGCGGGCCAGAGCGAGGCTGCGGGGCCGCCGGCGTGCGCGCGCGGGGGGGCGGGGCCGGCCCGGGGCGGGGCCTCGGCTGTCAGGGCCGCGTCATCCACGCGCCTCCGCCAATCGCACTGCGGCCCGGGCGCCCGGCCCCGCCCTCCGGGCTGCGGCTGCCGCTCCCTCCCCGGCCGCTCCCGCGGAGAGTGCGCGCGCGCGCCCGGGGCGCAGGGTCCTAAAGTCCCCTGTGCCGCCTCCGCACTAGGGTGTCTGGCCGCTAGCCTCTTCCTGGAGGCCTTTCTGGTCATCCTCCGAGCCCTGCATGAATTCCGAGGCTGGCTGTCTCGTGAGCTACCGCGTGATGCCTGTGCTTATCCACACCCACCTGTGCCTGGGCACCTATGTCCACAGAACTGCCATTCTCAGAACTTAGTCTATGCCAAGCGCCCTACGGGCATCATCTCGCTCAACGCTCACCATAATTGGTCATTGTTTTCCATCTCCATTTTCAAATGTAGGGATAAAAAAAATCAGGTGAGAGATGACAGAAAAAAGCCCAAAATCGCTGCCCTTAGCTCCACTGTGCCTGTATCTGGAACTACAATCTAGCACCAGCCAGATTCCGGGCCCAGCCCTGGGATGCTCAGAAGGTTGGCGTTTCTAAGTTCCCAATCTAACAGAAGCATACAGTAGAAGTGGGGTTGACTCTGGCCCCAATACCTTCTTCCCATCCACATTTACCGAACTGGCCCCAGGTCAGCTTCCTTGAAGAAAAATGCGTTGTGCCCATTGAAACTCAAATAAAGAGAGTCAGCATTAAAATCAGTGACTCCACGTGACATGCTTGCAGGAGTCCTAGCCCCAGGTCCTTTTCTTTATGTTATTAAGAAATGGAGTTGTCTTAGAGCTATCACTGTGGCATATCAAACTAATCCTCCACCTTGTAGCTCCAGGTTCTAGTCCCAGTTGCTCCACTTCTCATCCGGCTTCTCGCCTGGGAAGGCAGCGGTGCGTGGTTCCAGGCCACTGCTTCCTACTGAACAAGACTCGGAGATCGCTTTCTGAAGTTCTGAAGCAAAGAGTGGCTCAGAGCCAGAACCAGAAGCCCCGGTCCTTGTTTTGCTTGCCAGCCCCAGGCCAGACAGATGCGGCCATCCTCCCACCCGATGGCAGCCCACACTGACAGTCCTCACTGCAGCGTCCCCAGACTAGGGTGGTGGTGGGATTAATGTGTCATCTCTCACACCTCTGTCCTCCCCTGGCCTGGGGAACAGGCCCCTGAATGTATTCAAGGAAGAACAGGCTCATTTGCCAACTGGGAGACCTATATCCATGTGCAAAGGTATGGGTTCCTTCCCTTTCCAGCTGGCACCAGTCAGCAGGGACACCTGCCATGAAAATGCGAAGTGCCAGCTAAGGTGTCGAGATGGCAGGGAGCTCTTGCTTTCATTCACCCATCAGGACTGCTGAGCGCTGCCCAGCCCCCGGCCATGTGCTGTGGGTAGACGTGAGTGGGAACTAAAGGGTCAGCCACAGGATCGAGTCCCCATTCTGACGAGCAGGACCGGTGAAGGGCTGCGAGCCACATAGCAGGGACTCTGTGGGCTGGGGTTCGGGCGCAGCCAGCCAGGAAACTAGCCAGGCCTGGAGGAATACCCAGACAGACAAATGCCCTGTGGCAACAAGAAGCTGGGCTTCGTCCAGGAACAGAGAAGTGACAGGAGGACTTAGCGGGTGGAGATGGGGAGGGGAGGAGCCCCGGGGTGGGCCTTGGTGCAGGGTCCTGGGACTCCTGGGTGGCCCCGCATCCTATGGAAGGTCAAAGCCGATCAAATGGAGGAGCAGCTGCTTGTTTTGTACTGGAAAGACCCAACAAGATATTTTCTGGGGATGCTCACTGGGGATGGCGAAATCAGCACAGAAGTGATTTAAATCAGGTGGCGAAGGGGGTGACAGACTGTGGCCTCGGGGCCGCCGTGGAGACCTCCCTACCTCACTGATACTTTCCCAAGGCATGAAAGAGGAACCAAAAGACCTTGCAGGCCTCTCGCGGGCCGGTGAGCCACAGGGAGTCACACATCGTGGCTGTCCTGTTCATTGACTAAGGGTTGGTTGCATGTCCGTACTGTGCAAAGAGCCCTTTGGAACTGGAGCCAGACTCGCTGCAGCCTACTGGTATCTCACTGTCCGGGGTGGGGTGGGGAGGTGCGCAGGACGGCCAAGTCACCCGCTCAACGTCATGGCTTTCAGCGCAGTCCCAGCACTCCACCTGACATCTCCATGCCCAGGGGAGACTGTCCAGGGCCCAGTCCCAGTGCCCTGCTGCAAGAAGAGGTTTGGTTGTGTGGACAATTTGTTGAAGTGCATCAACAAAGAGAAGATGAACCGCTCCGAAGTTTGAACCCCAGCGAGTTCTCCGCTCCCCCCCACCAGGTCCCTAACTCTAGCCCAGCTTGCGAGCGAGGCGGGGCTAAGGCCACTGGATGCGCAGAGCGGGTCCTGGTCCCCTCCGGCCAGCGCGCAGCTGCCCCTGCAGTTGCGCATGCGCGGCCTGCAGCCTCTGCAGAGCCCAGTGCGGCTCGGCGCTTGGGGTGGGAACTGTCCTGTGATTTACGCTCGCGTCACATGCCGCCGAGGAGCCTCGGGAGCCTGCGAGTGGGGCAGGTGGGAAGACGGATGCGCAAGAGGTTGCGGGGAGGGATCTAGAACCAGAAGCAGCGATGGGGCAGACCGGAGACTGACAGGTTTTGGCTGCCTCCGCGCAACCCCACTGTGTCCTCCAGGCCTCCCCTGTAATGCTGGAGAGCTCTGGGGGCGGAGCCTAGCCCACCTGGAGGTTGGCAGCCACCTCCCAGTGGTTTGCGAATGCTTGGTGGGCTGCGTTTCCCTTCGGGTCCTTCCTCCTGGCTGCTGGACCTTCGGACTGTGTTATGAGTCTTGGACCATTGGACCTGAGGAATTCAAGATAATAGCTACGCTTTACCCAGTCCTGGCAACCTGCTGAGGCTCCAGCGACTACTGCAGTCATTGTTGAAAATGGCACAACCTGAGACTGCGTCGAATCAGTACTGGCATATATATGAGCTGCGCACGTCAGATGTGGGTTATGCCTGGGAAGGACTCCGTCTTTGTCCTGCTGTGTTTTTTTGTTGTTTTGTTTTGGTTTTTTGCTGCTAGATGCATTGGTAGGGAACACAGGCGCGATGTCTTCGCTGCTCTCAGCCTCCCTCTTCCAAACACTCCCCCTACAGCAAGCAGGTGGGCAGAGAGCTACTTAAATGCGCAACAGCCTTGCCCCTTCAGAGTTCACAGTCTTGGAGGACTTAAGTCCAGGATACAATATCAGAAGCCTTTTTCTTTTTTCCCCCAGAAGGCTAAGTAAGTCACGCTCGTAAACTTAAAGCACTGTAGGGGCCCAGAGGTGTAACATCACAGATGCGGCCAAGTACACACACCTGCCTTCGCCAGAGGAGCAGAAGCTACTCAGATCCGGCAATGACCAAGAGTGGACGGTAGCAGCCGCTGAGGCACCTCCCATTGTCCGACGTTACAGTGGAGTTTTTCTTTTTTTCACATACTCATAGCACCACTCCAGCCAAAGAAGGCCGACCTGTCAGTCACATTTCCCACCAGGTGATCTGCACACAAGCCTGGGGGTCTAGACTAATTGCTCTGTAAGAGGAGGCTGGGTGCCCCAGGATCTAGACTGGGAGCCACAGGTCCCACACAGGCACTGATGCTCCCTGCTCACGGGCGCCTCCTAGTGAGCAGCGCTCGGGACAAGGTGGGGGGCACTTCCTCTCAAAGTTGAGGGCCACAAGAGGGGTCCCCCTACTTAGTGTGGCCCTGGGGCAGCGGACAGAGTCAGGCCAGCCACTGTGTAGTGGGAGGCTAAGAGCAGCTGATGCAGGCAGCCTTGTTTGTCCAGACCGTGTGAGTCCTTCAGGGCTGGGCAAGCACAGGAGCATGGAGGGGCCCCCAAGAATGGCAGATGGGAAAGGCACGTGACTTCAGCCATGAGGCAAGGGGGAGAGGGAGGAGGGCTGGAAGTTGGTTGAATGCACAGAGAACAGAGTTAAAATACCTGCATGTGATGGGCCTGGCACAGTAGCCTAGTGGCTAAAGTCCTCACCTTGCACACACTAGGATCCCCTATGGGCGCCAGTTCTAATCCCAGTTGCCCCACTTCCCATGCAGGGAGCAGTCGAGGATGGCCCAAGACATTGGGACCCTGCACCTGTGTGGAAAACCTGGAAGAAGCTTCAAATTGGCTCAACTCCATCCGTTGCGGCCACTTGGGGGATGAACCAGCGAACAGAAGATCTTTCTCTCTGTAATCTCCTTTTTTCTGTGTATCTGCCTTTCCAATAAAAATAAATAATTTTAAATAAATTTCTATGTGTAGAAATCTTTGTATTCTTTTTTGAGATTTATTTATTTTTATTACAAAGTCAGAAGTACAAAGAGGAGAAGAGACAGAAAGGAAGATCTTCCATCCGATGATTCACTCCCCAAGTGACTGCAACAGCCAGTGTTGCGCTGATCTGAAGCCAGGATCCAGGAACCTCCTCCAAGTCTCCCACGCTGGTGCAGGGTCCCAAAGCTTTGGGCCATCCTCGACTGCTTTCCCAGGCCACAAACAGGGAGCTGGATGGGAAGCAGGGCTGCTGGGATTAGAACCGGCGCATATGGGATCCTGGTGTGCTGAAGGCGAGGACTTTGGTTGCTAGGCCACCGCGCCGGGCACTCTCTCTTTCTTTCTAATAAATGAATAAGGAGAGTGAGAGCGAAGGGAATAATGGAGCCTGAGGACTGAGAGATGAAGTCAAATCGAACCGAAGAAAGAGCATAGCTGGACTTGTGGGCCCCACACTGTGTAGCAAGGCACCCTGCGTGAGATGACACAGTACCCTGGAGGCAGGTGGAATGCTTTAACTTTTGGAGGAAAACACAATGCAGTCACCCATTGAGCACTAAGCACTACTAAACAGAAGCGGGATAGACCCTGGAGACGCCACAAGAGAGAAAGGGAAGAAATCCTGCCCATGGAAAGCTGACATCCTGGAGGGGAAGCAGAAGTCAGTGCAGGGTCGATAGTACGAATGGCTAGAAAGTGTCAGAAGCGCAGTGCTTAAGACAAGGCAAGGTGCAGCGGCGGGGACAGTCCTTTGTATTTGAAGCTCTTGAACGCGTATGCAGTCAGGACGTACCTGCTGGTGTACAGGTGTGAGTGGTGCCAGGTAACCATCCGTGCAGTCAGGACCCTGGTCAGGACGTATCTGCTGGTGCACAGGTGTGAGTGGTGCCAGGTAACCATGCAGTCAGGACCCCGGTCAGGACATACCTGCTGGTGCACAGGTGTAAGTGGTGCCAGGTAACCATCCATGCAGTCAGGACCCTGGTCAGGACGTACCTGCTGGTGCACAGGTGTGAGTGGTGCCAGGTAACCATCCGTGCAGTCAGGACCATGGTCAGGACGTACCTGCTGGTGCACAGGTGTGAGTGGTGCCAGGTGATGACCCATGTACCTGGGAGTGTTTTGTCCTTCCCTTCTCTGTTGAAGGGCTTCCTGGAAGAAGTGTCATTTACGGTGAATCCAGGGTCTCTTTCGGGTGATTATCACAGTCAGTTATGAACACACTTAGATCTGATGTCAGTATTCTATTTCATGTTGACAGGTGTTTGGCAGAGGAGGGCACACATTAGCATGCCCCCATGGACAGATGAGAAAACTGAGGTGTTAGGAATGCCAGGCCTAAGGGCTACCAGGCAGTGTGGTGCTGCATGCTAAACCCCTGCCCGTGATGCCGAAATCCCATATGGGCACTTGGGTGTGCCACTTCGGATCCAGCTCCCTATTAATGTGCTTGGGAAACCAGTGAAAGATGACCCAAGTGCTTTGGTCCTGCTGTCCACGTGGACACCACAATGGGTCCCAGGCTCGTTGGTTTCAGTGTGAAGGCGTCTCAGCTACTGTGGCCATTTGAGGAGTAAACCACTAGATAAAACCTCTCTCTTTCTCTCTCTAACTCTGCCTTTCAAATATATAAATAAATCCTTAAGAAAAAAAAATGGGGCCCGGCGGTGTGGCCTAGCGGCTAAAGTCCTCGTCTTGAATGCCCCGGGATCCCATTGGACGCCGGTTCTAATCCCGGCAGCTCCACTTCCCATCCAGCTCCCTGCTTGTGTAATGGGAAAGCAGTCGAGGACAGCCCAATGCATTGGGACCCTGCACCTGTGTGGGAGACCAGAAGAGGTTCCTGGTTCCTGGCTTCGAATTGGAGCGTTCCGGCCGTTGTGGCTCACTTGGGGAGTGACTCATCGGATGGAAGATCTTCCTCTCCGTCTGTCCTTCTCTCTGTATATCTGACTGTAGTAAAATAAATAAATCTTTAAAAAAAAAAAAGGAAAAAAAAAATGAACACAAGGCCTTGCCTGGGTCCCACAGAAAACAGCTGGGCTGAAGTTTCAACTCAGGCCTGTCTGGCCTGGAGTGGCCTTGTCCAGTTCCCCAACAACATCTGCTTTCACGTGCTCCTGCCTGCCCCCACCTGCCGCCACCTGCTGCCACCTGCTGCCACCTGCCCCCAACTATCCTCACCTATCCCTACCTATCCCCACCTGCCCCCACCTGCCCCCACCTGCCCCCACCTGCTCCCACCTGCCGCCACCTGCCCCCACCTGCCGCCACCTGCTGCCACCTGCTCCCACCTGCTGCCACCTGCCCCCAACTATCCTCACCTATCCCTACCTGTCCCCATCTGCCCCCACCTGCCGCCACCTGCCCCTACTGCCCGCCCCCGTCCCCTTTTGCCCCTCTGATGCAACCTCTGGGGACAGCAAGGAGGAAGAGAAGCCAGGAAGCTCTCAGCAAAGGGGAATGGCTGGGCAGTGCAGCTGCTGCTAGACCTGGAGCCTGGTTTTCTATTTGCAATTCTGTTTTCCCAGAAGTTTAAACAAGATTTATTTATTTAGTGGAAAGGCAGAGTCAGAGAGAGAGAGGGCGAGAGAGATCTTCCACCTGCTGGTTCACTCCCCGAGTGACCGCAACCGCCAGAGCTGAGCCGATCTAAATCCAGGAGCCAGAAGCTTCTTTCAGGTCTCCCACATGGGTGCAGAGTCCCAAGGACCTGAGCCATCTTCCACTGCTTTCCCAGGCCACAAGCAGGGAGCCAGAAGGGAAGTGGAGCTGCCGGGACATGAACCAGCGCCCATATGGGATGCCACTGCCACAGGTGGAGGTTAGCTTACTGTGCCACAGTGATGCTGGGCCTGTTCTCATTCTTAGACAACCTCTCCCCACTCCACCTCCTTATTGATGTTCCAGGCCTTACAAAACCTGGATGCATCAGTGGGTGGGTTGCGTATCATCACACCCAGGAGGTGTCACTGCGGAGGAAGATAATTACTTAGCAACGGGAGCCCTCTCTCCGGGGTCCTGGAAAGCAGACCTGCAGAGCCTGGGAAAGGCAGAAGTGCCTGTCCCCAACGCAACATTAACCACAGGCTGTCTCAGCAGCCCCGGCTCTCTGCCTCCTCCCTCTGCTGTCTCCCTGGCTTTTCTGCCCTTCCCTACTCATCCCTCCCTTTCATACAGTAGGTCTGAAGTGCTGTGGGAGAGTCAGGGATCCAATGTCCTGGGTCTGGACCTGCTTTTTTTTTTTTTTTTTTTAAGAGAGTCTACTCTTGTTTATTTGAAAAGTCACATCTCACACATATACACCCCAAAGACGGGAGAGATGTCTTCCGTTCACTTGTTCACTCCTCTCAAATGACCTCAGTAGCCAGGGCTGGGGCCAGGCTGAGATCAGGAGCCCAGAGAGCCATCTGCATCTCCCAGGGGTCCAAGTACCTCGGCCATCTTCCTGGCTTCGGACCGCCTCAGCTGCAGGCGTTGGAGCATTTGGGGAGTGAACCAGCAGACAGAGGACCTCTCGCTCTGTCTCTATCTCTACTTTCTCTATAAAATCTGCCTTTCCAATAAAAATAAATAAATAACTCTTTTTAAAAATAAAAGTGAAGAGGGCCCAGCACAGAAGCCTAGCGACCAAAGTCCTCACCTTGCACGTGTATGGGCACTGGTTCATATCCCAGCAGCTCTGCTTCCCATCCAGCTCCCTGCTTGTGGCCTGGGAAAGCAGTCGAGGACAGCCCAAAGCCTTGGGACCCTGCACCTGCGTGGGAGACCTGGAAGAAGCTTTGGGCTCCTGGCTTCAGATCAGCTCAGCTCCGGCTGTTGGGGCTGATTAGGCAGTGAACCATTGGACAGAAGATCTTCCTCTCTGTCTCTCCTCCTCTCTGTATATCTGACTTTCCAATAAAAAATAAAATGTCTTTGAAAAAAAAGAAAAATAGAAGTGAAAAAATAAAAAAATAAATAAATAATGAGAAGAAAAAAGTGAAGCAGCAGGACTCAACCCGGTGCTCTGACATGGGATGCTGATGTTGTGGGTGGCGCCATAACCCCGCGTGCCACAATGCTGGATGGGCCTGCTTGCTGGTGGCTCTTCTAACTACCTCTGTCCTCCACACCTCAGCTTTCCTATTGCCCACCTGTACACAATCAGGTGGGCCTGACTCCTCATCCCTGCAGGCCTTGCTCACACTGGAGGTGTCCCTGGCCTGACTCACGGCTCAGGGCTCCCTGCCCAGACCTTTAGGGCATCCTGCTATGGGGTTCCACAAGGACCTCCCTGCTTCTTCCCAGGGACTCCTCTCTGCCCTGCTCTGTCTGCCTAGCCCCCGACTCCCCTCCCTCCCTTCCAGGCCATACCATGTGCAATCCCCTGCCCCAGCACTGCCTTGGACTCTGGCTAGGCAGGGGAGGAATCTTAGCAAACATATAAGGCACAAAACAAAAATAGCGGTTATATTGCTGCACGGGCCCTGGCTGTCTCAGACATCTGCTTGCCACATCCCGCCCTGCAGCCTAAAAATACCTGCTTCCTTCTGTGCACAGCCACCAAGGGCTGCTTCTCGCACTGATGGGAGTTGAGGAGGGCTGTCCCTAGGACTTGCACGCCCTGCGCTGGAGGGAGTGGCCTGAGTTTGGGTCCCAGTTCCTTTTCTGGTCCCAGGTTCCTGCACAGGCATGTCCTGGTGGTGGCTCAAGCAGCTGGGTCCCTGCCATCCCCGTGGGAGACCTGGATGGATTTGCCAGCTCCCATCTTCAGCCCAAAGACAGACCAGGAAACTGAGACTCAGAGCAGGGGAGGGGGCTTACCCAAGGGAACAGCCAGTAAGTCAGATCCTTAAGTAATTCCACAGACATGGAAAGCACAGCCGAAGGGGAGACTCTTTGCTGGGCTCAGCTGCAGGTCAGCCAGCAGGAGCGGGGGCCTGAGAGGGTGGTGCTGGGCTCAGCTGCAGGTCAGCCAGCAGGAGCGGGGCCTGAGAGGGCGGTGCTGGGCTCAGCTGCAGGTCAGCCAGCAGGAGCGGGGGCCTGAGAGAGCAGTGAAGGGCTCAGCTGCAGGTCAGCCAGCAGGAGCGGGGCCTGAGAGAGCAGTGAAGGGCTCAGTTGCTCTTTCTGCCCCAGGTTTCAGCTTAGCTTGCTGTTGCTTCTCACCCTGCTCTGAGTTACATTCTTGGTCATTTCATTTACCATGGATTTTCTTTGTCTTGCTTTTTAAATTCAAAAAATTTTTTTGCATTAGGGGCCCAGCGCCATAGCCTATCGGCTAAGGTCCTTGCCTTGCAGCCACTGGAATCCCATATGGGCGCCGGTTCTAATCCCAGCAGCTCTGCTTCCCATCCAGCTCCCTGCTTGTGACCTGGGAAAGCAGTCGAGGACAGCCCAAAGCCTTGGGACCCTGCACCTGCGTGGGAGACCTGGAAGAAGCTTTGGGCTCCTGGCTTCGGATTGGCTCAGCTTTGGCCATTGCGGCCACTTGGGGAGTGAATCAATAATGGGCGGAAGATCTTTCTCTCTCTCTTTCCTCTCTGTATATATTTGCCTTTCCAATAAAAATAATAAAATCTTTTTTAAAAATACTGCATTAAGCAATTTATTTTTCTTTATTATTTGTTTGTTATTTAATTTTTAAAAGATTTATTTATTTTTATTGGAAAGTTAGATTCACAGAGAGAAGCAAAGACAGAAAGAAAGATGTTGCATCCACTGCTTTGCTCCCCAAGCAGCCTCAACAGCTGGAGCTAAGTTGATTCAAAACCAGGAGTCAGGAGCTTCTTCCGGTCTCCCATGCAGGTTTAGGGTCCCAAGACCTTGGGCCATTCTCCACAGCTTTCCCAGGCCACATGCAGGGAGCTGGAAGGGAAGTGGAGCAGCCGGGGATACAAACTGGCACCCATATAGGATCCTGCAGCATGCAAGACAAGGACATTAGTCCGCACTGGGCCCAATTTGTTTTTTCTTAATTGCTGAGACTCTGGGCACACGCTTACATTTTACACCCTGGGGCGGTTGTTGTGGCCCCACTGGGGAACCCTACATCCTCTCTGAGATGACCTGGCTCAGGTCCCCGGGGCCTGGGCTTGCTCTCCGCCTTCCTGCTGATGCGATCCTGGGAGGCAGCAGGTGATGTTGGGTTCCTGCCACCCATGGGGAGACCCGGGTCTCCCTGAAGTCAGAGGGAGAGCAGATCTCTTTGAAGCCCGAAGCCAGATGAGGCACCTGGCTTCATTCTGAACCTACCCTGGTTATTGTGGCCATTGGAGAAGAGAACCAGGATGGAAGATCTCTCTCTTCTTTTTCTCTGATTTTTAAATAAATAAATACAAATACAAATATATATATATATATATAAGTTTGTGGAAAATAAAATTGAAAGACAAGTTTATTGTGTTACAAAAAATGTTTTTGATCCATTAATATAAAATGGTCTTAAAAAGTTCCTGGAGGCATGGGTGTGATACTTAAGACTCCACTTGGGGGCCCAAGCCATGGCATAGCTAAGCCTCTGCCTGCAGCACCAACATCCCATGGGGGGCCAGTTTGAGTTGTGGCTGCTCCACTTTCCATCCAGTTTCCTGCTGATGGTCTGGGAAAACAGTAGAGAATGGTTTAAGTCCTTGGGCCCCTGCACTCATGTGGGAGACCCATAAGAGACTCCTGGCTCCTAGCTTCAGGTTGGTTTACCTCTGGCCACTGCAGTTATTTGGGGAGTGAACCAGTGGATGGAAGATTTCTTTTTCTCTCATTCTCTCTGTAAATCTGCCTTTCAAATAAATCAATGAATCTTTATGAAAAGTAGATGGTGATTAGGACTGGACTACTGGTTTGCTTTGTTAGAAGAAGGGCATGACAGTATCCTGGGCCTGGGGCTTTCTGAGTCTGACCCTGGTGGGTGTCAGACAAGAGCCTGCCTATGCAGAAGCGTGCCAAGCTCTGCCGTGAGACCTGTACAACTGACCATACAGCCACGGCCGCGATTCCAGGAACATCCACCTGGGGGCGCGCCACGCTGAGCCATGACCAACACATCCTCCATAGAGTACTTTTAGGAAAGCATGTGGTTGAGCTAGCATGCCCCGGGGGTGGGGGTGGAACAGTGACTGAGATGGTAAGGGGGTATGAAGGAGAAGCTGGGCCTTTGAGCCCATGCCCTGTGCCTCATTTCTACCCTGCAGGAGTCGAACATGCAGACCTCTTTTATTGACCACCAGGGGGCTATGTGTTCCTAAGTGACCACTGAGGCAGCCTGAATCCAGTGTGCAAGGCAGTCTCCCTGGGGCCCCCACCCGCCCCCAGGACACTGTCCTTCTTCCAGAGCATCCTTGTGGGAGGCGACAGGATGAAAAGAAATCCTGATATTTTACTCCATGGTTGTGGTGGTAGCTGGCTACAGTGCGGTGTTATGCTTGGGATGGAACCAGGATCTTACAGGGAACACACCTGGCTGAGCCCCGACCTGCCGCAGGGGAGAGCGGGGCCTGCCCTTAAAGGTGCTATCTCACACCCACATCATTCCTTTTAGTCTGACACTCCTTTCCTTCTGGGCATCCTGTCTGCCCTCAGTGGTCACTTCCTCCCAGACCTGTTCCTGGTCCAGGCCCTGGTGGCCCAGGTCACACACCAGCCCCTCTCCTAGGAAGGCCTCTGGTCATATGCCACACCCTCCTCATTTGGGGCTCCCGGGGGCCTCGTCCTTGATCTCCATCTTGGCACCTGTCCCTGTGATGTCATCAGAATTGGAGTTCAGTGTGGACCTGCCTGCCCTTCCAGGCCGGACTCCGATTGTTCTGGGAGAAGTGCCCGGCCAGGGGCTGTCACTCTGTGGTGGCCCCCCAGGATTGAGGAGGGGACAGAGGGAGGGAATAGATACAAAACCCAGAGCCCATCTAGCCTTTGGAGAGCAGTTGT
The DNA here is from genome assembly GCF_030435755.1 of Ochotona princeps. NCBI lineage: Eukaryota > Metazoa > Chordata > Mammalia > Lagomorpha > Ochotonidae > Ochotona > Ochotona princeps. The sequence continues at coordinate 5,146,212 of NC_080845.1, forward strand.
CCCTGCATGAGGGCAGCAGGGTCTCTTGGGTGGGCAGAGACAGAAGCGCCTGGAAACCCTTTCAAGTTACAGGAAGAGATCTGACAGGGAGGCAGGGATGAGGGTGGGGCTTACTTGAAGGTAAAAGGCATTAATTTCAAGTCCCCAGAGCAGGAAATACTTGGTGAAAGGGGACAGGCTGCTTGGAAACCAGGCTCCCGGAAGGCTTAGCCTTGGCCTTGTTTGCTGACCTGCTCCTTGCTCTGGGGGCCTGGCAGCTCACCTGGGTTCTGCGCGACTCTTCTGCCAGTGAATGAGAAGTGCTGAAGAGGGCTGCATGTCCACCCCCGCATGTCCATTCCCCTCACGTCCACTCCCCGCATGTCCATGTGCCCACTCCATTGTGTCTAACCCCGTGTCCACGCTCCATGCACCCACTCCCCTGCCTGTCCATTTCCCACGTGGTCCGTGTTCTATCCTGCTGCTGGAGTGCTGTGTTTCAGGGATGGACCCAGGTGGCCAACCTCATCAACCTCACCACTGTCACGTGTAAAATGGAGCAATTCCTAGCTCAGCCTGCAGGACCCTGTCATGGCGTAAGCACACATACATGGGGGGAGTGCCTGGCCTCCAGGGTGGGCCTAAGGCGACGGCTGGTGTTGCGTTCAGCATTCGCGAGTCATGACCATGTGGCGTGAGGCGGCTGTGGACACGGCTCTAGCTAGAGCACTGTCTCTTACAGGATACTGGGCTGACTTGGGGATGGGCGGGACTTGGGCCCTGGACAGGATCAGCCTCCTTGGCAGAAGGCTCAGCAGCCTAGCCCTTTGGGTCTGAAATGCCAATAGCCCCTGCCGGTTTCCACTCCCCACCCCAGGGCCCCGCCACACTTGGGGCTCCATGCTGCACAGATGTGTGTGTAGCAGGGCAGCTAATGGGGGCAGAGAGCCAGCGTACTTGCCTGATGTGACACCTGCCCCTGTCAGTCATCACTAACTTGCCTAATTCTCATGGCAGCACTACACAGGACCGGGCACCCAGGGCCTTGCCAGCTTCCTGCTTCTGGATTCCTGGCCAGCCCTTAACACCCAGTGGCCCATTGCCTACCCTGGAAACCCAGATGTGGGTTCTCCCTAGCTCCACCTTCCTCCCAGGATTCTGTCTCTGTCCTGGTCTCCCTCAAGTCTGCAACCCATAATGCGTTTCACCTGCCAGACCGTCCCCTTAGTGAGACCAGGGACCCCCATCGGTGGTTGCTCTGGCACCTTATGGGGGTTCAGGGCGAGCCCCATTCTCCAGAGAAGGCCTGGAGGACAGACATGAGTAAGACCTGAGGGAGAGGGGAAGGGGGATCAGGCTGGGTGGAAGGGCCCCTGGAGGGAGCTGGGCTCAGCCTCACCACAGTTAGTCACCAGGAGGGCTGGGCAGGCTGCAGGGCTGGCCTGGAAGGCTCTGAGTCACCAGCCCGCCTACTGGTGAGCTGGTGAGGGGCAGCTGTGGCCCAACAGGAAACTGAATCTGACATGGAGGACGTGGGTGGGGCTGTTGGGGGCCCCAGTCCTTCAAGCTGGCCCTGGGGGAAGTGGGCTGTATTGGCCAGCCTGACTCCCACACAGGCAGACAGGCTAGGGGCCAGGATCTTACCCCGCCCCCCAACACACACTGGTCCCTGCTCTGTGTGGAGGCCTGGGACAAGGAGGTAAAACTGTGATGCCAAGAATATGACAGGAGGCCCGGTACAATGGCTTAGCGGCTAAAATCCTTGCCTTGAACGTGCTGGGATCCCATATGGGCGCCGGTTCTAATCCTGGCAGCTCCACTTCTCATCCAGCTCCCTGCCTGTGGCCTGGGAAAGCAGTCGAGGATGGCCCAAAGCCTTGGTACCCTGCACCCATGTGGGAGACCCGGAAGAAGCTTTGGGCTCCCGGCTTCGGATCAGCTCAGCTACAGCCATTGCGGAACACTTGGGGAGTGAATCATTTAACAGAAGATCTTCCTCTCTGTCTATCCTCCTCTCTCTGTATATATCTGACTTTGCAATAAAAATAAATAAATCTTACAAAAGATTAGAATGTGACAGGGACACAGCAAGTGTCTGGGACCGCTGACTGCTGTGTGGTCACTTGAGAAGGACAGCTTGATGCCTTGCAGCGAAAGCCTCAACTGTAAGTTCAGAATTGCTTTTTCCCTTTCATGTAAGATGCATACATTCACGAGGAAGATTAGGGAACCCATTCAGGTGTCTGCATCCCCTGCTTTCCCCCCACCCCCGAATCCAGCTTCCTGCCAATGCAGACCCTGGAAGGCAGCAGATGCCTGAAGGGAATGGATTTTCCTGCCACCGAGTCTCCACATTGGGCTGAGTTCCTGGTTCCAGACTCCTGCCCCAGCCCCCAGCTGTCCCAGAGCAACGGATGGGAGCTGTCTTTGTCTCTCAAATCAAAGCCATGCGCTCTCTCTCTCTCTCTTTCTCTCTCACACACACAGAGTTCAGTGTAGCAATCTCACTTTCAGAAATGTCGCATCACTGGGGCTGACACTGTGGTGCAGTGAGTTACACCACTGCCTGTAATGCAGGCATCCTATAGCAAGGGCTGTTTTCAGTCCCGCTACTCTGCTTCCGATCCAACTTCCTGCTAATGCTCCTGGGAAGGAAGCAGCAGTAGCCCCCAGGTACCAGGATGGAGTTTCAGCCTGACCCAGACCTGGTTCTTGTGGCCATTTGGGGAAGGAGCCGGAAGGAAAAACTTTCTCTGCTTTCTTCTCTCTGTCACTTCGACTTAAAAAAAAAAATGGGGCCCAGCATAGTAGCCCACCGGCGGCCCCCCGCTTCCCATCCAGCTCCCTGCTTGTGGTCTGGGAAAGCAGTCAAGGACGGCCCAAAGCCTTGGGACCCTGAACCCATGTGGGAGACCTGGAAGAAGTTCCTGGCTCCTGGCTTCGGATGGGCTCAGCTCCGGCCGTCGTGGCCACTTGGGAGTGAATCATCGGACAGATCTTCCTCTCTGTCTCTCCTCCTCTCTGTATGTCTAACTTTCCAATAAAAAATAAAATAAATATTTAAAATCTATATATATTGGAAAAGCTAGTGGAAGGTGCTGATTGAGGTGTACAGGGTGTGACAGACCTGGCCTGCTGTGGGCAGGTGGTGCGAAAAAGGAAGAATGGGTTTAGTCTGGGGCTTGTGGGGTAAGATGGAGAGAGGGCTGGAATTTTGGACAGTTCTAGGTAGGATGGGGCTTGGCAAGTCTGAGGCTGTAGCAGTCTGGGGTGTCAGAGGAGGGTCAGGGAAAAGGGGCAGAGGGTGGCAGGAACCCCAGATGCCATGTTTAGGGGTCTGGCTGCATCTGAAGGACAGTGGGAGCCACGGAAGGGTAGAAGCAGAGAGAAGACATGGAACTGTTTCTGTTTGAGAATAATCTGCCTGGCTGGCAGCAAGGAACAAATGAGAGACTGGACAGGTGCCCAGATGGGAGTCACAGGGCTTGGAATTGGGGGTGCATTGCGAGGGGGGACGGTTCAACCACAGAAGGAGCCAGGGAAGCGCTGAGGGGGCCAGGGCCACATGGGACAGACTGAAGCTCTGGTTCTTTCCACCGCCCAAGAGTTCATACAGAGGGGAGGCCCGGGCTGCGTGCCAGGCTCCTGCCCGTCTGTACCAGGGGCCATGCCAACCCAGTAAACAGAGGTGGACACTCGATACCCCTTAAAAACAAAATCCTGATTCATTCACACTCCCTGCTGTTTACTGGAGGTGTTTGTTTTTTTTCCTCCTGGTCTATTTCAGGTCTGACAGGTTTGTGGGGAAGTGCTGAGCTGAGGCCCACAGCCAACAGGGAGGGAGGGCCCCTCCTCTTCCCCCACCTGGCAGGGAGGCATCTTGACCTAACCCTGCCAACTGTTCAGGGACAAGTCCCTTCCCTTCTCTGGGTGGGCCTTCGTCCAAGCTGGGGTGGTAGCTCTCTGCAACCCTTCTTTCAAGACAGTCTGTCTTCTTCACCCTTGGGTCCCTGGCTGCAAACGTGCTGAGGGTGGGGCTGGGCGAGGCGGCCCTGCGGGTAGGTGGCTCTCGGCAGAAGCCACTTCCTGACTCAGGAGTGATGACTCAGGAACTGGAGGTGGCATTCCTGTTCAGGAGGGGGCAGGCCCAGCAGGTGAGCCCCAAAATCAGCATTGCTCCATCCCTGGCTGAGGGCTTGCCAGAGGGTGGGACAGCCCCATGGACAAAAACCACAACCTGCAACCCCAGGGTCCAGAGAGACGGTAGAGCTGTGTGCCCAATCCTCCACTCTACCAGGACTGGCGGACTGTCGCTATAGAAAGAACTCTTAGGAATTAATCAAGAAAAACCAAAGACATTCCAATAAACAATCAGGTAGAGTGTATAAATTAAACACACACACACGCACACAAACGGCCTGAAAATATGTGAAGAGATGCTTCAATGGACTCAACACTGCAGAGTACCCATAAAAAAAGCCTTAAGGGCCCGGCACAGTAGCCTAGCAGCTAAAGTCCTCGTCTTGAATGTGCCAGGATCCCATTTAGCTGCCAGTTCTAATCCCAGCGGCTCTGTTTCCTATCCAGCTCCCTGCTTGTGGCCTGGGAAAGCAGTCGAGGACGGCCCAAAGCCTTGGGACCCTGCACCTGTATGGGAGACCTGGAAGAGGCTCTGGGCTCCTAGCTTTGGATTGGCTCAGCTCTGGCCGTTGAGGCCACTTGGGGAATGGATCATTGGACAAAAGATCTTCCTCTCTGTCTCTCCTCCTCTCTGTTTATCTGATTTTCTTATAAAAATAAATAAATCTATAAAACAAAACAAACAAACAAACAAAATAGCCTTAAGTCCATGGGTGAGGGACATTCATGGCGGTCTGGAAGTTTGACTCCTGGAATCCCTCAAGGTGCTGATGGCTGTACTTGAGTTTACTTTGCTTACACAAAAGAAAAATCCCAAAGACTGAGTCACCTGCACGCTGCAGAGAGCTGAGCAGTTTGCGTCAGTTTTGGACACTGAAGCTGCCTGCTCATCAGAAGTCAGCACCTACCCCTGGCTGTGGGGCTGCCTTTCCCTTGCCTGGGGGTCTGGGGCCTGGGGGCCTGGTGGCCTGGGGGCGGGGACCATGCAGCCTCCACTCTGCCTTGGCTTTATGCTGGTGCTTCAGCATGGCCTGCCATGTGCACACAATGCAACATATGTATCCGTTCTTAATTTTTATTTATTTGAAAGGCAAAGTTGGTGGAAGAGACAGAGCTCTCCCCAGCCACTGATTCACTCCTCAGCTGCCTGCCATAGTCAGGGCTGAATCAGGCCTGAGCTAGGGACCTGGAGCTCCAGCCAGCTCCCTCTCTTGCGTGTGACAGGAACCCAAGCCCTCAAGCCCTCAATCCCTCATCACTTGCTGTCACTCAGTGTGTGTGTTAGCAGGAAGCTGGAGCCAGAAGTGTATGTGTGTGTGTGTGTGTGTGTGTGTGTGTGTTCAAACCCGGGTGCTTATTGCAGGATTTGTGAGTCCCAAATGGTGAATCAGCTGCTGTACCAACCTGTCCTGGAATATGATGCTTTAAAATCCTGGGAGCAGAACCCGGCATGATAGTGTAATGGTTAAAATCCTCGCCTTGAACGTACCGAGATTCCATATGGACACTGGTTCTAATCCCGGCAGCTCCACTTCCCATCCAGCTCCCTGCTTGTGGCCTGGGAAAACAGTTGAGGACAGCCCAAAGCCTTAGGACTCTGCACCCATGTGGGAGACTCAGAAAGAAGTTCTTGGCTCCTGGCTTTGGATTGGCACAGCACTGGCCATTGTGGCCACTTGGGGAGTGAATCATCGGATGGAAGATCTTCCTCTCTGTCTCTTCTCCTCTCTGTACATCTGCCTTTCCAATAAAATAAATAAATCTTAAAAAAAATCCTGGCAGCAGTTTAAACAAGGGTTACATGGTCATGTGTGTTTATTCCTCCACCAGAAGTTGGGAGGATTATACGAGGCAGGAGATGGGGCCCGACTTTAGCAGGTGGTGTGGGCTCCAATAAATGGTACCTCTTCCAGAACCTTCCAGATCTCAAGATATCACCCACTCCCCTATCCCCCAAGGACTTGCTGCACCACCCTCCTAGGTGGTACCCACCTTGCCTGGCTCACCTGTCATTGTACCCCATCTTCATGCTCATTAGTCCCTGAAGTCAATTTACTGATTTATCATCTTTCTCTCCCAGCCTGAAACTGTAACTTCCTCAAGGGTGGGGACCTGGTCTATCTGGTGTGTTCATCTTTCCCCATGACCCGTAACCACACCTGAAAAGCAGCAGGCGCTGGACAGAAGGGTGCTCTCATTTTAAAGACACTGAATGCAACATAATTTTTGCAACTATCTTCAGCGTGCTGAACAGGTCACATTCACCCCTTCCAGAGCTTTCCCCAAGGGAGCTCTCATCTGTCCTATGCTGGCAGGCAGTAACAATGTTTCCTGAGGATTGAAATAATCCACTGCCTAAGAGGGATGCCAGCAGGTGTAGTCCCCCCGCCCCACCCCCATTTGCACAATGCCTTACCACTACACTCATCATCTCATGAACTGTCCGCATTCAAAGCCACGGATGCTCAGAGAGGTCAGGAGACTTGTGACAGAAGCTATAACAGCAGGTCAAAGGGACAGGAACCTGGCACATGGGCAGTGTGTGGGCACTCCAGGCCTGGGTGTACCCTGATGGCTAGGGGAAGGCTACTTGAGGTCCCACCTCCGATCCCATCAGTGACTGGCCTAGGATGCCCTGGGGATATGCAGATGCAAGTGCAGTTGTCCCCTCCCTGGACAGGACAGCCTTGTCCAGTCCCTGTAGCTTGGGCTGTGGGCAACCAGCAAAGGAGATGACCAGCATCATTTGTGTCTGGTTGCTGCCTAGGGTCTGCTCTGGCCCTGTGTTCCTGTTCTGGGTTTCTGCCATCGGCTTTCCTTCTCTGCGCCAGAAGAGAAAACTCCCCCATGGCCTTGCACCTGCCGGGTCTGGGGGTCTGGGGTCTGGGTGCTGCGTGAACTTGCTTGCTCTTCCAAGCCAGCCCTCCCTGCTGTCCCCACACTCAGGAATGCTGCTTCCCGGCACCTGCTGTCAGTCAGAGTGCTGGTTTTTCAGCTTCAGGTTCCAGGCCAGCTCCTGCTGTGACTTTCCTCCTGCCCTTCCCTCCACCCCCTCCTCAAAGGGCAGGGGGCAAGCAGAGGACTCCAGGCAGGGAGACAGGTTCAAGGATTGGCAGATGATGGCCACGTGTCTGTCATTGGTCTGGGCACACGGTCATCTCAGCTGGCCCTCCCAACCAAGTGTGCTGTGCCCATTTGACAGGTGAGAAAACAGGTTACCCAGCTGGGGCTTGCTCATGGCTTCCTCTACAGTGTCTTGTGGAGGGCGGGGCACACGCAGGCGTGGCTGTACAATGCCTGGGAAGTGACCGAATGCATACATATGTACCTGCATCACCAACCAGTGCAGACAGGCCCGAGGCACAGGTGTCTGTCACGGTCCACATTTCGATCACCGCTTCCTGACCCAGGTCACCGGGACAGCGGGGTGGGAGGTCCAGAGAAGTGCTGAGTGCCCTGTCACTTAGAGTAACCAAGCAGAAACTGGACGGCCCCTAACGGACACAGGACATAAGAGGGGAGCCTCAGCAGCTGTAGCCCCTGGCTGCCACTGCCACCCAGGGTCTGGGGATGTCAGTTTAGCACCCGGTTCTGGTGCCAACCTGGAAAACACATTCCTCCAGCCAAGTGACACAGCCGTGCCTAGCCTGGCAAGCCAGGTCCCAAAGTCCACTCCCACACCAGAGGCTTTGGAGCCCCAGTAGTGTTTTATAAACTGTAACGTGCCATGACTTTCTCCGTCTTTCAAGTTGCTCTGGCCCAACACTCCCACCCTCCTTGCCCAGATGCTCACGTGCTGGGTCTGCCTGGCATCTAACTGGGGTCTCTTTAGACTGCACCCGTCTTCTTTTTCTCCCTCCACCCCTCCTACCTCCCCCGCCCCCATAGCTGTTGTGCAAGAGAGGTCGGCACACCTGAGCACGTAGAATCAAGGCCAAGGATTTCCTGAGTGCGGGTGGCGGCGGGCAGGACCGGGGACAGGGCGGAGGGCGCAGGGGGCGGGCGTCCCCGGCCTGTCCCCCACGTCCGTCCTGCTGGGCGGAACCTCTCGTGCCGGGAGCGGTGATCCGTTCCTCCACCCCGACCCCATCGGGGCACCCCCAGTTCTTTCAGTGGCCCCTGCAGCCTCAGCTCGGGCTGGGCTTAGTGTAGAGCCCGGGGCTCCGCGCCTGTGTCCCCTGACTCCTACTCCGGGTTCCTTCCCTTTGTCTGCGGCTCCCGGGCGCTCCCCGCGGTGGCCCCGGCCCAGGCTGCGCTCCGCCCGCCCGCGGCCAGGACGGGGCGGGTCCGGCTGCGGGAGGCGGGTCCGGGCGGGGCGGGGCGGGGCGCGGGCCTCGGCCCCAAGCCGAGCCGAGGCCGCAGCCGGGGCGGCGGGAGCGGCGGGCGCGCGGTGGCCGGGCTCAATGGCGCCGGCGGTGGCCGCCTGATTGGTGCGCAGCGGCGGGCGGCCGGAGCGGGCCGCGGCTCTTCGTCGCCATGGGGGACGTGGTGTCCACGCACCTGGACGACGCCCGGCGTCAGCAGATCGCAGGTGAGCCACGCGGGGGTCCGGCTGGGAGCCCCGGACCACGCCCCCGCAGCGGCCCTCCGAGCTAGCGGCCGGGGCTGGGGTCTCCGGAAGGGCCTGCGGCGAGACCGGGTCTCTGTTCTCTCAGGCTCTGAGTAGCGCTTCCCGCCCGCAGCTGTCTCTCCTTCCCTCTCTTGAGGGAGCTCGTACCTTCTCCCCACCCCCGCACCTCCCGACTCCCTGCTGGGACCTTCAGAAACCGATCCCTTCGGAACCCCCCAACCTACTACCCCAGATTCAGCTGTGGCATGGGCGCAGCCTCTCCCCACTTCCACCAAGATACCAGCCCAAACTCGGTGCAAACCCACCCCGTACTTTTGAAATGTTCCCATCTGCCCCCACCCTCCCAGATGTCTGCAACTTGCCCGGACCCCAGCCCCCAGTACACGTGGCTGAAGCGTTCTGGGGCTGGGCCTGTAAGGACCAGCTGGGGTTGCTGGGGAGTGGGCTAGGGATAACCTGGCTGCATTGGATGGCAGGTGTGGGGGATCGCTGCCCTGGCTCAGACTTGCCAGCGTGTTCCTGCTGGCAGCAGCTGCCAGAGTTCCCAGGAGGCCCAATACCAGCTTCTCCACCCCTGCTTCTTCCAGGCAACCCTTGGCTGTGTCCCTGCCCGGTGGGCGTTTCTCACAGGGACAACTGTCCCCCTTGGCTCCTTGGCACCCTGGGGGGGTGCCTGGGACAGGGTCCTGGGCTCTTTCCTCACCCCACTGCACTGTCATGCCTTGGGGGAGGCTGAGGTGAGCTCTCCAACTGCTCTGTCAATCTGACACCTCCCACACTGAGCCTGCCCTCCAGCGGAGCCCCTGTGTATGGTGTCTCAGTTTTCCGTTCTTCGCAATGGGATTGAAGGTTTCTTCCTTAGGCGTCAGAAGCTGAGAGCTGTGAGCAAGCTCATTCCTGGAGCTCACTCAGCTCGAGGCCTGAGAGGTGGTTGGTGGGGTGTTGGACAGGGGGGTGTGGACAAGTCTCATGGAGTGAGGAGACAGTTCCTGTTGGCCAGTGGCCTGGGCAGGCGGGCTGCCTTCTCTGTTTTGGTGTCTGGGGGCAGGAGAACAGGGATAGGACTAGGGGTCCCTGAACACCCCCGTCCATTGGAATTCCAAGCCTGCTGGGCACAGGGGCGGTTCTGGTATGACTGTTGCCTGTGGCTTTTCCTGTGTGTTGGGCCCAGGGCTGTGATTGGGGTGCGGTGGGAATGAGGCAGGACGGGATCCCAAATCCACCCCCTCTAGCCTCTGACCAGTGGGGGTTAAGTTCTGGAAATTCTCCTTGTAGGACAAGGCCTGGGCTCTGGGAGGAGGAAGGGCTGGGCGGAGCCTTCCTGTCCCCTCCCTGTCGGTGGCAACCTCCTGGGGCTCTCTAACAGTCCCTCCATTCACGGGCCTGCTGTCGGGGCCCCTCACCCAGGCCTGGGTGGGGTGTGGCAGCCTTCTGTTGGGTTTTTCCTCCCCATGCTCTTTCTCACCCTCTCCTGCCTCCTGGGCCGAGACCTGCCAGCCCAGTACTCACTGGGGAGGACGCTGGCACCGCAGGAGGTAAAGGGTGCCCCACTGGCCAGGACCCTGGGTCAAGTGGGAGGGAGGGTGGCCCACTCCCAGAGCCATGGCCTCTTCTCGCAGCACTTCAGTAATCCTCTTGGGATGCCTCACATTCCAGGGGCAGACTCACCTGAAGGGCTCTGGCCACCGGGGCCTGGGAGAGGAAGTGAGCTTGGGAAATCTGTGTCGGAGGGGAACTGGGGAAGGCGGTCCTTGGCCGCCCCCAGCCACCCTCAGGCCCCACCCAGGGAGTGCGGGGCACGGTTCATAGCAGACAGTTAAGGATTCCAGAACCCTCCCTGGCTTCCCCCGGGGATCCAGGGCCACCCCTGTTGAAATGCTAGCCTCAGGAAGATCCCTTCCCACAGTTCCAGGAGCCCCAGGCGTGCTGGGCTTCTGTGGCTTGGCCGGCAGCTCTGCCATGCCTGCTGTGAGCAGGTGAGCAGGTGAATACCAGCCTGCAAGTCCTGGCAGAGGTCAGGCCACTCCTGCTTGGCTGCCCCGGCACCTTTCATCCTGGCTTTCAAAGGCCCGGGCAAGCAGGGGCTTGTTCCTGCACCAGTAGCCCCAGCCGCTGAGCCGGTGGTGGGGAGCTGACTGTTCCCCCTGGAGGTATGGTGGTGGGGAGCTGGCCTCCCCCTGCCCCGGGGCTGGGCAGGTTCTGAGTTTTTCCTACCCCCCAGGTCTATGCAGCCTCAGCCATGCAGGGGTTCAGCTTCCCTAGTTGCATGTGGGTTCCCCCTTGAGGGTCCCGGGTTCCCCCACTGTCCTCCGGACTTGGGGCAACTCAAGGTTGGAAGCATGACCTTGGCCCTATCTTATCTGTAAAATGGGAATAATGATAGTGGCTCTCTGTTAGGACTGATGAGATAAGCACAGGTTGGAGTCAGCCCTGCAACACTGGCACATCCACACTGTGAATACAGAGACAGTCACTCCCTTTCCTTCTCTGGGGGGGAGGGGTCTGCATTTGTGGGTTGGGCCTTGTCTTTCTGGGGGTATCCAGTCCCTGGGGACCCGAGTGCAGTTCCCTCCCCTTCCCCGTGTGGCCACACACAGGGTGGCCTGTGTGCTGTCCACCTGGAGAATTGCCCAGTGGCTCTGGAAGGCAAATGCTGATGGGAACCCGAATGGGTGGGTTTGGCTGGACCTCATGTCCCACGTGGGCACAGGGCCTGGGGGGAGAGGGTGGGGAAGCAGGGTAGCATGCAAGCCCGTGGCTGGGTCCTGAGCTGAGGTCAAGTTCTGTGCACATAGTCGGAGCCACAGACACCAGGGTGCAGATGACATCGGGCACAGACGCCGTGTGCTGGGACCCATTGGTAGGAAGCCTGACACCAGCTGAGGTGGGGGTCCCCCTTTTGTCTCCAGGACACTTAGAGGGACTTAGTCATCGCAGGCCCGGAAGGTTGTTACCTGAGAGGACTGGACCCGCCACCCTCCAGGCTCCTCCCCTCAGCCCGGCTCACCTTTCTCCTTGCTAGAGACGTTGCTGTATTGAGACGTACTTCACCTGCTGCACAAGCCGCCCACTGGCATAGGTAATGCTCGTGCAAGCAGCCCAGCGGGGCAGAGTGGGCCGTGCACGCAAACTGGCCTGGTCTTTCCCACCTCCAACCCCACCACTCCCCGGAAGAAATCACTCAGGTGATACTTGGGGTGTCGCTATTTCCAAACATTCCTGTTTCTCTGTGTCCACACTCCTATAACTCTTGTTATAGGAATGAGCCCTCTTCCACAGTCTGTGTCATCTTTTTCCCCCCCAAGGTCAGAATTCCTGAGTCCATCTCCTCTTTTCTGTGTTGGGGGCAGTGTGTTTACCCAGTCCACTGTTCATGGGCAGCTGCTGGGTTGTGTCCAGGGTTTTGCTAACAGTCACGAAGCTGTTTGTCTGTCCTCCTGCAGAAGGTGCCACTGTTGGAGGGGGCACTTGGCTGTGCTGACCCCTAGCAGCCATGTGACACCCTCCTGGGGCATGCCGCGGTGATGGGGGCGGGCGTCAGCCTTTTGGGATGATCAATGCAAGATGGAGAATGTCCCGTTTACTTACTGATTCAGGCAAGCCGGGCCTCCTGCCCTGACCTGAATGATCACCTCTGCCCTCTCCATGGTAGGGAAGTGAATGTGGTGCCGTCCTGCCTCCCACCACAAGCAAAGATGATTTCACTAGTGTCCTGGACGCTGCAGGAGACACTGGGGTGGTCAGAAGTCGGGCAGGGGTGTGTGTGTGTGGGCAAGGAGGAACCAACCTGGGCTGCTGCCCTGCCCCCAAAGAGGTCTAGGTCGGCCCCTGGAGGGTGAAGCTGCTGGCTGGGGACTGTGCTGTCTCTTGTGTCGGCTCTTAGACAACACGCTCTTGTTGGTCTTGACCCTGCCCTCCTCTCTCCGTCTAGCCTCCTCTGGGCCCTTCCAGTCTGTTCCTCCAACATGGGCTAAGCCCTGGGCTTTGGCCTCACCCAACCCCTCCCAACTCTGAGCTACCCCCGCCTCCTTGGAGGGGCCTCCCGCTTCCCGCTGCGGCTCTTCCCACACAGGCTGCCAAAAGAGACCTTTCTAAACCCAAACTGGGCCACAGCCTGCCCTCCCTGCTGCCCGAGGAATGAAGTTGGAAGACAAGAATAGGCGTCACTCCTTCGCCATCCTGCCCTTGTGGGTTTCTTTTAGGCATCGCTGGACCTGTGACTCAAGTGTGTGTGTCCTGTTGCTTTTGTAAACGTCTCTCCCGGGTCCTGAACACACACTACCCAGGGCAGGCACCTTCCTGGGAGCCCCTGTGAACTGGGGGACAGGCACGAATGTCCCTGGAGTAGGGAGGGGGTCCCTTGGCCTAGCTGCTGCCCCAGCCTGTATCCTGCAGGGGCGGATATGTTTCCGGTCTGGGGACGTTAGCTGTGGAGGAAGGAGGGTCAAGATCGGCCATCCTTTAAGTGAGCACTTACTATGAGCCAGTCCTGCCTTTGCTGGGTTCTCCCGTTCCTTGGCAAACCCTTAGCTGCTAAAACCACATTCCACTGTGTGCCTGCGTGGCTCCCTGTGGGTGCCCAGTCTGAGTAGGGGGGCTACATGGAAAGGGCTCAAGCACAGCAGTCGGAGGCCCAGGGAGGAGGAGGTGCTTAGTGGGAACAGAGAGGCAAGTGTCAGAGGCTGCCAGAGGTTGCACAAATATATCCCACCCGGCATTACTCAGTCTGGGGTGCACAGGCCTTCTTTGATGGGTCCTGCCCTCCACCGACCTGCCCCTTCCTCCTCCTCCCCCTCCTCCCCCACCATCTCCTCCACAGGCACAGCCATGACTCACTTCGCCCTGGGTCTCTGGAGGCATCCTCCTGCGGTTGCAGAAATTCCTGGGCTGCCTTTTCCTTCCCCTGCCCGCCCCCATCCTGTCCCTGGCCGGGGAAGAAGTGCTCTGGGGCTGGGCAGAGTTTTAGGGGCAGGGGCAGGGGCAGACGCTGGGGTTGCGCACCTTCTGCACCTCCTTGTAGGGTGGAGTCCCCAAGGCGCTGTCTGCTGGCGGAGATGAGGGCGTGACTCAGGGCAGGCTGCAGCTGAGCTGATGGTGCTGGTCTTAGAACTGGGGGAACAGGAAGTGCTTGCCCTAGAGCCCCCCCACTTCTGCCTCTTGGGATTAGTCCTGGTTTGGGAGGGGGACTGCCGGGTGACACAGCGGGTGGTATGTTGGCAAGAAACGGAAGGAGCTTGGGGGGGGGGGCAGGGCTGTGCAGCTGGATTGCCCAGGCATCCTCCCTCCCAACCCTGCCCCGGGTGGACTGGTGTTTCCGGCTAGTCTGTCGCCTGGGGGGCATCCTCTGAAGTGAGGAGGACAGTTCCTGTTTTCTTGGGACAAACACACCAGGGCCACTGCAACCACAGTGCTGGTGATGCCTTAGAAGACTTTGCAACTGGAAAGGTGCGCCGAGTCTGAAACCCCAGCACCTGCAGTGTGTACCCCCCAACCAACCCCTGCTTTGAGGGCAGCGCCCCCACCCCGGAACTTAAGGATGCTGAGCAAGTATCTGAAGAGCAGTGGGCGTGGTCACATGGCAGGCAGTTGGTCCCCTGTATCATCCAGTAAGTGCCTGGCTGTGGACAGGGCTTGGCGGATAAAGGAGTGAAAAGACAGTTGGAAGCCGCCCCTTGCCAGCTGGTGAGGCTTGAGTCTGGGGCTCTCTATCTGTGACCCCCAGACCAGCGTCTGCTCTTGGGCATTCTCTGTCTCCCTGTGGGGGTCTACAGCTGCTTTTCGAAGGCAGGGCTGGGTGGGCAGCTGAGCAGACACGGAGCTACGTGCCTCCATTACCCTCCAAGCTCTGGCCCCAGAAATACTTAGCCATTCTTTCATTCAGCCAGTAGGTGCCTGCTGTGTACCAGGCTCTGTGTTGTACACCACAACACGTGCTGGATACCCAGACACTCATGGGGCCTGTGGATGCTTTCTGACTGTCCCTTCTCAGGGCAAGGTGCATCCTGCAAAGGAAAGCCCTGGGGCAGGTGTGTCTGTGGGGAGGTGGGCGGGGATGTTGCTGGCCCAGTGGGGGCAGGGCAGGGCTTCTGGACAGAGGGCTGGGGACACCAGGAAGCAGCTGGGACTTGGCCTTGGTGAAGAGGGGCTACTGGATGTGTTTTTAGCCCAGAATGGCCCAGATGGGGGGGTGGCCAGCCCAGTGGTGAGAGGCCCATCCTGGACCAGCAAGGTGATGGGAGCATAGTCAGGGCAGGTCAACCCTCAGTGATGGCAATGTGTGAGGTTGTGGTCACCTGCTGTCCATAACCTGTGGCCCAATAGGGCTCACATGGTTGATAGAGCCTGTGGGCTGTTTATTACGGCTGCCATCTGTGGGCCAGCACTGTGGCATAGTAGGTTAAGCCACTGCCTGTAGTCCCAGCATCTCATATGGGTACTGGTTCATGTCCTGGCTGCTCCATTTGTGATCCAGCTCCCTGTACCTGGGAATGCAATGGAAGATGAACCAAGTGCTTGGGCCCCTGCATCCACATGGGGAACCGGGATGAAGCTCCTGGCTCCTGGCTTTGGATTGGCCTGGCTGCAGCTGTTGTGGCCATTTGGGGAGCAAAGGGGGCTGGGATCCTATCTCCTATCCATCTGGCTGGTGTCCTCCGTACTCTGGGCCTCACATTCCTCATGTATAGAGTGGGCAGAGGGGACACCCAGCAGGTGCTGTGAACCATCCATGAGATTCTGGGACTTGGGAAGTGAGGCGGGAGCCAGAGTGTTGGTGCAGGTTGCCTGAGCGTTCCCCTCCCCTTGCCCAGCCACATATCCAGAAGTAGACTTGCAAGTCTTGAGTGTCCACCCCTATGCCTGATGGACCGTGACCATCCACCTCTCCAAGGTCAAGCCATGCCTCATGCTGAGCAGAGCTCTCTGGGTCCAGCTTGCATCTTCCAGAATCTGTAAGAGTTAGCCCTGGGCAGAAAACTCCCCGCTTTCTTACACTGCACGTTCTGGGAGCCGTGGGGGGTGCCAGCTAAAGGTCACTGCCCAGGACTGGGGCCAGGTAACCTCTGGCGAGTCCTTCCTCCTCTCGGTGCCTTACTCTGTCCATCTGTGCTATGGGCCTGAGGACTATCTCAAAAGTGCCTCTGGCTCTGACCCCTTGGAAGCATGGAAGACTCTCGGTGCATAGAGATGTTGAGGGAGTACTGAGGGGGATGAAGCGGGGACGCAAGCCCTGGTCCCACAGGACTTGTGCCAGCCCAGAAGGTTCCATCAGGTTCCTTCACACTGTGGCTCTGGTTGCAAAGACAATGGGTTTTTATTGTGCGTGTTGGTTTTCAACGCTGCCAGTGCGCAAGGCAGTGTTTGCACTTGGCCTAGGCAGGCGGCTGCTACAGAAAGCTATGACTTTCAGGGAGTTACTGTCTTTGCAGAGCCCTGGCTGTCTGTGACAGGGATGGGACTGTGAGGACGCCAGGAGAAGCATATTGCCGCTCCTGGCCCAATTAGGTTCTGGGTCTGGAACGGCAGTGGTTCAGCTGGAATCTTTTTTTTTTTTTTTCAAAGATTTATTCATTTTATTACAGCCAGATATATACAGAGGAGAGACAGAGAGGAAGATCTTCCGTCCGACGATTCACTCCCCAAGTGAGCCGCAACGGGCCGATGCGCGCCGATCCGAAGCTGGGAACCTGGAACCTCTTCCGGGTCTCCCACAAGGGTGCAGTGTCCCAATGCATTGGGCCGTCCTCAACTGCTTTCCCAGGCCACAAGCAGGGAGCTGGATGGGAAGTGGAGCTGCCGGGATTAGAACCGGCGCCCATATGGGATCCCGGGGCTTTCAAGGCGAGGACTTTAGCCGCTAGGCCACGCCGCCGGGCCCTCAGCTGGAATCTTATGGGAGCTGGCTGGCCTTCATCCTGGCCTGACGGAGACAGAGGGGGAGACCCAGACACCCCGAGGGGCTGAGCTGAGAGGTGACTTTCATTTGGCTTCCTGTTGGTGCTTTTTTTTCTTTTTCTTTTTTTTTTAATTTTTCATTTTTTAAGTTATTGGGACTGGTGTTATGGCCTCACCTTTCAGCACTGACATCCTGTATGGGTACTGGTTCAAGACCTGGCTGCTCCTCTTCCACTCCAGCTCCCTGCTGTGGCCTGGGAAAGCAGAGAAGGATGGCACAAAGCCTTGGGACCCTGGACCTGTATGGCGGACTCAGAAGAGGCTCTGGGCTCCTGGTTTCAGTTTGGCTCAGCTCTGACCATCATGGCCATTTGGGGAGTGAACCAGCAGGTGGAAGATATTTCTCTCTGTCTTTTCTTCTCTGTGTCATTCCACCTTTTAAATTAAAAAAAAAAAAAAAAAAACTTTGGAAAAAGGTTATTTGAAAGGCAGAATGGCGGAGGCAGGAAGGGATAGAGAGAGAACTTCCACCTGCTCTGTTATTCCCCAGATTCTTGTAATAGCCAGGATGGTGGTTTTGGAAGGTGGAGGGGGGTAAGAGAACAGAGCTGGAGTGTTGGGGGAAGCCAGGGGCTGCCCTGGGTTTGCTCCCGATTTCTTTCAGCTGGCCGACAGAGCCTTACCTTGGGTTTGGGCGGCAGGTGTATCTCTCAGCACAGACCCTGGTCCTCCTGGCCAAGAAAGCCGCTTGGAAGTCAGCTAAGTCAATCCTGTGTCCATTGCGTTTCTGAGTTAACTGAGGCCCAGGAAGAGGAAAGGCCGGAACCCAGTGGATTAGAGGCAGGCAGAGGCCGGGGGACCCAGGACCTGTTCTCTGCAGCGTTGTGCCAGCCCGGGTCAGGCAGGGGGTAGTAATTCGGCTGGGCAGGGCAGCAAAGGTATAATTTTGAGAGCTGAGTAAACAAACAAGTCCTTGGGGAGAGAAGTGTGCTGCAACGGACGGGTCAGGTCTGTGCTTGGTGCACCCTGGGGTGTGGTCGGCCACACACCCTCCTCCCCTGGTTCTGGGGAGGGGGCGGACCACCTGCAGGTTGGGCTTGGGACAGCTGACAGGGGGACTTTGGCAAGGACCTCAGTTTGCCTAGCTCTCCAGGTGGGTGGTGAGGATGGCAGATGGCATGAGCAGCGGGTGTGTGTGTGTGTGTGTGTGTGTGTGTGTGCAAGGCCAGAGACAGGGCCCTGCCTATGAGCAGAGTATGGGTTTACTCTCAGTGACTCACAGGGTAGGCGCCCCCTCTGCCCCTGCTGCCCAGCTCATCTTTCCTGTCTCTGTGTGGAATGGCTCTGGCCATGCCTTGGCTTGAGGGCCCGGGGAGCCGCCATGCACCTCGGGGGGAGCCCAGCTGACTTCCTGTTCCCACCCCTCCCTCCTCCTGCAGAATGCTGCGTGAATCCTGAGGGTCCAGCCCTGCAGGTGGTCAGTGGTCTAGCCTCAGACCTGGCTGGCTTTGGGTGACTGCCTTCCATTTGCTAGTTTATTTCCCAAATGCCAACAATAATAGTTGGGGTGGGGGGGTCACATCCATCATGTGACCACTCAGGGACTCCCTACAAGCCCATGTGGCCTTGGGGGCGGATGTCACAGGCCAGGGCTTAGCCGTGCGCTGCAGGTCAGCTGCTGTGTCTCCTTATGTTGGTCTTTGGAGCTGTGCAGGCGAGTGACACTGCAGAGGTGCCAAGCGGGGCAAAGTCTGTGCGTATCGATGCTCAACACTGTCATACTGCAGTGTGTATGTACAGTGTATACAGTATGTGTTGGTGCCGACATGACTCTGCTGTGAAAGCTCCAAGCCATTGCAAGGTCTTTGTCCTGCGGCACAGTGCCCAGCAAGTATGGCCTTGTGGGGGGGGAGTAGGTGGGTGACAGGGACAAGGGTCAGACACGCGGGCTCTGAAGGTCCTGAGGGACAGGCACCAGCATGTACGGCCCTCATGGTTACCTACCGCTGTATTCCTCTGTGTGACTCACTGTCTTCCAGTGCTTGATCTTCATCCTTGAGTCCTGAGAGTGACATCTGTCCTGGGCTGGAGGATTCTGTCCTGCACAGGTCCCTCTGTAGTCCCTTGGGTGATGGGCAGCCCCCACCAACTCCCTGTGTGTCCCACACCGCAGCCACACATCCACCGAACACCTACTATGTGCCCTGACTGGCACAAGTAGCTCCTGGGCAGACCATAAAGATAGAGTTATTTGAGCCGAAATCTTTGGGATGGGCTGAGAAAGTGAGCAAGAATCTTGATCCTTCAAGCAGGGTCTGGCACAGGAGGAGACGCCAGCTCCAGGTGGTCCAGCATCTTCCCAGGGGAAGGGCGTCCTGGCTACCTGTGACCTCAGAAAGAGCCCCAAGCCTGGGAGGTGAGATCTGTGCTCGGGCATGGCTCCCTGGAGCGTGCAAGGAGGGCATAATTACCATTCAGCCTTGGTTCAAACCGGAAAGGAAACCATGTATTACTAGGTGTAGTTCAACAGGATAATATGTAGCCATTCAAAGTGAGGATGTAGCTTTTTAATATCTAAAGGTGTGTATAGGCAAAAGAAAAAAAATTGAAGAAAATTCAATAAAATTCAGGGATTATCTTGGGTGATAGATTACTGGGATACTTAAATTTTCCCTTTATCCTTTTTTATTTATCAAAAATTGGTTGATTAATTTGTAGGAATTATAAATATATGTGTGTATGTGATATATATATATGAGAGAGAGAGAGAGGAGAGAGAGAAAGGTCTTTCATCCATTGGTTCACTCCCCAGATGGGTTCAATGTCCAGGGGCTTCCTCTGGGTCTCCCACACTGGTGCAGGGTCCCAAGGCTTTGGCCCATCCTCCAGTGATTTCCCAGGCCACAAGCAGGGAGTTGGATGGGGGAAGTGGGACAACCAGGATTCCTACCAATTCTCACCTGGGATGGCAGCATCACAGGGGGCAGCTTTGTACACTGTGCCTCCATGCTGGCCCCGAGCTGAAGGTAAGAACAGGCAGCAGTTACTGGGCACCTGGTCGGCCTGACTGCTGGGCCCCCCATGACCATGGATGGGTGGGACTGTGGTGGCACTGGATCCATAAAGGCAAAGGTGCTCTCCACGCCTGGCACTGCAGGCTGGATGGAGTGGGGCATGGGTGCCAAGGAAAAAGTGGGTTCCCAGCTGGCTGAGAGAGGCTGAGACGCATCTGTCCCTCCGTGTCTCTGTCGCTGTTGTGATCTGTTGCTGGGTTCGGGCTCGCGGAGCCGTGGGAGCCCCCTCGGCAGTGCTTGGAGCTTCCCTTCAGCCTGCCCTCTTGTGCCCTCAATCTCACATTCCTCCTGTGTGAGACAGAAATGGGTGCACCTGCCTCCGAGAGAGCTCACATACCTTCTACTGGGCATGCTGCCAGCCAAGCGTGTGCCTGTGGGGCCCCATCCCTCCCAGGACCGGGGTGTCCTTCCTGGTTGAGTGACAGGCTCCTGTTAGCTTAGGTGGCAGGTGGCTTGGTGGTGAGCTCTACCTTTCGCCTCAGACCTGCTGTGGCTCCCACCTACCAGCATCCACAACCTACCAGGACCTGTGACCATGGAGGCATGACCTTTCAACGTGGAGCTTCCCCTGGTATCATTCTGTTGTCCTTGTTTTTTATTTTGCTAAGATTTTATTTATTTCACTTGAGAGAGTTACAGAGAGAGGAGAGACAGAAAGAGATCTTCCATCCGCTGTTTCCCTCCCCAGATAGCTGCAACGGCCGGAGCTGGGCCTGTCCAAAGCCGGCAGCGGGAGGTTCTACATCTCCCATGTGGGGAAAGGGGCCTCAAGGACTTTCCCAGGCCATAAGCAGGGAGCTGGGTTGGAAATGGAACAGCCGGGACTTGAACCAGTGCCATGTGGGATGCCAGCATTGCAGGCAGAGGATTACACCATAGTGCAGGCCCTTCTGTTGTTTTTTACATAGGCAATAGCTAGTCATCAAAGGAAACTCAGAAAATCTGGATAAGCGGTAGAGAAGAGAGGGACATTCCTAGTCCCACCCAGAGATGATGACTTAGGGGTGTTTTCCTGACGCATCGTCTGCTTTTCGGGCTTATTGTGGTCGCGGTCCTCTGCACACATGTGGCCTCCCACCAGCTGGCTGGCGCCTCCAGAATATTCCATGATGCTCCACTCTTTTTTTTTTTTTAACTTGTTTAGCCAAACCCCTATTGCTGGGCAGTTGAGTTGTCTGATTTTTCCATCGTTGTCATCAGTGCTGCATGGATGGCTTGAGTCGTGTCTGTGACACTTGGCCGGTTGCCTTTCAAAGTCTGCCACTTCCGTCCCTTCCTGGAGCAGGGGTTGCCGGCCTCCTTCCTGCTAGTGGGGAAGCAGGCAGGAAGAGTGAGTGAGCCATGCACCTTCCCCAGGTAGAGGCCACAGAGGCAGGCCTGGCTGTCCCGCAGCCTGGAGACCATCTCAGATTCCCAGGCTTACTCAGGGGCAGGATCATTTGCCCGGAGCCATGCAGCAAGGGTAGATCTGAGGACCCCAGCTTAGGTGACAGCCTGGGCGGGCATGGGGGGTGATGACCTTCACTGCTGCTTGGGCTGGCTTGGGGTTGGAGAGCCTGGAGGGTCCTTTGAGGATGCTCGGGAAACTGAATTTGAGGGCTCTGGTGTAATTTCACAGACCAGTGTCCTGAGCTGATCTCAGGCAGGTACGGGGCCTGAGTGCCACATGAGAAGGACAGGGCCCCTGCGCGCGTGGTGGAAGTGGACACTGACCAATGAATTATTGCAGTTTTGGTGACTAACAAGGTTCTGACTGAACAGGGGGACAATGATGGTTGAGGCCAGTGCCTTGCAGTGCTGAGGCTGATGGCCGGACCTCAGGAACCGTCGAGCAAGGCTGAATGTTGGGTTTGTGTCCTGGACCTGCCCATGCATTGGGAAGGGACCATGGGAGGGGACCAGGACATTGAGGGTCCAGCCTTGCCTCTGGATAGACAAGGGGGTAGCCAGCCAGCAGCGTGAGGGCTGGCCCAGGTTGCCCAGGCCAGTACCTATGCTCAGAGCTGTGCATCACCAGCCCCTTCCACTGGGGCAAGACTGAGATGGTCCACCCACCCCCTCATCTCCTCCCCTCAGGGACCCCTGGAAGAGCAAGCACAGCCTTTAGTGCTGCTGACTCAGCAGAGTAGCTCATGAGTCAGCACAAGTAGAGGGGGCGTCAAAGACTCCTGGAGCACGGAGTGTGGAGAGTAGAGACCACTTCCCCCTCTGGAAGAGACCTGCAGCGGGGGACCCAAGGGTGGGGCCCCTGCTTGCCACCGGCCAGCCGCAGAGCGCCAGGCCCAGGGAGTCTTGCTATTTGAATAAACTTTCCATTTTCTGTCTGTGTGATTGTCTCCGTGCCAGGGGTCCCTGGCGCTGCAACTTGGGGTTGGATTTCTTTCTGGCCCAGCTGCAGACACAAGAGAATTTTCATATTGGCTGTCTTCCTCCCTCCCCTGCCCCAGCCCCTGGGCTGTAGGCTGGAACACACATTCTGTGTGTATTAGGAAGGGGTGGAGAAGGAGAGAGGAGGGAGGTGGGCAGCGAGAAGTCAGGGGTCTTGGGGCAGCTTGGGACGAGAGGCCAGGTTGTAGGAGGGACGTTGGCCCCGGGTTGGGGGTGGGGGGAGCTGGGCTTGTGTGTGTCTGTGTATGGCCACAGGAGCTTGTGTCATTGGGTTTTGGTTCTTGCCTAAGGCACCAAGTGCCTCTTGCATATCTTCTCAACAACTCCCTGTTTATAAACCCATTTTATGGTTAGAGAGATTGAGGCTTAGCAAGGTCATGATCAAGGGCAGAGTTGGATCGGCCTGGGCCCAGAGTTGACTGCACTCCCTTCACAGCCTGTGTGTGCACCCTATGGTGGTGGTGGTCGGGGGAGCTCCTTACCTCTTGGGGCCACTGTCCTGTATGGGGACCTGAGGCAGTCTGGTGCCCTGGCAGCGTCCTGTCTGTCTTCTGTGTGTCCCCGGAGGGCACGTGTATGAGAGGGAGCCCCCAACATCTGCTTTCCCTGGGATGGGAATGCCTTCTAGCAGCCTATTCTGGGCCCTGCAGGGTGAGTCGGAAACTGGAGGCCAAAGCCCTAGGGGCATTCTTATAGCCTCAGTGTGGATGTCTGTGATGGAAACAAGGGGCTTGCTGTGGGAGATAGTTGGTACTTGGGGTGCCTTCGGGGGGGGGGGGGTTTGGGGTGGGGCCAATGCAGCGCCTCTGCCTCCCTGCCCCCAGCAAGGAGGCGTGGAGTTGGGCTGGAGTTGGTGACCAAGCCGAGCTAGTGCTTGGGGTGCTGGGTGGCTGTTGGGTCAGTGCCTTGGCGGACAGCATGGCTGCTGAGGAAGGCGAGTGGGGACCGCAGCAGGGGTGGGAAGGGGGCTGCCAGGGCCGGTGGCAGAGAGGGGTTGGCTTCTGTCTTCGCTGGTTCAGCTCTCTGTTGCTGGTGCTGGCTCCACTTCTGCTTTCTGATGAACTGGCCACTGCTGACGCTGGGGTGCTCTCTGTCAGCTCCTGTCCCGTGGCCTGAGACTTTCCAGGAAACAGCCAGTGGCACTTGTGACAGATGCTGTCGTCCACCCCGCCCGTTGCGGCCTAGCCACCACCCCTGACTTGTCATCACTGTCCCAGAGACTCGAGCCCTATGGGTTTGTCAAGTTGACCAGGTTTCTTCTGACTGCCTGGCATCCGTACTGGAGTGCCTAGGTTCAAATCTTAGTTTCTCTGCTTCCAATCCAACTTCCCGCTATTATTGCATACCCTGTGAGGGACAATAGGTGGTGGGTCAAGCACGTGGGAGACCCAGATGAAGCTCTTGGCTCCTGGCTTCAGCCCAGCCCAGCTCTAGCAGTTGTGGGTATTTGGGAAGGAGTGAGCCAGTGGCTGGCAGATTTCTCTCTTTCTGTGTTTTTCCAAAACAATGCAGACAAGAGCAAACACGGCCACATTCTCCGTTGTCCTGGGGCTGGCGAGGAGGGTAGAGTTAGTGTTTGGGCTGAGCTCTGAACCGCAAACCACATTGTGGGTGGAACTGCGGTCTTCAGTCACTGTATCTCAGCTGATGTTTCCTGGACCTTCTGCTTGGCACTCTGCCTCTTTAACTGCCCAGTGTCTAGGGGCTGCCTCACTCTGACCCAATCCTAGGTGCCAGGCCAGGCACACTCCTCGGGGTGGTAAGACCTTCCATGCCTTTCCAGCAGCCACATACACACTGTTGGTGTGTCTCATTATTTACCGCGTCCCCCTGATGGCTGGAGCCGGCTCTAGCTGGTTCTCTGTGGTCGTTGGATGAATGACCGAGGACAACAGGAAACTTTCCCTGGCTGGCATGACATAGCCTCCACTGACCGTGGCCCTGCTGCCACCAGCCACCATTAGCGCCTGCTGCCACCTGGCCAGGCAGGGAACAGGTGTGGGCTGTGGGCGGGGCCCCATCCTCCATGCCCGCCTCTGGGTGCAGTGACCCAGTTAATGAGGAGAGGCTGGCCCTTCTGCTGATCATGCAAGCATCATGGAAGAAGAGCTCACACAGCGAATTGTGCCTGGTCTCCAGGTCCACACCCAGCCTGGACACTGAGGGGAAAGTAAGAGAGAGGCTCGCTTTCGGGCCAGGCCTCATACACTGGCCCTGGGCAGGAACTGGGGTGGCATGGAGCAGGAGTGGACCTGACAGGTCCTTGGCTGAGACACTGGGCAATCAAGGGCTTGGGGTTGGTGAACAGGGCAAGAAAGAGCTGGAGGCAGGGGCACGTGGCTAGGAGTCAGAAGGAGTGCGGACGGGGTGGGTAAATGGGGGATAATGGGTGGTGTCTGTTTACTTATAGTTGGGCCCCCAAGTCCACCAGTCCCACATCCATGGGTTCAGCAGATGCTGGATTGGAAGTATTTGAAAAAAAATTGCATCAGTGCCAAACATTTACAGACCTTTTTTCTCTTTGTTATTAGTTCTTGAACAACTTAATTCCTTCACATCTACCCCATCTTACGAATGACACGCGATATAGGACGGATTTTATGTGCACAGGAGGACGTGTGTAAGCTGTTTAGTATTAGGGCCTGCGAAACCTGCAAGTTTGAGGGGGTGGTTCTGGTCTCCCAGGGGATGCTGCCATGGCTTGGCCTCCTTCTCTGTGCCCAGCGTAATGCCCAGTGTAATGCCCAGTCCAGGAGAGGGCGGCCGTGGGATTGTCCCCAGGGCTCCAAGCGGGGAGGCGATGGCTGGCCTGTGGGATGGATGAGGGTGGAGCCAGTGCGTGCAGGTGCAGGGCAGGGTGTTGGCCTGCCGTCTTGCAGCTCCAGAGTTCTCCTGACTGCCTTTGACCCCTTCTGATGGCTCTGATGGTCGTGGGTGTGACAGTGCAGGAGTTTAGCCTGGAAACATAGCTTATGTGTGTGGCAGGTATGTCATGGCGCCCGGCCCCCGGTGGGTGTGGGGAGGCCCGTCCTGTCCTGGGTGAGTGCTGCTGGGGGTGTCCGTGTTCCCCAGGGGGAGGGTGCATGTGGCCTGAATGCCCAGAGTGTTCCCCAGCTGCAGGCTGCTGCCGGGCGGGAGGGCAAAAGGGCTTTTGTTTCCTTCTGTCTGAGTCAAGATGGACATCATTTCCTTCCAATGGGCAGTGGTGGGTGGGTCTTCAGGCTTTCTTGGGGGTGTGTTTTGCTGGGCCTCCACCTCCTGAAAGGGGGGAGTGCTGTTTCATGCCCCAGACCTGTCGTTGCTGAGTCCTGGTTAAATATTGGCTCATGAGAAGCCATTTAAAGACAGCTTTGTGAGACACTCTCCTTGGCCTTGTCACTGGTCAGCCTTTTTGGGGACATTTGGCCAGCACGTCTGCTGCTCCATTGCTGCCCAGGCCCCTGGAGGCGCTGTTGGTGGCTGGGGCTGGCCAGGGTCCTTTCTGGTGAGTGGGTCAGTCTGTACCTGTTTCCAGAGCACCCACCCCAGCCAGGCAGGAGCTGGGTGCTGGGGCTGTGCTGCAAATCCCAGGGTGAGTGGGTGGAGCCATGGTTGGAGGAAGAGGGAATTAAGACTGGGATCACCCTGGAGAGGGCCAGGGTGGGGTCCTGGGGATGGAGCTTCCAGGAAATGATGTTTGAGTCTGGGGAGGATAGGGGAACTGGTCTGAGGAGAGGATGGGCCCAGGGAGAGTGTGTCAAAGACCCTGGGGACCTCTTTCTCTGGGTATAAAAGTCCCCCTGGCCTCTTTCTTTGTCTTTTGGGCCACTCTCAGGGGATGGGACCCTGGGCAACCTCCTCCCATGGCCTGTTGCCTCAGTTTCCCAGTCTGTCCACAGGAGAGATCAGGCTGG
The DNA here is from genome assembly GCF_030435755.1 of Ochotona princeps. Lineage (NCBI taxonomy): Eukaryota > Metazoa > Chordata > Mammalia > Lagomorpha > Ochotonidae > Ochotona > Ochotona princeps. Next base: position 5,172,149 of record NC_080845.1, read on the forward strand.
ATCTCCCAGGTCCAGTCTGTTCTTGGCATATGTGGTGGACATGTTAAGGTGGAAATGGCATCCAGCTGTGAGCTACTAGGCCCACCTGAGCCCTCCCCCAGCCACCGTGTGAGCTGGGGACATCGTGACGCTATACCCTAGCAAGATGAGGAAACCGAGGCCCAGGAAAGCCATTCTAAGGTTAGGATTTGTTTCTTGCTTGGAACTTGGCTCTAGCTCCCACCTGCCCCACCATCTTCTCCCGAGGCCAGTGCTGTGCTGGGTACTGGGATGCGGTGACACAAGGCAAGCCAGGGATGTCCCAGCAGACTTGGCTGATGGCACCTCCCTTCCTGTTCTCAGCAGGGCCAAAAGCATCCTCAGGGCTCATTCTTTGGTTTTGTTCTTCCCTGTGTGATGTTGGGCAAGTCACTCAACTTCTCTGAACACCAGAGTCCTCATCCATCCAGTGGGGTAAGCACCAGGAAAGGGTTAGGAGGTGCAAGGCTTGTCTGAGCCAGCGCAGAGCTGGTCCTGGACTGGCACCTGCTGTAGCTCATGCTTGGAGGACATGGCTGAACTGTGTGATGGAGAGGTGGTGAGGGATTGTGGCCTGGCAAATCTGGTCGAGATTTATTTTTAAACCTTACTATCTTTCTAAAGATTTATCTATTTTTATTGAAAAGGCAGATTTACAGAGATGAGAGACAGAGTAGATCTTCCATCTGCTGATTCACTTGCCAAGGGGTCGCAATGGCCAGAGCTGAGCTGATCCAAAACCAGGAGCCTGGATCTTCTGGGTCTCCCAGGTTGGTGCAGGGTCCCAAGGCTTTGGGCTGTTTTCTCCCTGCTTTACACAAGCAGGGAGCTGGATGGAAAGCGGGGTTGCCGGGATACGCACTAGCGCCCATATGGGATTCTGGCACATGCACGGTGAGGACTTTAGCCACTAGGTTGAGATTTTGAATGGGGGATGTTAAGGTGTCCCAGGCATAGGGCGTGGCACAGGGCCAGCATGGTGGGCAGAGATGCGTGGTGTGGGTGGGACATGGCCAAGGTAGCGGGTAGGGAAGGGGGGAGTGATACCAGGGTCCTGGGTTCGATCCAGGGCCACTTGCCGGGGGCTGCAGTGTGCCAGGGACCCCTCCACACCTGAGCCTGCTAAGATCTTCTCAGGGTACTTCACCTGTGCATGGTCCTCAGTGCCATGTGCCAGCATCCCAGGTTCAAACCCCATCTTGGGTTGCAGCTGACTCCTGTTTGATCTTGGGGACAGCCACTTGCATCATAATCCTGTTTCCCTAAAAGGAGCGGACCTTGCCCACCTCCAGACCCGGGTTCAGTGTCAAGCCGTGGAGCTGCCCTGCACGCAGCCCACACATGAACCTGCTGCCCCTGCCAGCTGAGCCGTTCTGCCTCTCCCTGTCCAGCTATCCAGCCCTGGCACAGAGAGGCACGCACCTGTCAGATGCCTGTTGGGTCAGCCCTGACTTTCTGCCCGTGCTTGTATTTATGGGTTTTCCTGATTAATGACTGGCCTCAGGTCCAGGGTGCCCGGCAGAGCCCCTTCAGGGCCCTAAGGCTGGCAGGGAGGGCAGCGCTGCACCTGCTCTATCCCAGGGCAAGAGAGCCTGTGCCTTCCCCTCCTCCCCAGGACCCAGCCGAGTCTCCTGAGCAGGTGTGCCAGCCTTCCTGGCTGGAGTGTGGAACCACAGGGCCCTGCAAGGTTTGTTGCTTGGCGGGGTGGTGACATCGGCCACCGTGGCCTGGGCTGGAGATCACTGCTTTGGGCCTGGGGCTCTGGGCTTTCCTTCGGCTGCCCTCTTGGGTATCAGGCCCTGCACCTTGGACTTAGAGGAGTCAGACAAGAAATGGGGAGTAGCAGGTATACTCTCCCACCCCCAACCTGGGGACTTGCCACAGGAAGGGCCAGCTCAGTGGGTAGTCGAGGTGAGTGCCCAGCAGAAGAGGGAAGACCAAGAAGGGAGGAGGGTTCGGCTCTGGGAGCACCCTGGCTGAGACCCTAGGGTCCTGGGGGCAGGCCAAGGGATTCTGCCTCTACCTAAAGCCATGGATGCCCCTCCCAGGAGGTTCCATGGAGCAGGAAACTCCAGGTTGCTTCCGCTTAGGAGTCTGAGGTTGTGGCTGACACTCATGTTGAGGCTGAGCAGGTGTCAGAGCCCAGGGCCAGCAGCCGGTGGTGGAGGCTGTTTGAGTTCCCCCAGCCTCAGACTGGCCCCTGGTCTGCTACAAATGTCCCCACCCCGAGCCCACCCCTGCCATTCCCATCCTGCTGGGTGCAGGGTGTGGCTGAGGAGGGGGCAGGAACCAGCCAGGTCTTCCTCCCCTCTGGCCCTGAAGTTGGGACTCAGGACCTGGCGTGACCACACAGGAGTGCTAAGCCGTCTCCCTGGGCCCCTTGCCCTCTCCAGCGCCTGTCTGAATTGCCTGCGCAGGGGGTCGCTGTCCTGTCTTCCCCCTGTCCCCAGCTCTGTAGACTCTCTCACTGTGTCCCACTCTGCTCACCCACGGGCTGTCAGCCCTTCTGCTGACTGTGTGGCCTGTCATTACCCCTCCCCCTGCAGCCTGATTACAGGTTCCAAGCCTGAGCCCCCGGTGGCAGCCTTTCTGATGGAAGCCACCTACAGGGCTCGCAGGCCTTGTCCCCAGAAGTGGGTGCGGGGTCAACCTGGCCAGACCTCAGTCCTCTGTTAGACTGTGCCGAATCCATGCTATTTACAAGCTGCACATCTCCAGGGGAGTCACTCGGTCTCTCTGGGCCTTAGGGAATAAGATGTCACCGTTGTGGTGTGAAGCCGGGTTGGGCGTGCACAGCCACGGTTGTCACGGATTGGCAGCAAGACCGGGGAGGCTGAGCTGGTAGGTACTGGTGAGGCATGGGGGGCCTGACTGCTAGCCCAGCCCTGTTGGGGTGCTCTATGTGACCCTAAGAGAGTGCTGTCCTTTGCCCCCCACCCCCCCATTCCCAGAAAAAGGGAGGCATTGAGCCTATGGCTCTTGTTTCCTGGGTTCTGGGGGTGGGGGGACAGGTCTGGTGCCCCCCTCCCAACCTGCTCCCCAAGCTCTGGCTCTGGGAACTGGGCGGGCAGGTTCTGAGCTCGCTCCACCCCACCCCACCCCATGGAGCACTGCCACCTGTTTGGTTTCAGTCTGCAAACCTCCCCGGCCTGAAACCCTGAAACTGGGCCCGTCCTGGCGGGCAAGGTGTGGCTCCAGAGCCCACTGGAGGGACCAGCCAGGCCAGGCCCAGCTCTGGCGCAGCGCCCTCGGGAGGGACCGCGAGGGGCCCATGGTTGGTACAGAGCTGTTGGCATGGTGGTGGATCAGGCAGCTTCTTTGTCCTGCTGCTACTGTCAGTGGGGAACCAGGATTCCAGCTTGGGCTCGTGGGTCATGAATTGGGAGCTGGGATAACAGTTGATGGGCCGGGACATCAGTTTTCTGGGGTTTTGTGGATCTAGGGTCCTGCATGGGCTGGGCCCTTGGTGTTCTAGACTCTCTAGAACATTCTGTTCTAGATCCTCCCTTCACTTCTGCCATGCAAGCCTGTCTTGAGTCCTCAGTTTCCCCATATGCACAATGGGCCTATGGCCCTATTCCCCAGCCCCCCAAGACTGGGGAATCTCAGCACACCATGCCCCCCGCCCAGGCCTCACATGCACCCCCGTATCTGCACAGGAAGTAGCATGACCATAAACTTGTCAGTTGGGAACATCAGAAGAGATTAACCCTCTTCTGGCAGCCTGGGCTAAGTGTGTGCTGGTCCTGGGGGTGCTCAGCTGATCTGTCAAGGGCTTCCCACTTTCTAGGGGTCCCCCATTTGTGATGAACCTCTTCCTTCCAGGCTGTGTTGTACACTGGAACTCACTGATGTTTGGGGACACTTACCCACAATCCCATTGGCAGGGGGACCCGAGGCTCGGAGTGAGCAGGGGCTGTGGCCTAAGCCACGCGGCTGGTAGATGGCAGACCTGAGGCCTGCACAGCAGCCTGCATACCTCTGCGCCTGCTGGAGGGGGTGTGGGTCATCGCTCAGCCCTGTACCTCACCTCCCGCACTCTGCCCGGCTGAGCTGGCTGTGATGGCCCCCGGCTGGAGCTGACTCACCAACCAGCAGTTAGGAGAGGCGCCAAGGTCAGCACCCCGGGCAGCTCCCGGGGTGTCCATGGTAGAGTCGAGGAGATGGCCGTTGAGATGTTAGGTCAGCTGAGTGGACAGGGCTCCACCCACCCCCCTCAGAGGTAGGAAAACAGAGCCCTTGGGGAGTGTGAGTGGGAGATGCCCAGCTCAGTGCTGCTCCTGCCCCTCGCCGTTCACAGACCTTCGAAAACCAGCTTGGCTTTTCTGAGCCTCCATTTTGCCCATCCGTGGAATGGGGTAGTAAACCAGCTTCACCTACTTCTTGGGACCGGACAGGGTCCCAAGCAGAGGGGCCAAAAGCCAGGTAGTGGTAGTGCTGGGCCAGTGGGGGATTCATGCAGGCTTGGGTGTGAAAGGAGTTTGAAGCCCCCCTCTCTCCGAACCCCCGTTTTCTCTTCTGTACAATAGGAGTAATCAGCTGATAGGCTCCTGTGGGCTGTTACTCACACAGGTCTCGGTGGAGGGCTGGCCCTGGCCGTGTCTGGGGACATGTACACATGTTCTGCCTTACCTATACGCCTATGTATGCCTGCACACAGGGTAGCACATGTGTGTGCAGGCACCCTGCACTGCTTTTCCACCCTACCCCCTCCCTTGCCTGTGCAAGCTCTCCCTCCCAGTGGGCATGCCCTCTGTATCTTTCCAGTAAAGATCTACGCATTATTATTGCACTGTTGACTTTCGTTCTGGTTCTTCACACACACACACACACACACACACACGCGCACATGAACACACAACAACAACAACAAAACACAACTTTATTGGGGTTTTGCAAACTATAAAAATTACACCTGCTGGTGCAGCGTTCCAAGTCTCTTAGCCACCATTGTTAACAGGCCATGATTCATGGGGGGGCCCTAGGTTGACTGCAGACTGCCCACATCCTGTAGCAAGCCCTGGGGGGTTGGTGTTGCGAGGCCCATTTTACAGATGGAGAACTGGGCAGCTGCCAGGGCTGCTGCCAGCTAGCCAGCCAACCAGCCAGACGGCGCCTGCGGAGCTGGGACTCTTGGAGGGCTGGTCCTGGAGGCTGCCACAGGCCCATCCAACAACTCTGGGAGCTGAGTCAGCGTGGGGAGGGGTGGATGGCAAGATGTGGAGGGTATGGGCAGCACACACCCTGGCACAGCCCCACCCCTGCATCTCTGTGGCTGGCTGAGCCACTGCAGTGTCTCTCAGTTCTTGGGTCCAGACAGAGCAGCCAGGGGCAGGACAGTGGGGACTGAGCAGCATGGGGACAGGCTGGCTTCAGCAGGTGCAGTAGTGCAGTGAGGTCTGGCTCCACTCCCCTCCTACCCTTCCTCCGAGGCCGTGGTGTCCACCCAGATCTTCTCCTGGCAAGCCCCAGGTGACCCGGTCTGGCTTCCCCTTGTGAGTCCTTTGGGCTGCACCCCCTCCACAGCTGTACCCTGAGCCTTTGTCCCTGTGCTTTTCGATGATCGCGTATTCGGCATGGCAGTTCCTCCCAGCCGACCTGTGATATCACTGGGCAGTGTGTTAGAACCCATGACCTATGCCCGTCTTTAGTCCTTACCCCCTGAAGGATGCCCCTCCTGTCCCCCAGTGCTCCCGCTGTCAAGGGAGCCAGTCCTGACGGCAGCCACAGTGCAAAAGGCTGGATACCCAGTACTGTACACTGTGCCTGTCTGGTGCTGGGATTTCAGCTTGTACAGCGTTATGTCTGAAAGTGGATCCAGCTCTGCACCATTGGCTAGCAAAGTCTTGTCTGTGATCGTGATTGGGTGAACTGGGCCTGTGTCTGCCTGTTGTCTTCTGGGGTGCAGGACACGCCTTGGGCTGTCTCTGGTCCCTCTCTGTGAAGGAAGTGAGGTGCTGCCTAGTCCCTCTCTGGTCCTTGTCAATGACTTCTTCCCTGGGTGCCCCTAGCTGGCCTGAGTACCCTGTGCCCACCCCAACAGGATGGATCAGGGTTGAGACTCTCCTTGGGCTGCGGCTGCTTGGCTCTCCTGGTCCCCAACCTGGCCCCCGGGGCCTCCTCACCCACACTCGGGGACCCCAGCCCTAGTTCTCTGGTTCTCCCCTTCTTAGGGCTTTGGTGGCTGTCTCCAGCCCATGGTCCTGCCAAACCCTGGCCTTGGAGACACTCCTGGCTGGGATAGTCGGGGGGCCTCTGGCTGGCCTTGTCCTTCTGGACCCATCCTGGCTCAGTCCTGGGGTGCTTCTGGATCCAACCCCTCCAGGCCTCCTGGGTTTGACTGCTGAGCCTCCACCCGCAGGCTGTGGGCTGAGAGCTCTTCCTGGGGCTAGAGACTCGGGAGGGCTGGGGCTGAAGCCCTCCACTCCTGGGCAGGTTCAGGTCCGGGCCTGCCCTTCCTGCCGCCTGGGGCAGTGCTTGCTGTTTGGCCTGGGGGCCCTGGGTCCCTTTAGGGTTTCATCCCTAAAATGGGATAATAGTGGCGCTGGCTCCACAGGGTGTGGGGGTCCTGTGTGTAACCCTGGCCCGTTGCAGCATTAGCACCAGGGACCTTGACCGTTTGTAGCACTGTCTGTTGGCTGCCATCCCCCCTCTGTTTCCCCATCCCCCAGCCTCTCCCTCCCCCCTCATCATTTTTCAAAACAATCCACACCCTCTACCCGCCCCCACCCTGGGGCCCTGGGAAAGTGCTGGCTGTGTGTGGTTTTTAAAAACCAGGCATTCAAGCAAATTCCTTATTTGTTTTCCCTTCCTCTTGGCCCTCCCCACCAGAATCCAGAAAGACCTCCTTTCAAGGCAGGGGCTTCCCCAGCAGGGCCAGAGTCTGTAGGGGTGGGTGGGCTCCAGAGGGTGACTTGACCCAGCTTCTTCCCCAGCTGCCTCCTCCTGGCTTTGCTCCAGGATTGCATGGCAGGGTCATTGCCCACTCTGGCTTTGGGCCAGTGGTTGAACATTTCTGGGGCTCCTCCTGTGCAAAGTGGAAACAGTTCAGCCCCTGCCTCACAGAGCCATTGTGGTACCAGGGACTGAGTATGGGCGGGGCTGGGCTTAGAGAATGGACCAGGTGTTGGGAACCTGGCTTCCATTACACGGATGCCCAGCTCTTGGGGTCTGGATGGAATCCTGGCCCCGGGTCAAAGGTGGATTGGGCCTGACCTCAACCCTGCCCTCCCACGTGGGCAGCTGCATCGTGGTCACCCATCCCTGCTGCTGCAGCCCAGGGTTTCCATGAGCAAGGGCACTGGGGTCAGGAGCTAGAGCCAGAACTCCAGCCCCTGGCTTCCCTAAAAGCTAGGGTTCCTCCCTGGTACACTCCAGGATCCCATATGGGCACTGGTCCGTGTCTTTGCTGCTCCACTTCCCATTTAGTTCCTGGCTTATGGCTTGGGAAAGCAGTCGAGGACAGCCCAAAGCCTTGGGACCCTGCACCTGTGTGGGAGACCCAGAAGAGGGTGCTTGGTTTTGGATCAGCTCAGCTCTGGCTGTTGTGGCCATTTGAGGAATGAACCAGCAGATGGAAGATCTTCGTCTCTCCTCTCTATATTTGCCTTTCCAATAAAAATAAATAAATCTTAAAGCAAAGCAAAGCATGGGTCACCCTGTCCCCAGTAAGGCCTGTGTGTGTGTCTCGGGCCCAGCTGCTGTGCACTAGCCGTAGCACCTGCAGGGATCCTGGCCTGTGGGGGCGTCTCGCGACCCTTGCCGCCCTCTTGCCCTCCCACCCTCACTGTCTGTCTGTGCTTGCCTTCCAGAGAGGACTGGGAAGGTGGTGAGCGAGTTCCTCCGCTTCTATGAGGACCAGTATGGTGTGGCGCTCTTCAACAGCATGCGCCACGAGATTGAAGGCACGGGCCCACCGCAGGCCCAGCTACTCTGGCGCAAGGTGAGGGGTGCCCAGGGTGATGGGGGGCAGCAGGAGGGTGGGGGAACTCTGCTGTCTGTTGGGCCTCAGTTTCCCGTGGTTGTGGTGACACACAGCGCTCCCCCTCCCCCTTGGTTTTGATGGCCCAGGTCCTCCTGTGCCCCTGAGGGACGCTCCGTGTCAGTCCTTCTCTGTGCCCTATCCGTGTCAGTCCTCTGTGCCCTACTGTCTAGAGAGCTGGCAAAGAAAGGGGTGAATGGGAGGTAGGGTGGTGCCCCATGGAACACCTCGAAAGTGCGAAGTGGGATGACCCCAGGACTGGAGCTGGTGGGTGGACCTTCCTCCTGGCCACCCCTTGCTGGGGCTGTGCCACTCAGTGGGGCAGAGATCTCTAAGCCCCACCCAAGACCCCGCCCCCTCTGCCTTGTGGTCCTGCCAGATTTGAGTCAGGGGGTCTGGGGTCGGATGCTGTTAGGAGCTGGGAGCTTGGCTGAGCTGTTGTTGATTGGGCCTCTGGGCTCAGTCTCCACCTCTGACAATGGAGGCCCCTAGGCGGTTAAGCACGAGGGAAAGTGGGGTGTGTGTGCACAGCTGGTGGGATCACTGAGGCAAGGTACGATCCTGACCTGCTGCGTAACCTCAGACCAGGACGTCACCTCGCTGCACCTGTCTGTCCCATGGGCTTTCAGTGAGAGGCACCGTCATGAGCTGGAGGAGGCAGAGCAGCAGATGAGGGGTGTGACCAGTGAGGCAGTGACTGGCAGGAGAGTGGTGGGGTGAGCATGGACCCCTCCCTCCCCGGGTCTGTGATGGGAACCCCTGTGGTTTCAGTTTGTCCAGGGCCAGAGTCCGGACTCAAGTCTAAGGCTGGTTGGGCTGCACCCCCTTCCTCAGGCTGCTGAGCAGAGGCAGTATTGAGGTTATATGGGGTGGGGGGGCCCCACCCAGGGCATCATTCGCCCCTTTGCCTGCAGGCTTAGTGTCTGAGGCAAAGTCTCTTTTCCTGGCTTCTAGCCACTTTCCTAGCAGGTGCACAGGTGGTAGGGAGGGAGGCTCTGGTCCGTCCTGGCTGAGCAAAGAGGAAACCATCTTCCTGCAACTTATGTCACCAGCAGCTCTTGTGGGCAGGGTGCTGTCCTGACCCCTGGCCTGCATCTCCTGGCGGGTGCACCCAGTGACACACAGGCCTGGAGGGGTAAACGCAGTTGCTTAGGCCCCCCACCAGTGGGGGGCCTTGGGTCCCATTTTGCCACGCAGGAAGCTGGTCTTCCCAGGAAACCACAACCGTATCATAACAGGGCAGCTCAGGCTGCCTGCACCCCAGATTCGAGGCCCTGGTTTGGGTTCTGGTTCTGATTCCAGTTGCCTGCTAGTGCAACACCTTGGGAGGCAGCAGGGGAGAGTTCAATCTCTTGGGTCTCTACCTCCCTGTGGGAAACCCAGATTGAGTTCCTGGCTGCTGGCCCTGCCTGTTGCAGGCATCTGGGGAATGAACCAGTGGATGGAAGATGTCGCTGACTCTCTGCCTTTCAAATACATAAATAAAATTTTAAAAATCCTGGGCCACTAGGTCCCACACAACTTCTGCAGGCCTTCTAATCTGGAAGTCTGAAAGTGGCTAGAAACCACTGGAAAGTCTTTTTTCTTTTTTAAAGATTTATTTATTTTTATTGGAACTGAAGCAGCCAGGACTAGAACTAGCACCCATATAGGATGCCGGCGCTGACAGGTGGAGATTTAGTCTGTTGAACCACTGTACCTACCTTTGTTGGAAGGTCTTAAGCCAGCAGCCTGTGTACCAGTGATCCTAGTCTGTGGCAGCCTGGGTGGAAGTGAACAATCAGGGCTGGGCCCAGGCTCCCAGGGTCCTGGGGCTCCTGCCCTAAACAGAGAGCTGGCCGCAGCCCAGAGGCGGTGGCTGGGTGAAATCGTCCTGGGTGTGGAGAGAGCTTGGTTGGCTCTTTCTAGACGAGACAGTGGAGGGGAGCACTGGGATGAGTGGTCTAAAGATAGACAAGTCTGGGGAAGGGTGGGGGAAGCACAGTTTTTTTTCCCCTGGAAGTATTTTTATCCCTGGTAGGAAGCCGCCTGCGGGGCCCATTGTTTGAGTACAATGGACTCTCCACTTTTGGGTTTCCCCTTGAAGAGTGGCATGGAGGGAACTGGTGGCGGCAGGGCAGGCTCTGGGTTGGGGGAGGGTGGGCCTGGAAGGAACCCAAGCTGGACTCCAGCCTCAGAACAGAGCCAGGGAGGTGAGGGAGGCGGAAGAGCCTAGGCCTGCCTGGCAGGTGCAGCAACCGCCCGTTTTTGTTCACCAAGGCATTGTATAGAACCAGTGGAACTGGCCGAGGAAGCGGGGGTTCTCCTGTTCAGGGCACTCATCCTCCTGGCTTCCGCCGCTGCCCCTGCTTATGCCTGGTTGGCCATGGCGGCACTGGAGATGGTCACACAGACTCCTGAGTGGTCAGGACCCTGGTGGTTCCTGGGTCAGAGGATGAACAGCCCTCCCACCTCCTCCACGGGACCACAATTCTTGGACAAATTTACAGGGAGTCTGAGGCTCACAGAGGGATGCTGCAGGCCCGAATTGCACTGTGAGCATGAGCTAGGGCTCTGTAGCAGCGGCCTGCCTGCATGCAGGTGCAGCCCCTACACCCCTACCTAGATCTGGCTTGGAGCTGGGGTTGGGGGACTTTGCAGCTGCCTCCCTGCTGTTTTCATTTCCCGGCTGGGAGGCTGAGAACTGGGGCTTGGGACCTTGGAAGTCCTCAATGGTAGCAGGAATGGGTGGAGGGGACCTGTCCCCAGGTTACCCTGGTCCTAGCCTGGCTCTGCCTCCTGGCCCCACCTCTGCCCTGCCCGCACCCTGGATGAGCCTCACTCTTTGCATCTGTCCTTGAGGTGAGATGTAGGCTAGCCTCAGAGGCCCAGGTCCTGCTGGCTGGGCCAGGGCGGGGTGGTGACTCTTTCCCCAGGTCATGTCTCCTCAGGGTGACCCTTCCCGCCCACAGGTGCCACTGGAAGAGCGGGTCATCTTCTCCGGGAACCTCTTCCAGTACCAGGAGGACAGCAAGAAATGGCGGAACCGCTTCAGCCTTGTGCCCCACAACTATGGGCTGGTGTTGTATGAGAACAAAGTGGTGAGGCCCCGCCCAGAGCCCTCTTCCCCATCCCACTCCAATTCCTCCCTGGTGTGGCTGGGGCTGTGCAAGGGCTTCTGTCATCTTGGGGTCTGGGAAGCCCCTCCTGGTGGAACTGCAGACACCAGCTTTCATCCCTTAACTTTCTGTGTTAACATGGGCAGCCTCACACCTGGGGTGTGGCTCACAGCGGAATGCCCTGGAACCATCCCAGCAATGTTTACCCCCAGAATTTGAATCTAATGGGTGGAGCCAAGAATGCATCTTCTTAACCCTAGTCGGGCAAGGACTACTTTGCCCATCACTGCTGCAGGCAGGAAGTGTCCTGAACAGTGACACCTGGTGGTGAGGAGTGGCATGGCAGCCCAGCTGTATGGGCTATTAGACATCCACCTACTCCCTCTGTAGAGGGCCGTTAATAAAGTTGTATGTGCATGGAATCTTCCTCCAAAGGAGAGCTCAGCCCCTAGGGAGGTGATGGAGGTTCCGGACAACGGTCAAAGGACCTGGGGGCCTTGGTGGCCGATGCCTGTGTTCACACCTTGTGTCTACTTCCTGCTGGCTGAAAGGACTTGTCCACTCCTTGGGCTGAGAACATTCTGTGCAATTGGTGACACTCAGCATGGGGCTCAATGAATGACACATTTTCTGGAATTTTCTTGCTTTAGCCTTAAGCAGTTCTGTAGATACAGGAAATGAAGTAGCAGGTTTAGGAGTCTCATCCCCAGCATCCCAGGGCAGCAACTGGGAGCCCAGGTTAACACTGTTGGGTCTGTCCTTTCTGGCCCCCAGGACTCGGCCTCTTCCTCTTTTCTCCTTCCACCCCGTGTAATCACAGAATTGGGGGCATGGTTTGGACTTGACAGTGTCTATCATCCTTCTCCAGGCCTATGAACGGCAGGTACCACCCCGAGCCATCATCAACAGCGCTGGCTACAAAATCCTCACCTCCATGGACCAGTACCTGGAGCTTGTGGGCAATTCCTTACCAGGTAAAGACTCACTCACTCCACTTCCCCCACCAGCCAAGATGCCCTGCATTCGTGGAGAGCCCCAGGGCCCAGAGCTGTGGGCAGGTGCCAAGCACAACCTGAGCCCTCTCGAAGGGGACTGTCCCCGGGCCCAGGTGCACAGTGGGGACCTCCCCCTTCGTGCCCTACAGGTGCTGACCCCATGACCAGGCTGTGCATGCCCATGGATTGAACTCCCTGCTGTTTCCAGAGTGCTTGAGGGCCTCCCACAGTGGGAGGGGGCAGGGAGGCCAGTGACCCTGCCCCCAGTTGCCAAGAGCTGTTATCTCAGGTGGCCTGCTTCTACCCCTCCCTGGTTGAGGCTCCTTGAAAGCCTCATGGGATTACTTTCTGCCTCTCAGCTGACCCCAGGGGCAGGAGCTGTGTCCCCCAGATAGGACTTGGACCACATGGTGGTGGTAGAGGCAGGAATTCCTGGGGGTGCTCAGCTCCAGCTTCCGCTCTGTGCTGTTATTGCCAGATTGTGAACTGTAGCGCTGGTCCCGGCCCAGTATGGGGTGATCTTGTGAGATCTCAGATATCCACATGGACAAAGCAGAAACAGAGAAATTCCTTGATGTTTATTTTGCTCCCCCCCCCCCACCCCACATGCTTCTCTCCCCACACGGCCTCCACAACTAAAATTTAAAGGGATATTTGAGAAAGTGGGACCGACTTGTGAACCCTGGAGCTATCACCTGCCTTGCTGATGCCTGACTGTAGGAAGGCAGAGCCTTGTCCAACAGGGCGGTGGACAGAGTCTGGGGTTTCTTTGGCCAAGCTCTCGGGCACTCGCGGTCACTCAGCTGGGCATGTGCCTGGCCCTCAGCTGAACTGGGGGCTGGTTCCCTGTCATCCTGTGGCCCAGGGAAGCCAAGAAGGGCCCTGCCCAGCTGCTCTGTCTCCCCAGGGATCACGTCCAAATCTGGCACCGCCCCCATTCTGAAGTGCCCCACCCAGTTCCCGCTAATTCTCTGGCACCCTTATGCCCGTCACTACTACTTCTGCATGATGACGGAAGCTGAGCAAGACAAGTGGCAGGCCGTGCTGCAGGATTGCGTGCGCCATTGCAACAACGGTGAGTGGGGAGCAGATGCGGGCAATGGGGTGGGTAGCACCTGCTCAGGTGTGCAATGGTGACCCTTGGTGGCTGAGTGCAGCATGGCAACCCTGCTGTATGAGCTGTTTCAGTTTCCTTCCTAGGTTTCTAAAAAACACCCTTGAGATTTCAACGTTCATTTTCTTCCTTTATGAAAACTGTTGAGGACCAATACTGGCAACAGCCAAGATTAGGCCAGGGTCTCCCACATGGGTTCAGGGAGCCAAGTACTTGTTGCCTTTGAGGATATGAAAAAAGAGGAAGAAGAAATTGGGAGTGAAACAGAAACGCAAACCAAGAGACTTCAATATGGGATGCAAGTCTTTTTTTAAAGATTCATTTGTGTATCTGAAGGGCAGAACTACAACGAGAGGGAGAAAGAGCTGTCTACCTCCCCAAGTGGCTGCAATGGCCAGGGCTGGGTCAGTCTGAAGCAAGAAGCCAGGGTCTTCTGGATCTCCCGTGTGGTGACAGAGTTCTAAGTTCTTGGACCATCTTTGCTTTCCCAGGGACATTAGCAGGAAGTGAATGGAGCAGTGGGGACTTGATCCAGCACCCACAGGGGAATGCCAGGGTAACAGGTTAAGCCACTTGCTGCCTGACTTGCTGTGCCACAATGTCGCCCCAGGATGGAGTGGCTTACCCACTACACCCAAGGCACACCCTGATGAAAACACTTTTATGTTGCTCAGGGAAAAAAAAAAAAACACGAGGAAATTATTCACAGTGATGTGTGATGGCTGGGCCCTGGATCCCCGCATCACAAAATCATGATTGTCATTCTGCTGCCTTCTCCCAATGTGACATCAGGTGAATCCATGTGGCTCCTGGTGCCTCTGTAGAATGGGCACATGCACCCGTGTCGGGGGGCTACGTGGAGGAATCGCAGGGGGAGGGCGCTGCTTATATGAGCGGGTGGGGATGACCCGCACCCACACACACTCCCTCCTTTGTTCACACGGTTTTTTATCTGCCAAGGGGAAGACAATCTGGGCAGCAAGACAGGTTCCCCACCTTCATGCAGCCCACGGTGGGCGTGGAGGTGGCGGAGGCAGTGGGTCGCAGCTGGGCCAGGTGCCCGGCGAACCTTGCAGGCGTGGCAGCTTCCTCAAGGAGATGAGAGCTCAGCACCCATAGTCACCCTGGCAGAGGAGGGGCACTGAGGCGGCACCACCAGGTCCTGGGGCGGGGTAGGGCCTCCCGGGGTGCTCATATGGCCCTAAGGCTCAGGAGTGTCTACCAAGCTGGTCATAGCCCTGTCCCGGAACCCTGGCTGGTGATCTGGCCTTGAGGAACACTTATCCCACCCCCACCCTGGGAGCACCAGCTGGGGGAGGGATGACTTGACACCCAGCAGAGCTCTGCCTGCCCCACCTGAAGTCACCTCTGTCCCCCTGGAGTTGCCAGGTGGGAGGAGCCAGGCCTGCAGCTGGGCCCTGCCCTGCCACCTGCAGCTGGGCCCTGCCCTGCGCCCACAAAGGGACTCCTGTTCCCAGCTCTCCTGGGGCTGTGGCTGGGGCCCCACCCCCAGCCCTGGCAGCTACACATGTTCTCTCCAGGTTCCCAGGGCTGGGACTGAGCTGGCCTGGCAGGCCGGATGACCTCAGGCCAGGTGGGAGAGAGCTGGGGACACCCAGGGTGGAGCCCCGTGGAACCCAGGCTCCAGAGAGCTGGCCTGGGGTGTGGGGTGACACCCAGCTGGCTCGTGGCTGAAGGCTGGGGTGTGGGCAGCCTGAACCCTGGGTGCTGTGGGTGGGGCCAGGAGCATGTCCGGCCAGGGTGGCATCGTCACCCGCACCCCCAGCCTCTCCTTTTCCCCCAGGACTGTGAGAAAGCTTTCTGCTGGCCTCCTGGGCCTGGAAGCTGCGGAGCCTGCAATTGCTCACTCCAGGGGACTGCCAGGAAGTGGGGGGCGGAGAAGCAGGCCAGGCCGGGTGGACGCCAGCTCAGCTCAGGCCCCCCTCACATCCCACGTTCCCAGAGCAGCTGGGGGTGGCAGGAGGCCGCTGCTGGGGTCCGGCTGGCCAAGTCCTCGGCGGGGGCTTGGAGGCAGGGGCATGGAGCAGAGGTCAAGGCCTGCTCTGCCTGCCTGGGGCCCCTCTGGCAGTTCCTGTCCCAGAGCCTGACTGGTGACCCGCAGGCCTGAGTGCTGGAGCAGGGAGATGCCTCCCTCCCAGGGGCTTCCAGGGGCTTCCAGGGGCCGGGGAAGCCACTTCCATGAACCGTAAGCTGGCAGCAGTGACATGGCCTCCCCCCAGGTTCATGGGCCCCTCATCCTCCATGGTCGCCACCACACCCCCACCCCCCATGATGCAGCCTGGCTTCGCTCACCTCTCAGACTCTTCCTTCCAATGCTGGGGACTCAGCCACAGTGTATGACTCTAGGGGTGGGGGCACCCCCAGTTCTTCTGTTACCCCAGCTGGGGTTGGGAGTGGGGAGCTCAGAGGGGACCCTGCAAATGGTCAGACTTAACAGATGAGCGCTCAGCTCAAGGGGGTTCCGAAGATCCAAGGCTGTGCCCCCAAATTCCACCCCCTACCCCTCTGCAGGACAGGGGTGATGTGGGAGGGGCCTCTCATCCTGCATCACCAGGTTGTCACGCCCTCCTGGGAGTGTGTAGGGTCCCCCTCCACCAAGCCACTCTCTGGCCTGGCAGCGGGGATGCCTGTGGCCAGCCAGGTGTGGAGAGGGACTTTTTCTTTGTGGGTGACTCAGCGTGTCGTCACGTACGTGGGCACTGGGTTCTGGGGTGTGCACGCAGCCGGTTCCCCTTCTGTGGGCTCTGAGGACATCGCGGTCAGAGGCACATGGCCAGGGGAGCCGCCTGCTGCCCGGCTCCATGGCCTTCAACCACGTTTCCCCAGCTGGGTGTTGCAACTTCCTGCCTGCCAGCCTGCCAGCCCGCCTAGCTCTGAGGCTGGGGGTCCTCCCCTTTTCTGCCAGCCAGCGAGCCACAGTCAGTGCCCCCACAGCAGAAACAGGAAATGGTGTCTTCCAGTTGTCTTCGGGACCTTTCCACGTGGTTGTGGCATCTCTGCCGACGCTGGTCCCCTGGTGCCCCTGTCCCTCCCCGTGCAGCATGCCCAGGTCTCCAGTGCTGGCAGGATATGAGGGAACAAGACGAGGCGCAGGGCAGATTCTCATCTCACAGCTTTCACTCCAGGAGACTCACTCGTCCTGGTGTACAGGCTGCAGGCGGCATGGGTGGTGTGTGGCCAGCTCCCTCACTCCCCTCCTCTCCTGGACAGGCATCCCTGAGGACTCCAAGGTGGAGGGCCCAGCATTCACAGACGCCATCCGTATGTACCGCCAGTCGAAGGAGCTGTACGGCACCTGGGAGCTGCTGTGTGGGAATGAGGTGCAGGTGAGGCAAAGAGGGGGTGGGGTGGGGAGGAGATTGTGAAGTCACCCTAAGGCTGGGAGACCCCGGCTGGCCCCAGGGGTGGGGCTGTGGGGTGCAGCAGGTTAGCCAGGGGCGGGGCTGAGCCCAGAGTGGAAAGGTGGGGGCCTTCGTGGTGGGAGTAGAGCTGCTGGATCCTGTGTTCATTTATTGACCTGCCCGGGCTCAGGTGCAGGTGCAGTGAGGGTGGTGTGGGGGACATCGAGCCCAAGGCAAGCCCAGGGAGGGAATGGAATGGGGCCCTTGTGTGGCTGGGTTGGCTATGCCGGCCGGATGGTGCCTCAGCTGAAGCCCTTGTACGTGCTGCCGACTCCAGATCCTGAGCAACCTGGTACTGGAGGAGCTGGGTCCTGAGCTGAAGGCGGAGCTCGCCCCACGGCTGAAGGGGAAACCGCAGGAGCGGCAGCGGCAATGGATTCAGGTTGGGGGGGGTACCCGGTGGAGCCAGTGCAGTGGGGGTGGTGGCCCAGCGCCGTTAGCCTCAGCCCTGACACTACCATCCTGGCTGTGCCCATAGATCTCGGATGCCGTGTACCGCATGGTGTACGAGCAGGCCAAGGCAAGCTTTGAGGTTGTGCTGGCCAAGCTGCAGCAGGCCCGACCGGCCATGGAGGCTGTCATCCGCACTGACATGGACCAGGTCATCACCTCCAAGGAGCACTTGGCCAGCAAGATCCGAGGTAGGCTGGCCTCTGCCCTGCCCGGGGAGCTGTGGCAGGGGAGTGGGGGGCCAGCAGCACTCCGTCCATGGGTCCTCTGTGTGTCACGAACCATGAAGACTCCATGACCATGGGTGCCCCGCCCGGGCCTGAGTCAAGCCCTGTTGCACTGCAAGTTGCCCCAGCAGACGGCAGTTTAGCTCAGAGCTGACCTCTTCCAGGCCAGGGTCCATCCCCAGCTTTCCCCACCGAGGCCAGTCTTCCTGGCTGCCAGCTCTCCCAGCAGTGCCGCTAGTGGTGTCCCCGTGGCGGACTGAGACCCAGGGAGTTGACATTTTTGGAACAAAACAGCAGTCCATGGGCAGGAATGAGGGTGGACATCCCAACAGCCCCTGGTGGAAATGCCTTGGTCAGAATGTCCCAGAGAATGGTCCATGCCCCCAGGGTGGCTGGAAGGGGCAGGGGTGGTACAAGAGCCCCTGACAGGGTGATGCAGAGCCAAACCATGCATTGTGGGGCCAAAGATGGCCTGGGCCGCCCTGAGCTGAGAGCCGGCCGGGGCTGCCCCGGGCGCAGCCTTCATTCTCCCCAAGGCGGAGGTGTGTGTGCGGAATCACGTCCAGCCCTACATCCCATCCATCCTGGAGGCTCTTATGGTGCCCACCAGCCAGGGCTTCACCGAGGTGCGCGACGTCTTCTTCAAGGAGGTCACAGACATGAACCTGAACGTCATCAATGAGGGTGGTATCGACAAATTGGGCGAGGTGAGGCTGGGCTGCCAACCCCCGCCAGGCAGGTGGTCAGAGAGAGAGGCTGCTTGGGGTTGGGGCATGAGGCCAAGGGACAGGGAGGGGATGGCTGCCACCTGCTCGTTTCCGAACCTGGAGGCTTGCTGGGATAGAAGAGGATTTGATAGACAGGTGGGGTGCAGAGGTGGACCCCCAGGAAGCCAGCTGCCCCAGAGCGGGCACTACCAGGGCCCAGGCGCCACGCATGCACTCCTGCCCGCAGTACATGGAGAAGCTGTCGCAGCTGGCCTACCACCCCCTGAAGATGCACAGCTGCTATGAGAAGATGGAGCCGCTGCGGCTGGACGGGCTGCAGCAGCGCTTCGACGTGTCCAGCACAGCTGTGTTCAAGCAGCGAGCGCAGATCCACATGCGGGAGGTGAGCCCGGGTGCCACCCCGCACCATGTTCACTCCCCCGGCCCCGGCTCAGCCCAGCCCTCCCCTCTCTACTGAGGACAATGGTGCCTCTACCCACCAGGCTGATTCCAGCTCATTTTACAGGGTTTGGCTTGTAAGCCTTCTTTTTCTAGGAGGGGGAAGCTTTGCGTGCTTCTCTTCCGTTTCCCCGCCTTAGCAAGCTTGGGGGTGGGTTGAGGGGGTGGGTCCCTCCAGGGGCATCATGCGCCTGCCCACGTTCTGTGCCCTGCAGCAAATGGACAACGCTGTGTACACCTTCGAGACCCTCCTGCACCAGGAGCTGGGCAAGGGGCCCACCAAGGAGGAGCTCTGCAAGGCCATCCAGCGCATCCTGGAGCGCGTGCTCAAGGTCAGACGCTGTCCCCCTCCGGTCCCTGCTCACCGCCGCCCGCGCCTGGGCATCCCCGTGTGCAGCTAGGCTACGTGCTCCCCGGGCTGCTGGAGCCCGCTGAGCCCATACCCCGCCCTGTGCCCCCTCCCCCTGCAGAAATATGACTATGACAGCAGCACAGTGCGCAAAAAGTTCTTCCGCGAGGCCCTGCTGCAGATTGCCATCCCCTTCCTGCTGAAGAAGCTGGCACCCACCTGCAAGTCGGTGAGCACTGTGGGGCGGGGCCGGGGGAGGAGCCTGGAGCCCCAGGGCGGGGTCTGGGGGGGTCCACAGACCCCTCTGTAACGTCCGGTGCCCTGACCTGCTGTCTCTCCACTCCCCATACCCTGACAGGAACTGCCACGGTTCCAGGAGCTGATCTTTGAGGACTTCGCCCGTTTCATCCTGGTGGAAAATACATATGAGGAGGTGGTGCTGCAGACGGTCTTGAAGGACATCCTGCAGGGTGAGCTCTGGCCCTGCCCCCGAGGGCGGCTGCTGCAGAGGGCACACAGGGGTCCAGAGACCAGCCAGAGGTGGCATCAGCCCAGGGTCAGCTATTGTGGCCCCAGAAGGGTGGCACCCTGTGTTTAGTCCTTGGCTCTGCAGGGTCGGCCATCAGCACCTTAAAGTCACAGTACTACATGCAATGTTCAGGGTGAGGCTTGGCCTGAGTCACCCCAATTCTAGATGCCCCTGGCGGGGTTGGGGTGGTTGGGAGGGGCTACCAGAGCCCCCTGACCCCTGGCCTGTGACCCCACAGCCGTGAAGGAGGCCGCGGTGCAGAGGAAACACAACCTGTACCGGGATAGCATGGTCATGCACAACAGCGACCCCAACCTGCACCTGCTGGCTGAGGGCGCGCCCATCGACTGGGGCGAGGAGTACGGCGATGGTGGCGGCAGCCCTGGAGCCGATGGCATCCCAGAATCAGCCACACTCTCGGAGAAGCGGCGGCGTGCCAAGCAGGTGGTCTCCGTGGTCCAAGATGAGGAGGCGGGGTTGCCCTTCGAGGCTGGCTCTGAGCCAGTGACCCCTGTGTCCCCGGACAGTGTCACTGAGCTCCGTGGCCTGTTGGCCCGGGATTTGCAGGCTGAAAGTCCCCCACCAGCCAGCCCCCTGCCCAACGGGGCCCCTGCCCAGGAGAGCCCTCAACCCACAGTGGCCCCCGAGGCCTCCTCCCCACCCCCCTCACCCCCTGACCATCTGCCAACTGGGAAGGCTGTGGACTCTGATCCCCCCAAGCCCAGCGACCAGGAGACGGGTGAGCAGGTGGCCAGTCCTGGCAGCTGCCCCCCTATCCACACCACCACGGAAGACAGTACCGTGGTGCAGACTGAGTTCTAAGTTGATGACCCCCAAAACTTCTGTTGGACATAACCTCGGGGCGGCATGGGGGGCGCCCTCTGCAAGGCACTGGCAGCTCGGGGGAGGGGAGCCCCACTCTGTGCCTTGTGGGTGAGGCAGGGCGGGGCACCCACAGCCCCTCTCAAGGGTGCAGCCCCCTTTCTCTGCTCCACTCGCTCTTTGGGATGATCTTGGATGCAGGGTCTGGGTTTTGGGTTTTCCTCCTTGTGCTGGGAGCCGAGGACACCTCTTTTTACTCCACGGCTCCTCCCTCACGGGTCTTACCATCCTTCCTGGAGGAGGCAGATAGAAGCATCTGGAAGTCTGTGCAGTTGGCAGGCAGGAGGTAGAGGACGGGCCATGGCACACCACCCCTCCCTCCCCTGCTGTATCAACTGTCCCAGCTGGGCCAGGGTCAGATTCAGGGTTGAAGAGGGCTCGGCCAGGGTCTGGGTCCCTGGGTGCCTCACAGAGGGAGTGCAGCAGTGGGGTGGGGGGAGGGCTGAGCTGAGCTGAGGCTGGCTGGGCATGTGCTGGTCTGTGGCAGGAAGTGTCCTGATGGCCTCTGGGTGGATGTCGGAGCATGAGTGAGCCCGAGGGGGATCTAGAGTAGCAGCCTCGCACACGCCCCTCCATCTCTCCCTGCCCAGCCTGGCCCTTCCCCACTCTGTTCCTGTTCCTGTCCCTTTTGCACCTGCGGCAGACCAGGCGACTTGGGGGTGTAGGGGTGACTTCTGTCCACCTCCGAGGGACTCTGTCTGCCTCAGGGGTTTGCCCACAGCACCCCAAGATGCCCCTGAGAACTGGGGGTCATAAGCCATGCCAGGCCTCTGACTCGACCGAAGGTGCCAGGCCCCTCTGCAAATGTCCTGGGGTCAAGGGAGGCTTGGCCTCTGTCCCTTCCTCAGCTTCTTTTCCTGAGTGTGAAGGTCAAGGCCACTTGAGCTTGATACCTGCTTGGGGAGGCCTCCTTCAAGCCCCAGGGTGTCTCTGCCCTAGCCCTGCCCCCAGGCTGGTGCTGGGGGAGTGCAGTCCCCCCAGGCCTGCGCTCTGCTGGAGGACACTGTCCCGAGATGCCCCCACCTCCTGTGCCTTGGGGGTCTTTAGTCCTCCCTATATTGTATTGGGAATACTATGCAAACTGTTGTAGCTTCTACTAATCAATAAATGCTTTATTTAAAGCCGGTGGCCTGCTCTAGTGTCGGGGGCGGGGGTGGGCGGCAGGGCCTCGGGACTCATCCTTGACCCAGTCCCTCCAGGTCCACCAGCTGAGGCCTTAAATGGTCCCATTTTCCGGGGTTGAGGGGGGGTGGAGGAAGCTGAGGTTCCCAGAAGACCTGTGTCTGAGGTCCTGGAGCTTGTGGGTGACCAGACTCCTACTGCAGCCCCTGGTCTCTCAGCCAGACCCGCAAGTGCTGTGCTACACGCGAGCATGGCTGCCGGGTGGCCCAGGGAAGGTAGCAGCTTCAAGGCCACTGGAGCCCTGGGACCCCTGCCACTCACACCGGCCGCAAAAGCCGGCCTTGTGCACTCTTCTTGAAAGCTTTATTTATTTAGAAAGCCAGAGTTGGGGACGGGGGTTGGGGATCTTCTGTGTGTCAGTTCACTGGGCCAGGCTGAAATCACGGATGCAGGAGACCAAACAGGTCATCTTCCCGGCCGTTCCCAGTCACATGAACAAGGCGCTGGATCGGAAGTGGAGCGGCCAGCCAGGGTGCTGGTCTCCAGCTGTGCGCGCTGTTTTGTAGCTCCTGCTTGTGTGCGGACGCCCAGGGAGCCCTTGCATTGGGCTGTGGGCTGGCACCTCCTGGTACTGCCCTCAGCATTTCATCAGGTGTGAACTGAGGCCCAGGAAGGTGCGGGGACACAGGGTAGACCCCTTGTCCCACCTGCAGGCTGGAACATGTCCTTGGGAGGCAGGTGGCAGCCAGGCACTCCCCTGGTGCAGCCTGGCCACTGTGGCCAGGGCAGTGAGCGTCTCGGTCTCACAGCCGTGGGGTCAGAGACCAGGGCCTTGAACTTCACCTTTGCAGCTGGAATAGCAGCTGGTAAGGGTTGCTACCCAGGCCCCAGGAGGTCCTAGAAATTGTCAAGAGGCCTGGCTTGCCTCAGGCACACTGGGCTCAGGGGACACACAGGGGAGGATGGGGTGACCAGAGTGCTGGGCATGTGTGCCCTGCCTGGGGCGGCACCACGGGGCTCAGCCTCTCCTGCACTTCTTTGGGAATGCTGCATGAGGGTGATCCCCCAGCGACCCCTGGTGGTCACCAAGGTAAGTCAGGGCCCTATTATGACAGGAGTGGATAGAGGACACCCCACCCAGCCCAGGCCCACCCAGGGTTGCTGTGTGAGCCAGGGGCAGAGCTGTGTGCCCCAAGCAAGCCTGCCACCTGCCAGAGAAGGTGTCCAGCCGGTGCTGCATGTACTGACCCTGAAATTGTGCAGTGCACCACCTGCCTGACCACAGGGTCAGGCTCCAGACCCAGCCCTTCCCTGCCCCGGCTGCAGGGTCCCAGTCTGCTTGTCTGGTGCCACAGCATGAGTTAATGGCCTCCCAGTCCCCATTCTCCCGCACCGGGCCCTGGGCTCAGCGTGGTGGAGGAGGCAGGCACAGGCACCCTCATGTTTGGTCTGTAGTTTGGTTCAGGGTGCTCCCGGCCCCTCCCCTGGAAGAACCTCTCCCAGCCCAGGGCCCTGCCCTTCCCTGCCAGATTCCCAGGTGGCCCCGGGGCTGAGGTTGAGTTTATTGACATTCCTGCTGGGGTGAGGAGGTAGGGGGTGGATGGGAAGGCCGAAGGGCTGGAAAGCAGCTGAGGGGAAGCCTGGGGGGCCACCAACCTGCCCTGTACCCCTCCCAGGCCAGGGCCCCTGCTGGTCTGGCCCCCCTGCAGATGGTCACCTGCCCACAGTCAGACAGCTGGCAGCGGCACAGCCAGTCCCTGTCCGAGCCCCGGGTGGGGGAGGCCTTCACACTTCAGGCTCGTCTTGCACCAGCACAGCCAGGCGTCCCCCTGTCCTGCAGCTATGGAGCGCCCCTGGCCCGGCCTCGGCGTGCCAGGCAGTGGAGGCAGGGGTGGCGGGGGTGGGGACGCGGGCACTCAGCTGCTGTGGTAGATGCGGAGGCGCTGGGTGATCTCCTGGCGGCACAGTGGGCAGGTGCGCAGCGGCTGGCAGCACGGCTGGCAACAGCAGACATGGCCACAGTTCAAGAAGATCATCTGGGCCTGAGGGGGGAGCGTGGGCAGAAGGGGGTCGTCAGGGCAAGATCCCACCCTCTAGGATGAGAAAAACCCCAGACCTGCTCCCAGGCTGGGGGCTGTTGCTCCATGTTTTGTAAAAACAAAATAAAACAATCCTCTCCCGTCAGCCTGAGGCCTCCTTACTGAAATGGAGCCCGCATATCTGCGCATGCCCCTTCCTTAAGGTCCTGGTCCCCCTCCCCTGCCTATCCAAGACTCGCACCCCATCCTCGGTGTTGTCCCCGCGGGGAGGAAGGGGGCTGTACCCAGTTTTCCTCAGTTTCATCGAGGACATACTCCCAAGTGGCCAGGCCTGCTTGTGACATTGGGCCAGCAGGAGCTCCCGGCAGGGCCGAGGGTTGGGCCTGGCTAAGACAGTGCGTCCTTCCACCCCGCC
Source organism: Ochotona princeps (assembly GCF_030435755.1). Classification (NCBI taxonomy): domain Eukaryota; kingdom Metazoa; phylum Chordata; class Mammalia; order Lagomorpha; family Ochotonidae; genus Ochotona; species Ochotona princeps. Next base: position 5,195,956 of record NC_080845.1, read on the forward strand.
GGCCCACGGGGCCACTCGTGCAATCTTCCACTGGGGGTTGCTTGGGGCAGGCAAGGGCAGGGGCTTTGTTGCATGCACAGGTATTGATTCTTTTGCGATTTGGAAAAGATGACTTTTGAGGGAAAACCATGTGATTGAGGCTTGAGGCCTTGCAGTGTTTCATCTGCACGGGGGAGATGAACAGCCCTGCTCTGGAAACGAGGAAAAAGCTTCAGAAAGTGACATCAGCATCGCTCACACTCGGGTCATGGGACCATGGGTCATTTCTGTTTCCTGGATTTTTCTTTTTCCAAAAGTTGCCGTGAATATAGTGGACTTGTGCAACAGAAGGAAACAGTGCAGAAATCCCCCCACGGGCCTAGAGAGGCCGGCTAGCCTCTGGCCCAGCCAGGCAGCTGTGGGCGGGCTGGGGACAGACTCACCTCCCGTTCCAGGCACACGACACACTCCGAGGCCGGCGCCTCCAGCTCTGCCGGGGGAGCCGACGGCCTCACCAACTCGGGGGGCTCCAGGGGAGTCACGGGTGGTTCCAGGGCCTCGTCCTTGGCTGGTTTCAGCTCTGTGGGGACCAGAGAGACAGGCTGAGCCGGGGTCATCTCTTGCTGACCCCACCCCTTGGGGTCTCCCCCAGCCCCACCTGCAGGCAAGTGAGCTGGGGTGGGGTGGGGGTGGGCAGTGAGGGAAGGGCTTTCTTTTCCGTGAGCTCTCGCTATTCTCCAAGCCTCACTCTCCCACCTGTACAATGCCTTCTCCCCACCCTGCCTTCTGCCAAGGCTAGGAGGAGGGTAGCAGCACATTCTAAAGAGGGCCTCTTAAAAACCAGCATTTACTTTTGTTCAAAGGGCAGAGAGAGAACTTCCATCCTCAGCTTTGCTCCTCAAACATCTGTAACAGCTGGATCTGGGACGGTGGGAGCCGGGAGCCTAGAACACACCGTGGGCCCCACCAGGGAGGGAGGAGCCCAGGGACTTGAGCTGCACCTGCCGCTCCGGATGTGTGTGTGAGACACACCCTCTTTCTCTCTCTGAAACTGTCTTCAAACAAACATGTTAATTTAAAAAAAAAAAAAATTGAAAACAGCTTGGTAACAGACACGCCAAGCTTTGTGAGGCCTTGGGCAGGGAGTTTCAGGACTGGCCATGGATGGGGTCACCCAGTCTCCAGCCTGAAATGTTGGCAAGGAACCCCCACCCATGGCCATCACAGCTATGGTCCCTGTTGGAGACGCCCAGGGGGGCAGTACCTGGCTGGGTCCTGGCCATGGCCAGCAGCTCCTGGACTCTGCGGAGGATCTCATGCTGCAGGCCAGCTTCTGAGACGCCCACCTGTGGCAGAACAAGGCTGAGCAGGCTGTGGCCTGGCAGGGCTGGAGGAGGTGCTTGGAGCTGGGTAGCCATACATGACGGGTGGCCCCTTGCTGCCGGGACCTGGGGTCAGCCTGAGGGGGTCAGCAGTAGAGCTGGGAGGGTGATTGCCTTGGGCCCGGGCCCTGACAATCAGTCTGGCAGGGAGAGAAGTCCCTGAAGGAAATGCTAGAAACAGCTGTGGTTCAGCAGGTGCCTCCCAGGCCCGAATCTCCTGTTGGTCACATCGGGAGGGCTCCCAGAGGATAAGGCCGGCGGGGGGGGGAGGGAAGGAGGGAAGAACTGAGTCACATAGTCCCTCAGTCACCACAGCCCACGGGGTACCAGCCCACAGAACAGCAGGGTGGCAGAGTGGAGACCCTGGAGCCAGCCCACCCTGGGTGGCCTCAGCAAGTTCCTGCCAGGTGGGGACGTTTGCTCATCTAGAGTGAGAGGCTGCCCAAGTCTCCTCCCTGGCACAGCCACACTCCGCAGCACAGGCCTAGCAGGGGCTACCAAGGCGCAGCAGCCATGGTCACTGCTATTACTCTGTCTTTCAAGGTAACTGCAAGGCTTACACGTGCGGGGTTCAGGCAGAGCTGCGGCTGCCGGGAAGCCATGGGTGGGGGTGGCTGGACCAGACTCTCCCAGGGACACCTTGAAGATCAGTTTTGGTAGGAAGGGCTAGTGGTCAGCAGGACTGGCTGGCCAGATGGACACAGGCTACCACAGGTGGCTGGGGGCAAGTGTCCCTCTTCAGAGGCAAGGTGCCCTGGGTCAGTTAACCATGACAGTTCTTATAGCAAACTACACAAACAGCAAGTTGGACAGGTGGGCCTTTGGCCCGGCCCGCCTCCCTGCTCCCTCCGCTTCCCCCAGGTGCTGCAGCTCCCCACCTTGGCCAGGTCCCCGGGGCTCATCCTGCTCAGCGTGTCCAGTGACAGGCGATGGTGGGCAAAGAGGGGCAGGTAGTGCTCAGCCGACAGCTCCTCCAGGATGGCCACCAGGGGGCGCTCCATGCCTTCCTCCTGCAGAGGTAATGAATGGCAGAAGGCCTTCCAGAGATTCTCCCCACAGACACACAGGTGGACGTGTCCAGAGGTGCGTGGGACACAGGCCTGCAGATCTGCCAACAGGAAGTGGCTCAACATCTGTTCAGAAGGGCCTACCTCGATAACCCAGGAGCACCCACATTTAGTACCAAGAAGTGACCCGGACCCAAGATGGTGATACAGGTGCACATCTGGGCATAGCGTGTCACCATTGCCGCCAGAATAGTGGCATGCCACACAGCACGCATGCAGCAGCTCAGATGTCGTGAAAAATGGAAGGCTTGTGTGCATGTGCCTGTGTGTGTGTGTGTGTGTGTGTGCATGAGCCTGTGTGTGTGTGTGTGCAAGAGCCTGTGTGTGTGTGAATGACATCTGTGTGTGAGACAGAGAGAGACAGAGTCAGAGTCGCATCTTTCCCATTCCCAAAACTCTTCAAGGACAGCAGCTCCATCCACCCACGTGGTCTGACTCCTGCCCCGCAAATCAGTGCCCAGGGCAGATCAGCAGCAGGGCACCTCCATGAGGCGCCCTCATGGCTCCCCAGACCGGCGGGCACCATTGGCCTCACCTGCAACTTCAAGGACAAAGGCTTCTGGTCCAGCAGGCGCTGATACTGAATGAGCCAGTAATTCTCCTGCTTGGTCTCGCTTTTGGCTTCTAACTCCGTCTGCCAAGAACGAAGCAGCCGCTGTCAGTCACAGATCACTTCCTACAAACTGTGATGACGACCATAAAGAAAAGGATGATGACCACCATGGCCCTGAGCGAGGCTCCTCTCAACAACTAGATGTGCTTGGGATTTCAGAGGGAACTCTTCTACCCACTCAGCTCAAGTTTAAACTCTGGCAATGAGAAAGGCGGGGGGCAACCTGTCCCCGCTGACCGCTGAACATGATCCCCTGGGAGGTACTGACCTGCCCAACCACACTCCCTTGGCCAGGGAGCCCCTGGACCTGGACTCCTCACTCCTTCTGGGCGGGTGGCCCTCCCATCTACTTCTCAGGGAGCAGAGTGTAATGCAAAAAGCTCACAGCTGCCTGCCCAGTGCTGGGACAGCATCAGCTTCAGGGGCCAACTGAACACCTGCTGTGGAAACCACCCTCCTCTCGCACATCTGTCAGTACCTGTAGATGCTGCTCCAGGATGCGCTTGGGGAGGAGGCACTCGCCCAGCCTGCAGACCCGAGCCTGGGTGGCTCCAGGGCATGTCGTGAGCCACTGCAGCCCTGTGGAGGGCTGGGGACTGAGAACAACATGAGTCCTTCTGGACCTCCCTGAGCTGGCTGCCTCTTGTCCTTGGCCCTCCAAAGGTGATGGACATCTGGGTCCCTGTCTGGCCATGTCCTGCTGGGCTGGGAAGGCCAGTCCTCCCAGTCCTACTGAGAGCAAACGTAGGAGCCTATGACAACTGGCTGTGCTTGCTCAGTGCCAGGGATCTTGTGACAGTGAGCCCGTGCAGTCTGTGCTTGCCCGGGGCTGACAAGGAGCTGCTCTAGCTCTTGTCTTCAGTCTGGCCAGGGTGGCCTGGAGGGACCTCAGAAGGTGCTAGGTGCATACACAGTGACACACAGCGGGCTCAGCTCTGGTCTCCTTGCAAAGGGTCTGCTGGGCCTGGAGGAGGCATCCAGGGGTGCGTGTGGCTCTGCTACCCTGTCCTGGGTCAGGGTCTTACCCACCTGGGCGTTAGGGGACAAACCACTCTTGCCTGAAACTCATCAATCACACTTCCCACCCCTACGACCACCGTGCTGTTGTCACATGCTTAGTGTGACAGATACCTTGAGAACTTGGCACATCGCTGGCGACAGGGCCAGGCTAAGTGCCACCCATCCCAATACAGCCATGGGAAAAGACATGAAGGGACATTTTCATGGCACGAAAAGAAGAGATGAAAGCCTGGCCCAGATCCTGGGGTCTGTTTTTTAAGTGAGTGTCGGATTCATGAGCCCCAGGGGTGGGGAACCTGGTGGGGCTTGGGTTGCCCGGCTCGGGTCCTGGGGCCTGCCTGCAATGTGGATGCTGGGTTTATGAGCCCCAGGGGAGGGGGATCCAGTGGTGCTTGGGACGCCTGGCTTGAGTCCTTGGACTTGCCTGCAAGAACATGTCCTACTTAATGAAAAAGCTGGAGCAGTGGACACAGGCCCTGTTGTAAAAGAACATGGCAGCGGGCCCGGCGCCATGGCCTAGAGGCTAAAGTCCTCACCTTGAACGCCCCGGGATCCCATAAGGGTGCCGGTTCTAATCCTGGCAGCTCCACTTCCCATCCAGCTCCCTGCTTGTGGCCTGGGAAAGCAGTCGAGGACGGCCCAATGCATTGGGACCCTGCACCCATGTTGGAGACCTGGATGAAGTTCCTGGTTCCCGGCTTCGGATCGGCACAGCACCGGCCGTTGCAGCTCACTTGGGGAGTGAATCATCGGATGGAAGATTTTCCTGTCTGTCTCTCCTCCTCTCTGTATATCTGACTTTGTAATAAAAATAAATAAATCTTAAAAAAAAAAAAGAACATGGCAGCACATTTGGTGCTGTAGCAGAAGAACAGAACAAACTGGACAACAACCCCAAACAAACGATGACAGCAAAAAATGGAGCCAATGGGCACTGGGAGGGTGACACCATCCTCGGATAGGGAAATCGACAGCATCTCGAACTATCCAAGCCACTTGGCCAGAACCCCCGGAATATGTACACATTGCGACTCTGGGTTGACATGAGGTGGCGGTTCCTCATCCCTGGGTACTGGGACATGTGGAAAGTTGTGAGTGGTCTCCCCCCGTTGTCTCTCCCCTGCCCCAGGAACAACAGAAGAAATGGCAAACTTGGAAGCAATGAATTCACCCAATTTTACCTAACCCTCAATCCTTCCCAGCCTGATCAACCATGTAATCATTGTAAAAAATAAAATTTATATAAAAAAAGAGTGGAGCATAGGCCAATGGCTAGAAATACGCACATCAGGAACATGCATAGCTGGCAGCCAGCAAAGGACCACTTCTCCCTGACACTGGGAGCTTCTTCCACAACTACTCCACGGACGAGTGTTACCACCCGCTGCGACTGCATTTAGGGAAAGTCTGCGTGGAGGATGCTGGCCATGGGGGACACGGGCTGGGCAGGAAGGGGAAGGCTGGCAGTGTGGGACGATGACATTGGCCACGGGCACTGCACACGTACCAGCATTTCCCGGAGTTCCTGCTCGCGCTGCGCCTTCTCCTTGAGCAGCTGCTGCAGCAGGGTGCTGAGCGCCCAGCGCTGCTCCGAAACCATCTCCTGCAACACAGGGTCACGCCCGGGGCCCAATGAGCTCCCCTAGTCCCCACAAGTCCCCACAAGTCCCCATGGCTGGCGGCACAGGGGCCCAACCCAGCCGGGCTGGGACCGCACCTTCCTCCCCCTGTCCTCAGCTGGTGGCTCCGCTTTGAGGCTCTGCCCCCCGGGGGGGCGGGGACAAAGCCAAAAGGCCCTACTGTGCTAGCATCCCCACCCCCTCTTCCCAAACCTGCACATCCCTTCCCTGTGGGGTTTAGGGCACCAGTGGCCCCAGTGATGATGACAAAATGGAGTGGTGACAAATGTCAAACAAAAGAAATGGCAAATTTTGGTCTCACTGACCATGGAGAACATGGGCAGAAGCAGATGGAGGGGAGGGCTGGTGTAACCCACAAACGGAGGTGCCAAGCCCCGCCCACTCTAACAGGTACCTGCTGAGCAGTAAGTAACCCCTGACTCCTCATCTCTGAGGACCACCTGGAGGCTCCCAAGGGGCTGTATCACCTTTCTCTGAGGGCCTGGGGAGGGGGATGGAGGGTCGGGAAGGGCAGGGTTACATAGCACCCATGGGGCAGCCCTCAGGGTCACTGGGGATAGTGTGAGCTTCGGTAGAGTACAAACACGGTGCCAGGTGGGTGAGGGCTGCTCTGCAGATGGGTACGGCCTCCTGTCCTCACACCCCAGCCCTCAGCATGCATCTTGGGGGTTGGAGGCTCCAGACTCAAAACCGGCCACTGCCTGCCAGGGCCTGGTTTTGGTGGGCAGGACATGGGACTGTGGCTTGGGCTGGGCTGCTCCCTGGGGGTGCCACGCAGCCCAGCAGCAACAGCAGGAAGCCTGCTCCACGCCATGGAAAGAAACGCAGAATGAGGACAAGGATGAGGCCTGGGTGCCTCAGCCACAAGCCCTTCCTGCGTTCCAGGGGCTGCCCTGGCCTTGAGCCTCAGCCTGCCCCAAGCCTTCCAGGCCAGACTGGGGGCTCCGTTGGGTGGGCGGGGCAGCAGGCCGGAAGCCCCACATACCTGCAGTGTCTCTGTGTCCAGGACTTTCCTCTTTAACTCCAGCTGTGTCAGCTGCAATAACTCAGTCTCTATTAACTTAATCTAAACAGAAGACGAGACAGGGTGTGGTTTTACTCACATCACTCAGGCTCTATTTTGGGTTCTGCTCTTGGGTGTTCATGTGAGGTCTAAGAAATCTTTCCTGGGGGGTGGACAGGGGGGCTCTGGGATGCAGGAGCCTGGGCTCACCCCTGGGACTGGGGTGGGTGGGAAGGATGGGACTGAGCCTGAGCTAGGTCTGGGCTTGCACTCGGTGAGCATCACGTCCCCTGGCTGCTAGGAAGAGGACCCCAAGGCTCTGCGAGGTTCAGGAACCTGCTGGAGGATGCAGGGCTCTGAGGGCCTGTTCCTGGGGTGTCCCAGCTCTGTGGATCAAAAGTAGGTGGCCTGCTGGCTCCAAAGCACCTGCTGTACTGTGTCTGGGGCTGTGGGAGATCAGATGCCCTCCAGCGAGGGATTTGGCCACCCTGTGTCTTCTGGGACCCTGGCTGTCCCCAAGTCCCTGTCACTAACCCACTCAGAGGAATGAGCTTCAGGTCCAGCAATGTGCAAGTGAAATTAAGAGGGGGAAAAAGATCAGCTGGTTGTGTAAAAAAAAAAAGTAAAAGAAAAGAAAAAAAGGAAAAAAGGAAGCATGGAAAATGTGGAATTCCAAGTCTGTTGGAAACCATGTGATGAGTGCCACCCCATAGTCGTTAAGTCCCTGTCCGCCCCGGCCCCGGGCCTCTGTGATGAGTGCCACCCCATAGTCGTTAAGTCCCTGTCCGCCCCGGCCCTGGACCTCTGCAGAGAATGAGACCACCCCAGTGCAGCAGAGCCTGGCCTGACTCCGGCCCAGCCCCCATGTCTGGTGTCAGGACCCCTGGGACTCATGGCATCTGCTCCGGGGACCCTGCAGGTGTCCTTCAGGCACCTGGGCCAGCTGGGTATCCTGGCAAGAAAGTCCCACTGATGAGGTGGGGGCTGTGGGACACTGTCAGGGCGGAGGCCGCCCAAGCAGCCCGGGCCACATGGTAGCGCTGCCTTGAGGTGAGGGCACTCACAGGATCTCAAGCCAAGCCAGCAGGTCAAGGTCAAACCCTAGGCCCCAGCTGCAGGTGGTAAACATGGACAGGGGCCCCTCACCATGTGGTGAGCATGGACAGGGGCCCCCCACCATGTGGTGAGCGTGGACAGGGACCCACACCATGTGGTCAGTGTGGACACGGGACCCCTACCGTGGTGAGTGTGGACAGGGACCCCCACCACGTGGTGAACATGGACAGGGATCCCCCACCACGTGGTCAGCGTGGGCAGGGAACCCCACCGCATGGTGAGCATGGACAGGGGCCCCCCACTGCGTGGTCAGCCTGGGCAGGCCCCCCCACTGCACGATCAGCCTGGGCAGGGACCCCCCACCGCGTGATCAGCCTTGGCAGGGACCCCCCACCGCGTGGTCAGAGTGGGCAGGGACCCCCCCACCACATGGTGAGCATTGACAGGGGCCCCTCACCGCGTGGTGAGCATGGACAGGGATCCCCCACCACGTGGCCAGCCTGGGCAGGACCCCCACTGCGTGGTCAGCCTGGGCAGGACCCCCACCGCGTGTCCAGCCTGGGCAGGGACGCCCCACCGCGTGGCCAGCCTGGGCAGGGACGCCCCACCGCGTGGCCAGCCTGGGCAGGACCCCCACACTCACCTGGTTCCGGATGTGCCGGTGCATCAGATCCTTCTTCACCTGCAGGGCCTCGAAGGCCGCCTTCTGCACGGCGCTCTGCGGAGGGCCACAGCCTCAGCGCACATGCATGTGCGCACGCGCGTCCACCCTGCCCCGCGTCCACACTGCCCCGCGCCCACCCGGAGCCCACCTGGGCCCAGCGGGCCAGAATGAAAACCGTGTGCACAACACCTTGATGTATGATTTTTCTGTTTATCAGAGAGAAATCACTTTCCATCTCACTTGTTTAACTTTTACTTTTGATGTTTAAAATTTTTCTTTGAGAAACAGTCTGGGGGAGTGGCTCCCACTTGCTCCCCAAATGCCTGTCACAGCCGAGGCCAGGAGCTGGCAGGCGATCCTGGACTCCCATGGGTGGCAGCAGCCCAGTGACCCGAGTCTCCCAGGATTTGTGTCAGCAGGAAACTGTCCTTGGGAGCCAGTCAGGTTCCCAAAGCCAAGGGCTCTGGTACAAAGGAGGCAGGCATCTTCAGCGGCGCCTGCAGCCAGGCGGAGCACCCACCCCACTGACTTGGCTCTGAAAAACCATATTTATGCAAGGCTTGCGAGGGCCGGCTGCTGGGTCACACCCTAAATGGCCCCAAAGCCTATGGCTGGGGCCTTCTACTGCCCTGACTCGGACACCAACTCCTACGGGTTCCAGCGCCTCCCAGAAGCACATCTGTCTCTGGGAAACAGACTTTCTGATTGTTGGCACCTTCTGTCTCCAGAGTCCTGACCCTGGAGGCCCCAGAGAGGAGAGGGGTGAGTATCCCCCAGGAAGCAAGGGATTCGTTAGATCCAGTGCCCAGAACACCAGCCCCCAGCCTCTCCCTGCTCCTCTGAGCCTGACCGCCCCTAAGTCCCCGAGAACACGTGGGTTCTACAAGCGGAAGGCAGGACCCAGCCCTGAGCTCCACCCTCTGAACCTGTCTCCCTGCAGAGCTCTTTCCTTGCCCCGCCCCTGAGCCCCGCCCGCCCCTTCCCTGCCGAGCCCCGCCCCCGCCCTGCTGAGCCCCGCCCCTCCCGCCCAGCACCCATTCACCTCCTGCAGGATGTGGGTGATGGCCTTGTTCTGATCCATCTGCTGCCACGACAGGATCTGCTGGAATCGCTCGTCCATCTCGGCCATGCTGCCGGAAACACGGCACAACGGTTGGCTCTCTGAGCACTTCAGGGGCGCCTGCTATGGGACAGGCACCTGGGAGGCAGCCAAGATAAACAGGTCACTCCCCAAGGACACCTCGCGAACGCTAGTGGGAGCTGCCTCCTGCTGGACACAGCGCCGGAGGAAGTCGGAAGCAGGCAGTCCATCTCCCAGCGCCTGGCCCTCCCCAGCGCCTCCCAGACGAGCCCCCACCCCACGCTGGGAGACTCCCGCCCTGACTGTGGATCTGCTCTGGGACCCCAGAGCAAGGCTGGTGACTTTGACCCCAAAACCTGCCACCGCACGTCTGCCCGTGCTGGAGTACAGCCTTGGCTTGGGCTCGGCTTGCCTTCTCCCACAGCTGTGACTTGTCAAACCCTTAGGTGGCCGTCACCACACTGGCTACTGCTCAACAGCTCCCCCATACCTCAGTGGGAAATCCAGGCATTTCTGTCTTTCTGAACAGAAATTCCAGCCTTGGGGAGGAGAGCAGCTGGCCCACCAGGGAAATAGGAAGGCAGCCAGGGGTGGGAACACTGTGGAAAACTAGTGTCCAGCCTCCAGCACCCCAGCAGGCATGGTGAGCAGAGCCCCAGGGCAGCCACCTGCAGGGAAGCAGCTCCACTAGCCGCCCCCTTCCATACCTGCCCTGCCCTCAACCCTGCGGACCCCTGGCAGCTGGCGAGGGCACCAGAGTCAGGTGCACGCCTCTCCACTCCTGGCTCTGCAGCCTCTTCCTGGGCATTCTTGGGGGTGTCCCGTGGTCTCCTGGGGCCCATGGGCGCTGCGGTGCAGGCAGCTGAGCTGCCGCTTGGCCTCCTGCAGCCCCTGCTGGAGGCCCTGGGCCTCCAACACAGCCTCCTGCCCAGTGTCCTGCAGGCAGGTGCCAGCTCACAGGCCACTGACATGAGCACCCTCAAGCAGGCCCTGCCCTGCCTGTTCTCTGCCTTCCCTTTCTCTCCTCTTGTCTCTGGGATTCAGATCAATCAATCTTCCTAAAAAGTGAAATGATACAATACAGTCCTCATAGAACTCGCAGTGACTCAGCCATGTCCCTGGAACACAGGACATGCACGGGACATGGGGGTGGCTGTTGCTCCTTTCTCATCGCCCGGCCTGGAATCACGGGGTCCACACAGAAGAGCCAGCCGGCCTATTGCCACTGGCCCAGCCCCTGCCACCCCAGGCCTGGGACCAGCTCTGCCCGCTCCCTCAGCTAGGGATCCTCCGCCTTCCCTTACCTGGAACAGGCCTGCTGTACCAGGTGCTGCCGCTGGGACTCGTAGGCCATCTGCATGAGTCGGTTCTTACAGCTCTCAGCTAACATGTGCTGCATGGCGGCTGCGGAGAGGTGGGCAGTGGGCTGCGAGGGGGTGGTGGCGAGGAGCCTCACCCGGCTCTCTACCTGGGAACCCTCACAAAGTCTTTTCCTCTTTTAACTATAAAAGTAACCTAGACATCGGTACTGTGGCAGAATGGGTATCACCTACAGCAGTGCTGGCATTGTCATATGGACTTCAGCGGCCAGGCCACGCTGCCGGGCCCTGGCGCTGTCATATGGGCACTGGTTCAAGTCCTGGCCGCATCACTTTGTGTTTTTTTTTTTTTTAAAGATTTATTTATTTTATTACAAAGTCAGATATACAGAGAGGAGAGACAGAGAGGAAGATCTTTCATCCGATGATTCACTCCCCAAGTGAGCTGCAACGGACAGTGCTGCGCTGATCCGAAGCCGGGAGCCAGGAACCTCTTCCGGGTCTCCCACGCGGGTGCAGGGTCCCAAGGATTTGGGCCGTCCTCGACTGCTTTCCCAGGCCACAAGCAGGGAGCTGGATGGGAAGTGGAGCTGCCGGGATTAGAACCGGCGCCCATATGGGATCCTGGGGCATTCAAGATGAGGACTTTAGCTGCTAGGCCACGCCGCCGGGCCCATGGCCGCATCACTTTGATGCAGCTCCCTGCTAATGAGCCTGAGAAGGGAGTGGTGGTGGATGGCCCAAGTACTTGGGCTCCCGCACCCGCATGGGAGACCGGAAGAAGGTTCTGGTTCCTGGCTTCAGATGGGCCCAGCTGCTGTGGCCATTTGGGGAGTGAACCAGTGGATGGAAGATCTCTCCCTCTGTCCCCACCCCCTCTCTCTGTAACTCTGCCTTTCAAATCACACACACACACACACACACACACTCACACACACACACACACTTGATGGTTCTTAACACACAGAATAATAGAGGTATGCTAGTTACCCTGATTTTTATCATGTCCTGTGGTACTCGTGCCCAAATGTCCCCCACACTGCATAAATGTGACTGTGACTACTGTCCATTAGCAGGGCGCTAAAGCCGAAAGGCCGGGAACTTGAACGGATTCTGGATGCATGTTTGCCCGCAGAGGGGCGCCAGCCCACCCGCCCAGGCAGCACAGCCAAACGCGCTTCGCAGGTCCCCCTGACTCACAGGCAATCTCACGGCGCCGCAGGTTCTCGCTCTCCTCCTGGGTTATGGACATCAACTGCTCCATCCTTATTCTAGAGCAAGTTAAAAAAAAAAATTCCACTTACCACATAGCCTTTTCCACAGTGCCCCCCATGAGCTGAATGCCACCTCCTCCAGGAAGCCCTTCTGGATGTGGTACAGCATATTAAGTCCCCACTTGCGGTGCTGGCACGCTACACCACAGTGCTACTTCTAGTCCCAGCTGCTCCATCTCTGATCCAGCTCCCTGCTGAGGGGCCTGGAAAGGCAGCACAGGATGGACCCAAGTGCTTGGGCCCTGCACCCACGTGGGAGACCCAGACGGAGTTCTAGGTTCCTGGCTTTGGGGGCGGGACCAGCCCCGGCCAACGAGGCCACCTGAGGAGTGAGTCAGAGCATGGAAGATGTTTCCCTTTGTATCTCTCCTTTTCTTTGTCACTCTGCCTTTCAAGTGAATTAATACACACATATGTTTTTTTTAACAGCGGCTTTTTTCCAGGGAACTGGACTGGATATGAAACAGAAGAGCCATGAGTAACTCCCAAATGGGACACCATCGCATGTGGCAGCTTTACCCATTATACCACAATGCAAGCCCTGAATAAATAAATTTCGGTTAGAAAATGTAGTCCAGGGACCCAGGACGATAGCCTAGCAGCTAAAGTCCTCGCCTTGAACACACCAAGATCCCATATGGGTGCCAGTTCTAATCCTAGCGGCCCTGCTTCCCATCCAGCTCCCTGCTTGTGGCCTGGGAAAGCAGTCAAGGATGGCCCAAAGCTTTGGGAACCTGCACCTACATGGGAGACCCAGAAGAGGTTCCTGGCTTCAGACTGGCTCAGCTCCAGCCATTGTGGCCACTTGGGGAGTGAATCATTGGACAGAAGATCTTCCTCTCTGTCTCTCTTCCTCTCTGTACATCTCCTTTCCAATAAAAATAAATAAATCTTTAAAAAAATATACAAGCAGGATTCTTTTGTGGAACTTCTTTTTCTTTTTAACTAAGGGCACCTTCCATCAGCAGCCCCTCTTCACATGTTCAGTACTGCCCTTTTATTTTTAGAAAAAAAATTTTTTTTTGGAAATGTAGATATACTGAGAGAAGGAGAGACAGAGAAGATCTTCCGTCCGCTGGGTCAATGCCCAAGTGGCCACAAAGGCCAGAGCTAAGCTGATCCGAAGCCAGGAGCTGGGAGCTTCCTCTGGGTCTCCCACGCAGGTGCAAGGTCCCAGGGCTTTGGGCCGTCCTCGACTGCCTTCCCAGGCCACAGGCAGCAAGCTGGATGGGAAGTGGAACAGCCGGGACATGAACCTGCGCCCAAATGGGATCTCAGTGCATGCAAGGTGAGGATTTAGCCACTGGGCTACCGTGCCAGCCCTTACAGGATATTTAACAGCTGTACATTATTTCTTCACATATAATTTACATAACTAAAATTTTCTGCAGAGATCTGGATTTCTTTCCCAATTGTTTATACTGCTAACATTGCTGGACACTGCAGCCTCCGTCATGCCCGAGTTTTCCTCAGGAGTGCACACTTTTTCCGGAACCGGAAGGCAGGGAGCCTATGTAATGCAATGTCCTCTGAGGCATTCTCTTGCAGCCTCAGGGAAGTTTCTGGCATAATCTACTGGAAGTTGGGATGTGCTTGCTTCTGGCTCAGAGCCTAGAAGAGCACTCACCTCTCGTTCTGCAGCGACTTCAGGATCTCCGAGCTTTTCTTTTGCCTATGAAGAAGACCAGAGTGGGACCCTGCCCGTGACCTGCAGAGCTCAAGGGGCCAGGGTCTTCACGACCAGGCCAGGCTCGGAGTGTCAGGGCCTTCCCCTGGAGATGACAGTAACACCAGCACAGAACACACAAGCCTGCAGGGTCTCTGGACCGAGAAGGTGAGAAAATCCACTCCCAACACTCAGCCAGGGCAGCTCCTGTGGCCTGCGTGGGCCTGTCACTCACCCACAGCGGGGGAAGACACACAGGCTCCTGGGGAACCGGAAGCCTGGAGCAGCAGGTCGGGCTACCACCCATTTCTGGACCCTCCCTGCTGTGGCCCCCCTCAGGGTTCCCGAGATCTCTCTAGCCTCACAGTGTCTCCTCACGCAGGGAATGTGGACTGATCCCACCCCGGGGTGAGCTGCTAACCTTGGCACAAGCCCTCCCTGCCACCCAGGCCACTGCAGCAGCAAATGATGGCAACTCCACAGCTGGGAAACCTGGGGCCCAGGGCCCAACACCTGTCCGAGGCCACGGGCCCAGCCCCAGCCCCAGGGTGAGAAGCTGGTGCCTGTGGTGCTGGCCTGGGCTCTTCCGTCTGTAGCTGGGAGAGGGAGAGCTGAGGCAACAGCAGAGACCTGGGGGGTAGCAGGGCCCAAGGGGACCCCATGTGGGGTTCCCCAAAGGTTCTCACGAGGGATGGGAGCCTGACCTCTGGTTCTCCTGTAGAAGTTTCTGGATGCGGTCGGAGATGTTCTGCTCTGTCTGCTTCAGCTGCTCCTGTAGCCGCTGCCGCTCAGCATCCAGGTAGCGCTGGCGCTCGCTCAGGCCCTGCTCCAGCCGGGACTGCTCCTGTGCCGGGGGCAGGGGAGGCGTGAGCCTGCGGGGACCCGGCAGGCGCTGGGGGTCAGGGTGGGCACTGCTGGGGGCCGACCCTAAGGGCCCTCTCTCACAGGCTGGGGACTGAGGGGAGCTGTAGCCCAGGTCCTGGCCTGCCTGCTCCATTGCTGCCAGCTGGCAGCTCACCTACCTCCCTGACTGTCTGCAGGATCTCATCTTTTTGGCTGTTGCTCTGCCGGAGGAGCTGGGCGTGCTCCCGCTGCCCCAGTTCCAGGCGCCGCTCGAACTCCAGCTTTTCCAGCATCTTTTGCTCCTGTGGAAGTGCATGGCTTGGTGACAGTGGCTGCAGTACTACGCGCATTAGGTCACAGGAGTGGGCAGGGGGTGGGGGACAGGGGGAGAACCCAGACCTCAGCAGTGCTGAGCCCCAACTGTAAACTAAACGGCAGAGGGCCAGGGGTGGGCTCAGTCTGCTCCTCTGTCAAATGGGGATGTCGGAGGGCACATGCCCTTGAGCTAAGATTCAGAGGTTGTGAGCTGAGGTCTTTGAGGAGGCGAAGGGTGCCAAGAGGAGGAGGGCCGGTCTCACCTTCCGCTTCTCGTAGTCCGAGAACCTGCTCTGGTGGGAGAGACAGGGGTCAGAGGTGGTGGCAGGGGACTGGCCCCTGATACCCCAGCAGCCCACTTGGACAGGGCTGGGTGTCAGTGGCAGGTAGCTCTAAGGTGGGGACCCCAGGTGCTCCCCCAGGCTTGGCACAGTGGGAAGGAGCTATTTGAGGCTGCACTCAACGGGCTTGGGGCTTCTCAAAAGAAGACCAAGCAATTGACCGATTCCCTGGATGCCTGCATCACCCTTGGGGCTCCCAGGACACTTGCCGACGCTCAAGGGAGGACACATGTGGGGAGACCACGCCAACGCCTGTCTGCAGGTGACTGTACCTGAGTGACACAGCTGTTGACGGGATGAGCGCGAGCCACAGCCCTGTCTGCCCGCCTTTGTGGGGTACAGCCTGATTCCTCTTCTGCAAAAGTGACCTCAATAGAGGGCGCCCCGAGCACGTGCCCGCAGGTGTGTAGTGGTGGGCTACCCGCAGAGGGTGGGTGGGAGGGCAGAGGCCATGCTCCGCAGGCTTGCTCCAGCTCACACCAATGGGAAAAGCCGTGTGTCATGTGACACCGGCATACACGTTGCCTCACCTGCCACTCGATCTCCTCCCTGCAGAGTCTGTTGGCTGGCCCGTCGGGGCTGTCCTGGGAGGTCTCAGTTCTGTCCTGCTCCAGCACTGGCAGCAGGTACTGGGAAGGGGGGTAGTACTCCAGTCCCGACTCTGCAAGACACAGAGCACAGGCTGCCCAGGAAAGGGACACGGCCCAGCAAGGGGGACACGGCTTAGGAAGAGGACACGGCCCAGAGGCCTGGAGCCGCCGGTTCCCTCAGCCCCGGTTCACAGCAGTCCACTGCTTTGCCCCTCCTGATGCTCACCCCCTGGCAGTGCTCACGGGTCCTGACCCTGGGGTCTGGGGGCTGCTGAGTGCTCAGACAGGCACACTGTCTGCCTCTTCATCATGTGAGGCAGGACGGGTAAGGAGAGGCTCTGGCACAGCCCGGCCTGGGCAGAGGCCTGCGGGCCCCACACCTGCAGGACCTCAGTGTGCTACTTACTTCTCTGGCCTGGGCTGTCTCCTCCTGTGTCATTAGCGAGGGCTCACCCCCTCCCTGTTCTCTACGGGCCGTTTGCCTTTTACTACAGACGTTTAAACCACACCATGAGGTGGGAACACCTAGGGTTTATTCTTTTATTTTTTTTAAAGATTTATTTATTTTGATTGCAAAAGCAGATATACAGAGAGGAGGAGAGACAGAGAAGATCTTCCGCCCACTGATTGAATCCCCAAGTGGCCACAACAGCTGGAGCTGAGCCAATCTGAAGCCAGGAGCCAGGAGCCTCTTCTAGGTCTCCCACACTGGTGTAGGGTCCCAAGGCTTTGGGCCGTCCTTGACTGCTTTCCCAGGCCACAAGTTGGATGGGAAGCGGGGCTACTGGGATTAGAACTGGCGCCCATATGGGATCCTGGTGCATTCAAGGTGAGGACTTTAGTTGCTAGGCCTCTGCACGGGGCCCTTTTTTTAGGATTTATTTTTGAGTGAAGAAAGCAGGGCATAGAATTGTACACTATGACATCATCTGTGACTTTCTTTTATGTCCTCTTTAAAAACATTATTCAAGAGGGCAGAAAGGGGCCTGGCATGGTAGCCTAGTGGCATGTGCCAGGATCCCATATGGGCGCCGGTTCTAATCCCAGCAGCCTCACTTCCCATCCAGCTCCCTGCTTGTGGCCTGGGAAAGCAGTGGAGGACCGCCCAAAGCCTTGGGACCCTGTTCCCATGCGGGAGACCTGGAAGAAGCTCCTGGCTTCATTTCGGCTCAGCTCCAGCCGTTGTGACTCCTTGGGAAATGAACCAGTGGGCAGATCTCTCTCTCTCTCTCCTTTCTGTATGATGTGACTTTTCAATAAAAATAAATAAATCTTAAAAAAAGAGAAGAGGGCAGAAAGGCAGAGAGCCAGCTAGGGGAGATAGATATTCCATCTACTAGTTTTTTCTCCAAATGCCTGCAGCAGTGGGGCTGGACTAGCGACGGGGCTGGGAGTCAGAGGCTCAAGCCAGGTCTCCCACATGAGTGGTGGGAGCCATCACTGCCTCCCGGGGTCTGCACGAGCAGGAAGCTGGAGTCTTGTTCAGCCTTCACTTCTCAGCCAATCACCTGCCACAAATGGCAGCCCTCAAGAAGGGAAATTATGATTAAAAGTTCTGTTGTGATTAAAAGTTCCATTTTATTGGAAAGGCAGAGAGAAGGGTCTTCCATTCTTTGATTTACTCCTCTAATGCCAGGGCTGGGCCAGGGTCACAACACTCAGTCCGGGCCAGATGTGTGGGGACTCTGTTCCCCAAGTCCTCCTGGCCCCACCTCCTCTCTAGGGTTCTAGCTCCTCCCACTGTCTTGCCCCGCCTCCAAGTGCAGACCAGTGGAGTCTCTTCCCTGATTAGCCCTGTGGCATTCTCTCTGGCTTCCAGCCTGCAACCCCGGCTCCTCCCTGCAACTGGAATGATCTCTGTGAGAACAAATCACCCTTCTCCATCCATCCCCGCACCCTGGCGCTCTCCTCAGGCCTGTCTGTCCTGGGCTCTGGCACACTGCCACATCGGCTGTCCCTGCATTCTGCCTCAAGTCCCTTCAGGACACATACGCCTCCTGCTGCCAGGAAGGCCTCTCTGCTTTAAAGTCCTCAGCATGCTGCAGCTGCCAGCCAGCTCCCTTTCTCAGGGTGGCCTTTCCTAGCCTCAGCCTCAACCAGACGCCTCACTGGATTCTCTCCCTACTGCAGTTGGCAGCTGTATTTCCCTTTTGTCTGATGCCCTCTGCCCCTGAGCTCCGAGCAGGCAGGCGCAGAGGTCCTCTGGGGGCTCTGCTTCCCCTGGCTGGGTGGCTCCTGGGGGTAGGAGGCCTGGCTTTACCTCTGCAGAGGAATTGCTGCACGGCTGCGGTTCCCGCACCACACACGTCCTGCGGGGGATAGACCATGGAGGAGGCGTCGAGGCTCAGCGTCTGCAGACATGGGGGAGGGGTACAGTTCATCTCACCTCGCAAAGCTGTTAGAACCACCTGATGGCTCTTCATTTCTGTGCTGTCTGCTTCCTCTGCCTGGCAGGTGTGCATCCATGGGGAGCAGAGACAGCTGCACTGTCTTGTCATTGACTGCTGTGTGCTGGGCAGTGACCATGGAAACTGGTGCACCGCAGGCAGATCAGGTTTTTGGACAAACACATGAGTCCGTGAACAAAAGAAGTCACACACAGCACGGAGACTATGAGTCCGCCTCGTTAAAAAAAAATACTAACCTGCTCACGTGGGAGTGCAGCCTAAGCAGCATTTGGAGGAATTTCTGCAGACTCTCAGAGGGGAGATTCTGCGGGATTTTTAAGGGCTCAGTGGCCACAGGCGGTCAGTGGTGGCCTCAATGGCAGCTCAGATCAGAGATTTCCAGGATGGCTTGATGGAGCAGCTGCTTGGCCAAGATTCAGGTCCTGCGTCACCATGCCCAGCCGTGTGTGTGTCCCTGAGAAGGTCACGCAGCTCCCTCAAGGTTAAACAGGCAAGTGGCCCCAGCATGGCAGGCTGTGTAAAATGGGATCCTGACTCTGCACACTGATTGGCCTTAATTGAGAATGCCCGCTGCTACCTCTCAGAAGGTTTGCCCAAAGTGCCACCAACAAGTCCAAAGTCTGGGACAGCTTTGGGATTAGGAACGTGTACTATGAGCTGCTAAATGCACGCAGCCAAATATAAATCAGTAGAACTTTTTGGGACCTGTCACTTTCCACGTGCTCAGTAGACACCTGTGGCTGGTGCCCTGAACCCACAGATTCAGAGAGTACATAGACCGTTTCCAACACAGTAGAAAGTTCTAGTGGCTGTAAGCCTGCCAGTCTGCAGCCTGCCTGCCACCCCTGTCATCCCTTTCTTGGTGGCCTGTAGCCAAACACCACCCACTGGGCCTTAGTCTATCTGAAAAATGGCTCACACTTGTATTTGCATCATGAGAATCCATTAGGATCCAGGGAGCCAATGCAGGTCAGTGCCCGGCTGTGGAAAGCACGGTCTGGCCAATGGCCATGAGAGCCCGCCTTGCCGGAGCCTTGGCCTCGTGTCAATGTTTGGGAGGAGTTGACCTGTGCCAGCCCCGTCCCAGAGCACTAGTCACTGAACTAACCTCTGCCTGTCAGCACATGGCTGCTGTCGGACTGTCTTTAGGGAGGTGGCTGAGTTAGATACGGGTCACAAAGCCGGGCCCTGACACGGCAGGCACAGCAATGAGTACCCAGCGAGAAGGCAGCATCCACAAGTCATGGGGGAAGGCTGTCGAAGGAACTGACCTTGGCCTTACCCTCATAGCCTCCAAGACTGGGAAAATGGTGTTCTGCCCTCCGGGGTGCTGGTGCTGCGTTATGGCAGCTACTGCTGATTGACACAGTGTCCCAGACGGGCTCGCTCTCCTCTCCCCACCACCCCAGACTTTCACGCCCTCCCAGCCTCCTGCCCACTCTGTCAGGGGTCTCTGGGACCAGAGCAGGCCCTCAGGAAAATGGGAGGGGTCTGGACAGGCTGTAGAGGACCCCCATGGTCCCCCAGGGTGAATGGTTGCCCACGTACCTCCAGGGTACGGACGTGGGCCAGCATCTGTGGCAGCCTCTGGAGGTTGTTTTCGCTGATGTCAAGGGTGCGCAGGCTCCGCAGCTCGCCCAGGCTGTCGGGAAGCTCCTTCAGTCTGTTGTCTGCAGAAAGAGAGAGCTCACGGCACAGCTTGGCATTGGCACCTCACAGCAGCAGCAGCTGTCTGCTGGATACCTAGCAGGTGCACGTGTGCATGTGTGTGCGAGTGTGTGTGTGTGTGTGTGTGTGCACTTGTCTCTGAATCTCAGGGAACACACCAGCCCCTGGAACCTGGGGTTCCTTAAGAACATGACACTGGGGTTTGGGTTCAAGTTTGCATCCCCAATACTTCCAAGCCAAGGGCCTGGGCAGGCCAGCATTAGGATAGCACCAGCCACCTCGCAGGTACCCAAAGGGTCTGATGAGATGCTGCCCATGTGGTCCTCAGCCTGGGGTCAGCAGGACCCACCAACCCTACAGTTTGACAGGCGGCTACACGGGGGTATTCAGTGCAGAGAGCTGGGGGCAGTGAGCCAAGAGAACTGGGAACTGGGCAAAGGGACACAGGCCACAGCAGGGTCCTGGTTCGCTGTAGGGTTCCTCTGCCTGTGGGCATGGCTGTACCATCCTCTGGCCGCCTCATGGCTGCATAAGATGGCTCGCCTCAGGGCTAACAGCGGGACTAGTGGGATGCATTGCTCCCTGCCTCCACTACGGTTCCTGTCGCTGTGCAGTCACTCTCCCCACTGCTCATAACGCACACAAACCACACAGACTGCGGCCCAGCTGTCCCAGCCACCTGCCCTCCTCCCCATGGAGACAGACAGCCCGCAGGGGAGGCTGCCCCCTTTCCAGAGGCAGCCCATGGCTCCCTGGGGGGTGCCCTCTGCTCCTGGCTGGAACAGGCTGCCTAGACTGGCCTTCCTGGCCCCGTACCTTTAACATTGAGGGTCTGCAGCTGGACCAGGTTCCCGATGGAACGTGGGAGATACGTCAGCTGGTTCTTCTCTACATTCAACACCTGAGGAGGATGCAGAGATGTGAGAAGCCAACCTGGGTGGGGTGACAAAGCTTGTACCTGTTTCCTGCTTCAGGCGTGGCATCATCCAGCTGTCACACACCCAGGCTTTTGTCTCCTGCTGCCAGCTCCGGGAAGGCAGTGGTTGCTATGAGCCCATTTGAGATGGGTACACTGAGGCCCTTGGCTCAGAGTGCTGAAGTCATGTGCCTGGGAGACAAATCCCAGACAGTGAACGCAGCTCCAGCCGAGGTCCCATCAGGCACCCTGCCAAAGGATGCCTGGCGTCTGGCCTCACACACACCTGTGTCCGGGTTCCTGATCCAGCTTCCTGCTAACCTACACCCTGTGATGCAGCTCAAGGAAGTGGGTCCCTGCCAAGACATGGGCGATGTGGGCCGCATTTCTGGATTCTGACATTGTGGGCATTCATGGAGTGAACCAGAGGACAGAGGACGGGAGCTCTGTCGATCTCTCAAAAAATAATCCTTAAAAGAACGCGCAAGGGCTGGTGCTGCAACATAGTAGCTTAAACCTTTGCCTGCAGGGCTGTCATCTCATGTGAGCACTGCTTCAAGTCCCAGCTGCTCCATTTCTGATCCAGTTCCGTTAATGGCCTGGGAAAGCAGTGAAAGATGGCCCAAGGCCCGGGCCCTTGCATCCACATGGGAGATGTGAACCAGGGGATGGGTTCTCTATGGATCCCCTTCCCCAATATTTTTTTCAAAGACTTATTTTCATTGGAAAGGCAGATTTACAGAGAGGACAGACAGAAAAATCTTCCATCCATTGGGTCACTCTCCAAGTGGCCATAATGGCCAGAGCTGGGCTGATCCGAAGCCAGGAGCCAGGAGTTTCTTCTGCGTCTCCGTGTAGGTGCAGGGTTCCAAGGCTTTGGGCCATCCTCTGCTGCTTTTCCAGGCCACAAGCAGGGAGTTGAATAGGAAATGGAGCAGCTGGGACACAAACTGGTGCCCATACAGGATGCCAGCCCTTGGAAGTGAAGGATTAGCTAGTTGAGATACCATGCCAGGCTATAAATTCCCCCTTCAAATAAAAATAATAAATCTTGGGAAAAAAAAAAAAAAGGATGCATGCTTTTCCCCAGACTCTTCTCTTAAAAACAAACATAAGCCCGGCATGGTGGCCTAGCAGCTTAAAATCCTCCCCTTGAACGCGCCGGGATCCCATATGCGCCGGTTCTAATCCCGGCAGCTCTGCTTCCCGTCAAGCTCTCTGTTTGTGGCCTGGGAAGGCAGTCGAGGATGGCCCAGAGCCTTGGGACCCTGCACCCACATGGGAGACCCAGAAGAGGTTCCTGGCTCCTGACTTCGGATCGGCACAGCACCATTCGTTGCGCTCACTTGGGGAGTGAACCATTGGACGGAAGATCTTCCTCTCTGTCTCTCCTCCTCTCTGTATATCTGACTTTGTAATAAAAATTAAAAAAAAAAATCTCAAAACAAAACAAAACAAAAAAAAACCCACAAGCCCTGAGTCCATTGCTTTGGCTTGATCAACTGACTAATCCTCCTACGTGGGAGAGCTGGAGGAGGTTCCTGGCTCCTAGCTTTGGATTGGTTCAGCTCCAGCCACTGCGGCCACTTAGCGTATAAACCAGCAGTTGGAAGATCATTCTCTCAGTCTCTCCTCTGTACATCTGGCTTTCCAATTAAAATGAATAAATCTTAAAAATAAAAGCAAGCCCACCTCTGCCCCACCAGTCTTGGAGGGAGCAGGAGGGGCCTGCGGGAGGCAGTGCACATCTGGGCATTGTGTGTGTGGAGACGAGGGTGGGGGGGAGGGACTGGGGTGGCATGGATGGTGGGATCTGCCCCAAGCCTCCAGGCCCTCCTGGCCTCTGGCAGCACCAGGACTGGGGCTCGGTCCCCTCAGACTGCACAGGTTGGGTTCCCTCCAGGAGGCAGCAGGGAGAGGTGAGAGTGGCTGACGGGTTAACCCTCAGCAGCCTTTAAAGATGGATGTGACGGGAAGCCAAGTGGCTGAGAGGAAGGAGCCGCTGATGGGCACCGGATGCGCCAACAGAGGGTACTAGGCTACTATCAGGCATGCGGAAGTTCACAAGTGTGGCTGCGGCACTTTGTGCCAAACACACCCATGTCTGGAGACTGCCCAATAGCATGGGGGGGGGGCTGAGCTCAGCCTGGGGGCCACACCAACCATTCTGCTCTCATGACCCTGACCTGGCCGGCCCTCTCTGGAGCTTGGTTTTCTGTTATGGTCCTCTTCCTATGCTAGACAGGCAGGGTGGGAGGTAACAGTGCTGTCCTTGGAGTCCACAGGTCAGCAACAGATAGTCCCCAAGCCAGACAGCGCAAGAACTTGACTGCCTGCGACCAGAGCTCCCAAGGAGGTGAGCCAGTCAGGGGGCTGGGATGAAGGGGCGGGGGGCAGCTACTGACACTGGAGAGGAGCTCTACCAGGAGGACAGAGAGGGCAGAGGGCATCATTAGGGGCCACCGGCAGCCAGCAAGGCAGACAGCGAGAGGCTGTGCAGACAGGCGGGCCCAGGCTGAAGCATCATCTGGGCGCCACAAACAGAATAGAGCTCCATCTTAGTGCGAGGGGGAGTTCCCTTCTCCTCTGGGAGAAGGAGGGTGACACCAGCAGATGGTGTGGTTGGCCCAGGGATGCCAGGCTGCCCAGGGATGCCAGGCGGCCGAGGCACAGCACACAGTGGCTGTTGGTGATATTCCTGCTGTGGATGGGAGGGGAGACAGCAGTGTTCACTGCTGAAGGGCAAGTTCACCGGGGTGCTTGCTTTCTGTAAACTCACGGCGCTCACAAGCACATGCCCAAACTATGGTGGGAAGATGCCTACAGCACAGGGCATCCTGGGATCTCAGGAGCAAGGAGCAGGGGCTGGTGAACGTGGTGGCACGCATCATGCCCTATTGACTCTGCTTCCAATCCAGCTTCCTGCTAATGTGCCCAGGAAAGCAACAGAAGATAGCCCAGAGGTTTGGACCTCTGCCATCACACTGAAGAAATTCCTGGCTGCTGACTGTGGCTGGGCCTAGCCCTTGCTGCTGTGGGCAGGCTGGTAGACATCTCTCTGTCTCTCTCTTTCAAATAAATACGTATTCAAAAAAAAAAAAAAAAAGAAGCAACGTTGAGGGGGAGCTGGCATGCAGGCAGCTGTTTTCATGAGGGAGAGCAGCCAGAACATTCCATGACCTGAAGTGGGTTCCTGTTTCCTGCAGAAGTACCTGGAGGGCCGTCAGCTGCCCCATGTCCTCGGGAAGGCCAGTCAGCTGATTCGCGTGCAGATCCAGCACCTGCCGGGTGGGGGCAGCGCTGAGCAGCCTGGCAGACTACAGGCTCCCTTCCGGCTGCGGGAGGGTGTAGGGTGGGGAGGGGGTGTGGGCTGCCTCTGGCCCCAGAGCACCAGGCCTACCCCCCCATTGACCAATCCTCCTTCCCACCCTGGGCTTTTATGCCATTCCCTTCCTTTATTCATCAAATAGTAACTTTTATTTTTAAGTGAAAAAAGGTAAACTATAAAATAGTCTGCATAAAGAGAAAACTACACCATTACATAAATACACATTTGCAGAGTCAGCCAAGGGTGTGAGGAAATACCGCTGGTGGCTCTTCCCTTCCCTTTCCCTGGCAGAGCAGACACCGTGGCTCTGTGTGCTCACGCAGGTAGGCGACGCACACGTTTATGGAGCATAAAAAGTTTCCAACGTTCTCATTTTTCCAACCATGAAACTCATGCACCAGAGAGGTCAAGGGCAGTTTGCAGCCCCACGGGGAAGCAGCTGTGAAAAGCACTTGACATTCAGACACCCAATCTCTACCTCCCTCACCTGTCCCCCTAGCCCACGTCCCTGCAGAATGGTCCTGGGGCCACCATACATGTCATCTGTGACTGCGTCCCAGCCACTGCGTCATGGAAGGGCTCCAGTCAGGAGGGAGTCAGCCCTCGGCGGGCACAGATGCCCCATGTGTCGTCCTACCCTCCTTACCTCAGGGATCAGCCAGGAGAAGGGCCCTTGTCTCACCCACTCCTACCCGGGAAAAGGCCAGAAGGGCCCCACTCCTTCCCCTGGGGATCAGCCAGAAGGGCCCCACTCCTTGCCCCGGGGATCAGCCAGAAGGGCCCAGCACCTTGATGGTGGCGAGACTCAGGAGGCTGCAGGACTTGGGGAGCAGGGAGGTGAGGTAGTTGGTGTGGACAATCAGCACCTGCTGGGCAAAGATGGGGAGCACCATGAGGCTGCAGGAGAGTAACAGGTGTATGGAGCCGGAGGGGGTGAAGGAGGGGTGGGCCAAGCCTACTGCAGGCTCTGCCAGAGGAGATGCCGCCCTGACCAACTCCCCCAATGCGGAACTGGATGACCTTAAGCGCTGGAATTTCAGCGGTGGGAGGGGTGAGAGGGAGCCCCCAGGAAGCTGCTGCACTTCCCCGTTTCCATGTACTCAGAGGGCAAATGGAGAATAATAAAGTGAGTGCCACGCATGACGATTAAGCGAGTTAAAGGTCTGGCCCAGAGCACGGACAGCATTTCCACCTGTCTGAATCTAGAAGCTTCCCTTGGGACTCCCCTAAACGCTACCTTCACAGCTGCAAACCTTCTGGAAAAATCACCTATTCCCCTTCTGATCCTGCAGACTGAAGCACAGATTCACGCTGTGGTGGAGGGTCAGGGAAGCCATTCTGGTCACCCTGATGGCGGGGTGGGAGGGACCCTGGGCTGTGCCAGCCCCACAAGCTGCTGTCCTCACTGTGACAAGCCAGCACAGACAGCAAGGGACAGTCTGGGAAGAAAGGCATCAAACCAGTGGGCAGGTCCCTGGCTCCTGTGGGGCTGCGCATCAGGGCATGCTCAGTGTGGGGTTCCCCTCCCATTTCTTCACCTTCTTCTGCAGAACTTTGCAGGTTGCAAAAGCGCCAAAAGGAATCTGAAGTGAGAGAAAGAGGAGTTTAGTGTTTCCCCAAGCCCCAGGAGGGGAGGAGCTAAGCACAGGCAGTGTGGTCGTGGGACTCCCAGCTAGCTAGTGAGGGGTGTGGCCAGGCCTCTAGCAATCAGCCAGCAGGGGGCTGTCCCACCCCTCCCGACCCCCTCAGGAACTCAAGCTGCAGAACCCAGGTTCTCCCAATGTCCCTGCAGGGACACTTTTCTAACCAGCTAAAAGATTGTGTCAGGTAAGGAGGCATCTTCTTCCAGGATCTCCCGCCCTTCTCAAAGCCCGCACACCACGCCCCATCTTTCCCGGGGATGCGGGATCCAAACAAACAGGGCTTACCTCGGAGAGCTCACATTGCGAGATGTCTAGAATGTCATCTGCCCCAGCTTCTTTTGCCTAAGCGTAAAAAAACAAAATGAAAAACAAACAGAATAAAAAAGCCTAGTAGAGGAAAGACACCAGGCAAAGAAGAGCCGAAGCAAGGAGCCGCAAGGGGCTCTGGCTTCATCGCGTGGCCGGGTTCTGGTCCATAACCCCTGAGGCCCAGTGGTGGAAGAGGGCGCAGGCAGGGTGCAGGATGGACAGGCTGGGGCAGCCCCCTTCTCTCACCAGACACATCTGGTACTCCAGGCGCTTCCGGGCCTCCTCGCTGGGCTTGCGCTTCCGGAAGAAGAGTGGCATCTTTCTGCTTTTCCCAGAGCAGGCTTTGGGATCCAGGGGCACAGGGAGGGGAAGTTAGGGCCTGGGGGACCACACACAGCCCCCCACCTCCCCAGTACAGGTGCCCCCTCGCGACAGCACACCCTGCCACACACAGAGCTCTGGGAACTGCCATTGTCTCAGGTCTGTGGGTGCCCTGGACGCTTTGAACACTGCCAGTAGCAGGCTGGGCTGGCAGGGGCACTAAGGCCAGCTGGGCAATCTGGGTTGAGGCCCACATCAGCCAGTGCCCCGTGTGAGACCCTGGCATTATGTTTTGGGCATTTCCTCAGGATTTAGCCATGACCTTGTGTGTGTATATGTGTGTTGGGTTGGGGGCAGGACAACTCAATAGCATCCTAACAAGAGAGGTCTTGGAGTTCAATCAAAATTTCAAATGCAACTCCCAGGTGCCTTCCCTGCCACAGCCCGGTTTATGGGGACGAAAGGGTTCAGGGATCTGGTTGCACAGCCTGGATCCCGACCCTGAGTCATCTTCTCCCATCACTCGGCGCCCCCGGGGGCACCGCCCTGAGCCCAGGAGTTGGCGTGCATGGCTTGCTCAGTGACCAGCAAGCGGCAGCATTGGGCAGGAGGCCACCACCCCGGAGAAAACCCCCGCTCTGCATCCACCAACCATGTCACCGCGGGTGTCACCTCTCAGAAAGTTCCAGTAATAATGTCACCAACAGTGGAGGCTGAGAGGACCCCACACACCCTGCGCAGCCACGGGGCACCGCATTGCCTGAGGGCCAAGATGGTCAGAGCAGCGCCCCCTCCCCGCATCTTCACTGGCCGAGGTGGACGGCGAGTGTGGGGCTCCCTCATCCAGCCCACCTGTTCCAGGGGTTGGGGGGCGGTTGTCCCTCTACCCTCCTGCACGGCTCCCCGATGGCCCGGGAGGGCACCTCGGCTCCCCACCTCCCAGGGTCCCCACCCTGCACTCCCATCCCCCGACGGCGGCACCCAGACGCGACGGCCACACCCATCCTTTCCCTGGCTGGGGCCGGGCCGGCGGCGGCTCACCTGGCCTTGGGTCAGTCCTGGGGCTTGGTCATGGACGCAGTGTCACAGAGCCCTAAGGGGCAAGTGCCCGGGCAGAGCCGGACTACAGTCTCGTCCGCGCAGGAGCTGAGGGACCGATAGAGGGACATCTTACAAAGTGCAGGGTGGGACGAGCAAGTCTGGGACTCGGGAGGGCGGGATCGCAGCAGGGTTGGGGTCCCCAAAGGGCTGTTTGGACGGCTTAGACCGCCCACGCCACGAAGGGTCTGGCGTGGCGAGGACACTGAAGTCCCGGACCCGGGATGCGGACTCCTCAGGGTCCAGGCGGGTCGCTGGACTTGGGTGTCAGGAACCCCCGGGGTGACCCTTACGGTAGGGGAGCACAGCAAGCAGCAAGGCCAGGGGACTCTCAGGAACAGCCGTTCTTCTCTGACTCCCCCGGGTACACTGCTCCGAACCCAGCTTCTGAACCCTTGTAGCTCCCGGCCCGGCTTTTCGGCTGTCAGCAGCTGGAGCTTGCCCACAAGAAACATGGCATCCAGGGCATCGCTGGGCGGAGCCAGCAGTTATCGCGAGAGCTGCATTTGCATCTTATATCAGGCGCTGTCGGCGGAACTTCCGGCCTTTTGGTTTTCGGCTCGGAGGAGGCCGCGGTGCAACTTTCTTCGGTCGTCCCGAATCCGGGTTCATCCGACACCAGGCGCCTCCACCATGCCACCCAAGTTCGACCCTAACGAGATTAAAGTCGGTGCGTGTTGTGGCCGCGACCGGGGCTGCGGGATGGAGCCTTCCCGCGCCCCGCCGCGTGCCTTGGCCGGCTCTGGCCGCGTCTTTCCCCCTTCTGGGCCTCGGCTTCCCCACGTGTAGACGGGGAGGGAGGAACGGACGACCGCGGCGGCTTTTGCAGCCCGCTCGCCGTAGGGTAAGGCTTGTGTCCGGCGGGCTCTCCGCGTGTCCTGCGGGCTGCCGGCCCCCGAGCTGACCCAGGCGGGAGCGGGGAGCGTGTGCCTGCCCCGCTGCTCCCCGCGGGAGGAGGGAGGCGAGAGGGCCGCGCTTCCCTCGGCTCAGCCGTGCTCCCTTCCCTCCAGTGTACCTGCGGTGCACCGGCGGCGAGGTGGGTGCCACGTCCGCCCTGGCCCCCAAGATCGGCCCCCTGGGCCTGGTGAGTGCGGAGTCGGGCCGGGTGACCGAGGGCTGGGGGCTTGGGGTCGGGGTTGAGGGGTGCCGGGCGCAGGTGCTCAGGCTGCACATTTCTGCTTGCAGTGTTAGCGCACAAGGTGGTAAAGGCCTGTGCCCTCTAGGCATGCCCCTTGGTGGCCCTTCTGAGGGACACCTGTAGACGGGTGACCCTCGTGCGACCAGGGTCAGACAGTGCCCGGCTCCTGTGGCAGTTCCGCCGAGGCCTCGCCTCGCAGCTGGGCTGTTGCTAGGTGGCCGGCCGCGGGGGACTGGGCAGGGCGTGAGGACCCTTCGTTGTTTGCACAGTCTCCGAAGAAGGTGGGAGATGACATTGCCAAGGCCACCGGGGACTGGAAGGGCCTGCGGATCACGGTGAAGCTGACCATCCAGAACCGACAAGCGCAGGTGAGGGGCGCCGCGGTCCCCCTGGGGAGGAGCTGGGCTCTGCGTGTGCACGTGCGGCAGGATGGGGGTCCCTGACCTCCCACCATCACTCGCAGATCGAGGTGGTGCCGTCGGCCTCTGCCCTGATCATCAAGGCCCTCAAGGAGCCGCCCAGGGACCGCAAGAAGCAGAAGAACAGTGAGTCGGCTTCCCCGGTGGTCGGGGCTCCCGTGGGGCTGGCATAGCTTGTTGGAGAGTTTGCAGGGTTCCCGTTGATTGCTCAGGTGACACCTGTGTAGGGCAGTGGAGCCACTGGCAGGTCCTGCTTCCTGGGGCATAGGAGGTCAGGACTAGCCGGTCTTGGGGGTGTGTGTGCCCAGCCACCCGCCACTGCGCCTGACCGCCTGGTTGGCTGGCGCAATCCAGTGGTGAGCTGAGAGCAAACCCCGGCTTAGGAAACAGGGTTGTTCTCCATGTGGGCAACTCTGTGCCGAAAGCACGGGGACAGCCTAGCGCAGTGGCAGGTGGGGACTTAGTGTGAGGGGCTGGTGCCACACCAGGGCCCGTGACTGAGTTTCACCCGTCACTTTGTAGTCAAACACAGCGGGAACATCACATTTGATGAAATTGTCAACATCGCCCGGCAGATGCGCCACCGATCCTTAGCCAGAGAACTTTCCGGTAAGAGCAGAATGTGGAACTGTCTGGTGTGGTTTGGGGGTGTCTTCTAGGAGTGAGGTGGTGTTGAAGGAGAAGTTTGATGCTGAGTGTGTAGTCTGCATGGAGAGGGGTATGTGTAGACTGTCTGGGGCAGACCACTAGTTGAGGGGACTTGTAGCCCATCCTGGTGGCGCTTTGTTCCACAGGAACCATCAAAGAGATTCTGGGGACTGCCCAGTCGGTGGGCTGCAATGTGGATGGCCGCCACCCACACGACATCATAGATGACATCAACAGTGGTGCAGTGGAATGCCCAGCTGTAAGTAACTGCATACGTTTCATTAGAGCAGGTGTGAAAGTGGAGGGGTCAGCTGTCAGGCTGGAATGTTCTAGAAACAGTGGTCACTGATAGCCTATTTATTTCTTTCTCACAGAGCTAAGAGAAAACGTTTCAATAAAGGATCATCTGGCAACCACTGGCCTGGGTACTGTGCTGTTCTTCCTCGGGGATCTGGCTGCTGTTGGGTGGGGCTGAGTGCAGGACCCTAGTTAGTAACTCCTGTGGGCAGCACCTCCTGCCTTTGGGACCAGCTCAGAAAGGACCCCTGGAGCCCCCAGGGTCCCATGCTTGGCTGGCCAGTAAGCAGGGCAGCACCTGAGCATCTGGGAACTGAGACTGCCTGGTTGGGTGTGAAGATGGGTGACGGAGAGGGTGGGAGCTAGGCCTGGGTGAGTGGAGTGGTCGTAAGACCTAGCAGCTTCCAGTAGGAAGCTGAATCCTGGATCCACTGGTGATGACTGAAGGCTGTCCGGCACTTGCCACACACATTTAGACTTTGGGCACTGGACATTGCCCGGGTCCTCCCTGAGGCAGCATCACTGCATCATTGGTCAAACACTGCGAAGGCACACCAAATACTGACCGGGTTCCTTCTGGGAGGTGTTGATTGGAAGGCAGGCTGAGGAACTCCACAGCACGCTTTCGGAACATGCAGGGAATGAGGAGTACACTGTGGAGTGGAAGGAATACATAATTATACTCTTACTGTATTAGTTTTAGATGTCACTGCATTTTTTTTTTGAAGATTTTTTTATTGGGAAGGCGGATCTACAGAGGAGAGGAAGCTCACTTCCCAAGTGACGGCAATGGCTGGAGCTGAGCCAATCCGAAGCCAGGAGCTTCATGCGGGTCTCCCACAGGGGTACAGGGTCCCCAAGCTTAGAGCATTCCCAGGGCACAGGCAGGGAGCTGGATGGGAAGCGGGTCCCGCCACATTCAAGGTGGGGACTTGAGCCGCTAGGCCACAGCTCCATGCCCAGATGTCACTGTTTTGATCATTTGGTTTGTTTAAAGACCTCTTAATTTTAAAAGATTAACGTATTTGGAAAATATTAGAGAGTGCTTCCCATGTGATAGCTAACTTCCTGTGATGGCTAGAGCTGGGCCGGCAAGTACCAGGGGAATGGAGTGTCTTGGTTGCACATGTAGGTGCAGGGACCCAAGGACTTGGGGCCACTCCACTGCTTTCTCAAATGAATTAACAGGGAGCTGGATGGGAAGTGGAGCAGCTGGGACTGGACCATGCGCCCTTAGGGTGCCAGCCCCAGCAGCTCTTCATTTTAAAACTTGAAATGTGAACCAACCCTAGAATATTAGAAATGCTGGTTGAGGCTGAGTGAAGTCCACAGTCCCAGCTCCTGTTACCCACACAAGGCTTGCAGCTGAGGAAGGGCAAGGTCGGGTGTCTTCCAAGTCTCCCAGCTCCCTGCTTGTGCCAGGGAAAGCAGTTGAGGATGGCCCAAAGCTCTGGGACCCTGCACCTGCGTGGGACACCCAGCTGTTGTGACTGACCACTTGAGTGAATTAGTGAATAGAAGATCTCTCTGTGTAGCCAGATTCTTAAGTAAGAATGTTTTAGAAGAAAAGATCCAACACTGTCCAAGTGTTAACCTGCGGGGAGGCAGTACAGGCATGGCCGGTGCAGACTTCATGCCCATTTGCTTCTGGTGCCACTGGACTTGCCCTGGTGACTGACTACTCATCTGGCCTTTGTCCCACTGAGACAGGCCTTTCTGACTAAATCCGCCCCCGATGCTCCACGGGGTTGGGCTGGCTTCCCAACGGAGTGTCCCTTGCTGGCTAAAGTGGAAATGAGGGCAGGAGGCTTCGGGCGTCTTCCAGGCTGCTCTGGACTCCATCATACAAGGGTGTATTGCTTGTTGTCCATTGCCCTTCTAACATCTCCTTCCTTCCAGCTCTTACGGAGTGAAAAATGAAATATCTACTACACAGACTTGCTAATGTACAAATGGCAATTAGGTGGCCAATTCATCACAGCATTTTTCTCTAGTGTTCTCGAGGCACCTGGAATTAGTACCTAAGTTGATTTTTATTTGCCCTCTCCAACTCAGAGATGATCATTCAGAGTAACTTGAATAAGAGAGGATAAAGTCACAGCCACAGCTGGCAAGGTAATCATTTCAGTGGAGATGCTGAGGTCAGCAAAGTCATGCTGGGTCCTGAATAGGGTTCTGAGGTCCTTCTCCCAGGTGTGGTCTGAGGCCCATGCCCCAGGCCTCTCCTCCCTGTTCTGCCAACGCCACTCGGAGCACAGCTGAGCAGAACCCGTAACTTCCGGGCCATGCACACACGCGCTCCCCTGTACTCCCTGCAGCCCCCTGGCTGGGAATCTGCCAGGACGGCTAGGCCGCCAGGGACACAGGAAAAGGTGGCCTTGGTGCAGGCTCAGACCCCCCACTGGGTGCTTGTTCCTCACCCCCAGGTAGTGGGTCCTGTTTTTATTACTGGCTTTTTCTGGCTCAAGATGCATCCATCCCAGGCCCTGATCAAAGCTTTAGTGAGCCATCAGAGTAGGGCAGGGTCCCAAGTCCAGAAATCCATCAGCAAGGGAACACCAGTTGGGCAGCTAGTTACAAGGGTGGCAGTGAGATTCTCTAATGGAAACCATCACGAAAGCCATCAAGCAGATTGCAGACACCCAGATCTATTGTAGAAGCATTTAAATAAGGGGGCAGTGGGCTACAAGGGAGGTGAACACGGGGTCCCTGCTGCCCTTCCGTTGACCCCTCATCTGTGTCCTTTCAGATTAGGACAGCTTTCTTGTGTCTGCGGAGCTCTCAGTGGCCACCCAACCTTGAGAACTGGGTCTGGGCACAACTTGGTTTTTTTCTTTTAGATAAAGGCTTATTGGAAAGGCAGAGGGAGGGAGGGAGGGAGAAGGAAGCATCTTTGGTCTGCTCGTTCATTCCCCAAATGACAGCAGTGACCAGGGCTGGGCCAGGTGCTAGCCAAGAACCTTCAGGGTGCACGTTAACAGGAACCTGGCTTGGAAGCTGAGATGGGACTGTCCCGGGCACTCTGATGTGGGGAGTGGGCTCCAGGGCTTGGCGCGATAGTGCAGTGGTTAAAGTGCTTGCCTTGCACTTGCCGGCATCCCATATGGGCGCCGGTTCTAATCCTGGCAGCCCCGCTTCCCATCCAGCTCCCTGCTTGTGGCTTAGGAAAGCAGTCCAGAACGGCCCAAAGCCTTGGGACCCTGCACCCACGTGGGAGACCCGGAAGAGCTGGCTGCTGGCTTCGGATTGGCTCAGCTCCAGTTGTTGTGGTGACTTGGAGAGTGAACCAAGTGCGTGGTGTGCAGAGCAGAGGGCTCCCAGGGTGTGTGTGTGGGAATGCCACCCCTGCCAAGATGCAGAGTGGCAGTGCCCTGGCTCTGTCAGCTCCGTCCCTGTGTGACAGAACTCTGCTCAGCCAACCTTGGGCAGCTCCTGGCTGGCACTATCGCTGTCGCGTCGTCTTGAGGCAGTGGCAGGCCAAGGTGGGTTGCTAGCCCCACGCAGCCCCTAGGTCTTTGGGGGTCCTTTTCTGCACTCCTGTAGCAGATGGTGGGGCAGGGGTCAGTGGTCTCCAACGTGAGCCTCCTGATGCATGCTGCCATCTGAGCAGCCCTGGCTCAGCGGGAAGCACCTGGTGGAGGACATGTGCGGCGTAGGCCACCCCTTTGCCCCCAGTGTCCTGTACCCCTTCTGACTCCTCCCTTTGCTCTGAACTGCACCAACCCCCAGCTCACAGTGCCCACCTCCCTGCCCCAGGACCTCTGCACATGCAAGGCCACGACCAGCAGTGCTCCCCTCAATTCTGATGGGTGGCCTCAGAGATAAAAAGGACCTTACAGCTGTTCCCCTTCTCTTCCACACCTTGGTTGATGTGTCATCTTAGCACTTGGCCTTTTCCATTGGTTGTGCAGGCTGTCATGGTTGCTGTGGCAACAGCTGGGCCTGGGTTTTCCTGTTGCCCAGAATCCAACCAAGGGCTCTGATATTGCTTCAGTTGTACCTTAGCTGCGCCCTACTGTCTGATTGTCCTGTCTCAGTTAAGATGGGGGAAGGGGGCTTTGCTCATTTCCTTTGGTGCCAGGGGAAGTGCCCTCTGCATAGCAGGTGTTTCTAAGGGGGAAGGGTGCAGGCCTGAGGCTGTCGGGTCCTTCACCTGAGCTTGGTTGATAGCTAAGCCCCATGTGAGACCACCATGCTCCCCATCCTGAGTGAGCCCCATGGCTGGCGGGTTACCTCCTCCAAGCCACCTGGGATTGTCTCGGGGACATTGGGAAATGGATGTGGGGCCCATGACCTGGGACCCCTGGGAGTGGAGTCTGAGGGGCAAGGGAAGGGAAGAGCCCCTGAGAATGGCTGGAGCAGGGTGCTCGGCGCTCCTCCATCCTCTTCTGCCACCCTTGCTTGGCCAGCAGCAGGTCATCAGCTGCCCTCGATCTTGGTAGAAATCTGGCCAGTGTTGGCATGTCTACCCCAAGGCATCACACTTCAGCTAGCGCCATTCTGCCCAGGGCCACAGGGCCCAGCAGGTGCTAATCCCAGAACACAATGCCTACTCGGCAGGGCCCTGTCCCTCTTACTCCTGCAGTCAGTCCCTGCCTCCATTGTGGCTTGTGGATGCACCCCGGGGTCTTGCTGGAAGATGGGGGCCCTTTGCACCCACATGGGAGGCCAGATGGAGCTTGTAACTTTAACGTGACCCAGACCTGGCTGTTGCCACGCAAACGTGACCCAGACCTGGCTGTTGCCACGCACCCAGCGAAGTAAACCAGCAGATAGATTTCCTCTCTGCCCTTACTGTTCTTTTAAATAAATATTTAAAGAACTTTGTTAGACAAAGATTTGTGGGCTAGTGATCTAGAGACTGAGGCTAAGGGAGGGGCACATCATCCATGCGGCACGGGTGAGCGTGGCTGACCAGGACAGAATCAACCCCATGGCCCAAGGGCCTGGGTGACGGAAGAGATGGCGACATGCGCTTCTCAAACTGGCTCATGCAGGGAGGGTGTGTCCTGGCTTTTGGAGTCAAATCTTTATTTGGCAAACACAGTTCCTTTTTGAGCCTCGGGCAGCTTCCCCAGCTTGCCACCAGGAGCCAGGAGGCCCATTCTGTTTCTACTCGGTGTCCTCAGGAGCTGACGGGCAGGAACTGACCACAGATCTGGAAAGCTCCTGCCATCCTAATGGTCCCGAGTCCGTGCAGCAGCACGAGCTGTCCGGGCGGCTGGGCTGTCGACAGCTGGGCTGTCGACAGCAGGCAGGGCTCCCGGGGGGTGTGGTCCTGGATTCCAGCTCCTCTGGGGCTTGGGGCTCAGCCCAGAGAACTAGGTTGGCTCCATCTCCTCCCTGCAGTTGGGGTAGCCTGGAGCGGTGGCCGCTGGTACTGCCCTTCAAAATGGGCTGTGATTTGTTCCAAAGTCTTGCCTTTGGTCTCAGGGACACAGAACAAAGTGAAGAGGACGCCGCAGATGCAGAAGGCTGAGGCGAGCCAGAAAGCTCCGTAGGGCCTGAGGGCCTCCTGTGGGGAGAGGAGGCCGCATGTGGATGAGCTGGGCAGTGCTCACCGAGGCCATTCCCAGCGTATCTCCATCCTCCCTCCAGGGTTGCAGGAGTGGTGGGGCCTGCCTGGCACAGTCGTGCCAGGACCAGTGCTGTCTGAGATGGCCACGAGCTTGGGCAATGGGGTGACCACCCCAAGGTCAAAGGCCAGACAGCAAGTTCTAGCTAGGTCCTGGCTGCATATCCAGGCCCACACACCCACCCCCTGGGCCCCACGCCACTCCCAGCGGATTCCCTCTTCACAGGGTTTAGGAACGGATGAGCTGTCAGCAAGTCAGGATGGGGCCGAGTGGGCATAGCTCTGGGGTACCTGGGGACCAGTGCAGGGAGGGCTGGGTGAGCAGTGCCCTGATGGAGTCCATGCAATAGGTGTGAATAACACGAAGGTGTGAAGAGAACAGCTCCCTGATTGGCAGGGCCCGGGGAGCTACCAGCTGCTTAGCAGGGCTCAGTGGATTCATCTCTGACCACCTTGACGCAGTTTTCACTCCCCTTCGCATGGGCTCTCAACCACCCCACTAAGAATTTTGTAATCTATTGAGGCATTGTCTGCCCCTGTGAGATGGCTTTTACAACCAATGTGAGCTTAAGAGTTAATGTTACTGAGGATGTCCTGGTGAGTGGGCCTTTAACTACACACAGGAGTATAATTAAGTCTGTGCTGTTTACCCATTGCCAGAAAATCTGGCCCAGATATTTAGCATGCTTTCTGGGAAATGGCTTGATAAGAGGAACCCTAAAAGTTATCCTGTTACTGTGACCCTAACGGCCATCCTGCTATGACAAAGAATATAGTTACTGTGACCCTAAAAGTCATTCTGCTATGACGAAGAATATAGCTACTGTAACCCTGAAGGCTATCCTGCTAAGGCAAAAAATATAGTTACTGTGGTCTTAAAGGTTAGCCTGTCCTTGCAATTCTTTAGAATATAGAAAATGTAGTTGTTTTAGTTGTTTTCATAAATTTTTAACTAGAGGAAATACAGGGTGATTTCACTAATATCATAAAGATAATATTTTTGATTATTGTTTGATCACTAATGAAGTTGTAGAGCCTGCAGTTGTAGAGGAATATAATGTTTATAACTTTTTATCTTAGATCTTCATGTTTTTTCTCTCTTGATGTATTTCTCCCATTTAGTGATAAATAAGTTGAATAAGAATTGTATTAGGAGTGTATTACTGTATAAGATGTGTTGTCTACTGAGAAACTCTTGGTTGCAACGTTGGAATGGATAATGCCTTGCCTAATACTGAAACAATTTGTAGAATTGTCTTTGGAAACACTCACTCATCCATTGTAGAGTTGAAACTTAAATAGAGTAACTTAGCTCATTGCTAACTGCAATTCTTTCCGCCGTTATTACCCTTGCTTTAACAAACTGTGTGAGCTTACAGACCTAATGGCCAACTAATGTCAATAACCCCGATCCCCATAGACCAAGGCCCCAGACCTTTTAACTCATACAAAATAGGGGTCTGGTTGACACAGGAGGCGCCTAGATTATAGTCCAGACCTGAGGAGAGCAGATGAAGACTGACAAGCCAAGATAAACAAGGAATATAGAATCCTTCCTCAATCATTTCTCAAGAAGTTGTAAATTGTGCCCCCCTGAAGCTATGTCAATATGCCCCTAAGAAAAAACTTTGTACTGCTTCTGTATAAATAAAGCGGACAGCTTTCTCGCTTAGTCCACTACGATCAAAGAATCTGGTGGTCCGTCTCCTTTCTTTCTCTCTTCACGCCTCATCCACGCACCCTTCCCGAGCTCCGAACCTCGGCCGGAGCTGGACTCCGGCAGTGCCCTAGGTCAAGGCCAGAACCAAAGGCCTTTCTCAGCTCCTTCTGTGAGACCCAGAGACCCCTTCCTCCTGGGAGCCCTCTTCTGGCCTCCTGGACACTGCCCTCACTGTTTGGTCCTCTGTTGCCTCCTTCCTGGCTTATTCTCCCCGCTCTGTTCCCCCTTCCACCACAGGCCTCCCTGCCGTACCCCTGGACACCCAGCCTGAGCAGCTCCCGGGCCAGCCTTGTGGCCACACCTCTCACCGAGCTGCCTCCCTATGTCCTAGCCTGGCCTCCCACCACTGCTGCTGCCCCTGCCAGCCCTGGTGCCTCAAGCAGGCCCAGATGTGGTCCATGCCAGGAGAGCTGGAGGGGTGAAGGACTGAAGAAGACTTGGTAATCTGCCCACGGTCAGCTCTGTTGGTGGCATCTGTGCTGTCTGAGCCATGAGAAGCAGCGAGATGCCCCAGTGCACTGACACTCCCAGCAACCTCCAGTTCCAGCACAGGAAAGGTTCA
Source organism: Ochotona princeps (assembly GCF_030435755.1). Taxonomy (NCBI): domain Eukaryota; kingdom Metazoa; phylum Chordata; class Mammalia; order Lagomorpha; family Ochotonidae; genus Ochotona; species Ochotona princeps. The sequence continues at coordinate 5,233,859 of NC_080845.1, forward strand.
GAGAAAGCAAGCTTCACACCCAAGGTCACCCCACAAGGGTGTGGCCCTGGTGGGGTTGGGGCCCAGGCCTGCTGATTCTCCCCAGACCCGTATTGGGGACATTTGTTAAGGGGAGGCCAGCTGTGTCGTTCTTCCACCAGGACAGACTCCACAGGGCCATGGCCTGGGTACTTTGTGGGCTGTGGCTCTGGGGGTGGGCATCCCGGCACACAGGTATACTGCTGGCTGAAGGCAATGTTGGATAGTACTCACCATGAGGCTGCTGAACTCCTTTGTCACCACGAAGGCCATCAGCCAGTTGGTGAGGACACAGACACCCGTGGCCAGGCCCTTCACGTGCAGGGGGAAGATCTCAGACATGAGCAGCCAGGGGATGGGTCCCCAGCCCACTGCGAAGCCTGCCAGGGTGAGCCGGGCGTTAGGGCAGCACTGGGGTGCAGTCAGAGCTGTAACAGCTGAGGTTGGGCTTCACGGTGTGGAGGTGAGGCTGGGTGAGACCAGCCCAAGCCTGGAGCCAGGGCAGTCCTCAGCCAGCCTCCCATGGCCCTTCCTCCTCACCAGCGACAAAGAGGCACATGCTGCCCACGGCCAACCAGGCCAGCCCCACGCTGGTGTCGACAGGTTCCGCGGAGATGGGCGCCAGGAGCTCCATGTGGGAGGAGTTGCTGGGACCCCCTTGGGCCAGCTTGAAGTAGGCCCCGAAGGCACTGGTGCTGAACACCATGACCACACCTGCAGGCAGAGGGGGCATGGCAGGGGAAATGGCCCAACTGCAGCATGGCCTGCAGTCAGCCCAGAGTGGCCAGCACCCACCTTACTGTGCCTGAGACCTTAAGTCAGCCTCAAGGAATTCCCACACAAACCCTCACTGAGCAGCAACAGCCGGGGCAGGCACCCCTGCTCTCCCCACTGAGGGTGTTGGAATCACTTTCCCTGCCACCTACAGTCCTCTGTCCCTGCCTCAGGGGCCTCCTGGGAAGCAAACCACAGAAAGCCACAGCCCCGTGTGGCCATTTTGCACGACCACCCTTGGGTCTGGCTGGGGCACCTGGTGCACAGGCCTGAGCCCTCACCCAGGGTCTCACCTGACACGGTCAGGAGCAGCCTCCGGCCAGCTCGGTCCATGACGAGGGCTGCCAACGCTGTGAACAGCACCTGGACGATCCCCAAGACGACGGAGGCCAGGCTGCCGTCCTGGGGGCAGAGCAGGACAGACCGTGGCTGGTCAGCTGGGGTGAGGTCGCTGCGCCCTGGGCTCGGGGAGGAAGCCCCACCCATGCAGCTTGTGGACAAGGCAGGCCAGGCAGAGGCCCTTACCTGGAACTTGGCCTCCTCAAAAATGGTCTCTGCATAAAACATGATGGCATTGACGCCCGACAGCTGCTGGAAGGCCATGAGCGAGACGCCAATGACGAACGGCTTGTAGATGCTGGGCTGTTGCAGCTGGGCCAGCCGGAAGGCCTGCTGCCAGGGAGATTGGGGTCAGCACTGTCTCCTCCTGGGGGCACCATGCCTTGGGGGAGGGAAGGGGCCGCAGCTTCCTGTCCTGGCCTCACTGTGGCCTCAGGCACAGAGGTGTTCTGGCTTGCCTGTGGCTTGCCTGTAAGGTGAGCAGGTCCTGAACCACCCGGTCCCCCTGCCAGGGCTCTCCCTGATCTGCTGGGGGAGGGGATGGGGGAACCATGCCAGGACTGTGGATGGTATGGGGAGGGCACTGAACAAACTGTTCCCGAACCCCAGTGCCACCTTCAATGGTCCTATGCGCTTCATGGCCCCCAGGCTGTGAATATTTTCCTGGCCACTGTGGACGTGGGCTGGCACTCCCTTTGCACAGATCAATAAACAAGGGTTACACGTAGGGAGACTTTAGCTGACAAGTGGCACAGCCGAGGTCAAACCCACACTCCTCACTGTGACTCTTCACTGTGGTCCCTGCCCTGAGACACCAATCCTGCATTTGCATCCGGATGGAATCTTGGCCAGGCTTTGTGGGTGACCCCAAGACCCATATTAAGAGGGGCACTGGCTAACCTCAGCCTCCTCAGAGTCCTCACTGATGGTAGGACCAGATGTACCTGCCAAGTGTGTGGCCTTGGGGATGGGCCTGTGCCAGCCACCCGTGCCTGCAGCTGCTCACCTGGGTCTCGGCCTCGACGGGGGGCTCTTCGCAGCCCTGCTCGGAGCCCCACAGGAACTGCAGGGAGGCCATGGCCTCCTGGCGTCTGTGCCGGGCCAGCAGGAAGCGGGGTGACTCGGGCATGCAGCACATGAGCAGGAGCATGAAGGAGGGGGGCACACAGCCCAGTACCGCCAGCCAGCGCCACTCCAGCACCCAGCCTGCAGGGGTGGGAGGGGCGGGGGCCAGTGAGGAGCTGGGTAAGCCAGCCTGGCTCTGGAATGCTCTCCCAGGGCAGGGGAGGGCTCTACATGGCTACCTGGGCATGGAACACCGTTGTCGTATTATTCTGAACGGTAGAGATCGAGCAAGCGCTGCCCAGATAACCAGGCCTGGGCTGGGCTGAGAACTCCCACTGCGTCCCCACGCGGGCCAGCCAGGACCCGAACCATCCCCTGCTGCCCGGCAGGCTGTGCACGGATGGGACTCAACCACTGACACTTCCCAGGCGAGATGCAGATGTCCACGTGACATCTTCATGTCTTCACCTGACACCCAGCCCTCTGGAACACGGAAGTCATTTGTGGACACGAGTGAGGGCACATCAGCGTGTGCATTACCATGTGTGCTTGGTGAAGCAAGCCACATGCTGTGCCACGGCCTCTCAGCACTGACCCATGCATGCACAACAGTGCCCAGTACATGGAGCCACAAAGTCCCTATTGCCAGAGGTGTAGCCATCGTGACATCACAACACAGACTGCCACTTGGGTGTGGGCAGCGACTGCCTGGCCAGTCCCACGGCAGAGAGGTCGGCTGACAACGCCTTTCTCAGAAGGTGGCCCAGTCCTTCAGCCCCGTGTGACTGCATTTACCCAGCCACGACACCAACAACAGGCGCTGGCTGTGTGGTCGGGCATGGCTGGTGTTGGGTGGTGAGGGGCTGCATGCTGCTCAGCCGGGCACGTGCCCTTCCTGGGAGGGGGGATGTTGCTGACATCACGTCCCTTTGGAGATTTCTGGAGGTTGAGTCTGGTTATTACAGAAATGACAGGCAAGATTTTGTGAAAAGCAGAATTAGCATGGCCCCCATCCAGTCAGGGGCTCCGGCAAAGCGACCAGGAATGAGCCATGTTAGGGCCCCGGCTCCCTAACTCCTAAGGCTTGCCCAGTCCAGGCACCCTGGTTCGTACCTCTGTGGTAGCCAGGAGGTGCCCATTCTCCTTTGGCAAGGAGAGCGGGGAACGGGAACATTCACACATGTTGGCCTGAGCAATATGGTGCCGAGAAATCGTTACCCTGCCATGAAGCCAGCCCTGGGCATGCTGCTGTCCCCATGGAGGCACACATATCACCAGCACCTCACTTTGTCGGGCTGACAGCGGTGATCCACACAAGTGGCTCAAAACTCAGAAACGGGCTGGTGTTACAGTGCAGCACGTTAAGCTGCTGCCTGAGATGCCAGTGTACCACATATCAGAGTGCTGGCCCTAGTCCCGGCTACCCTCCTTCCTGTCCCGCTCCCTGGTAATGTGCCTGGGAAAGCAGCGAGGAGGACCCTGAACCCATGTGGGAGGCCTGTTCTGAGCTCCAGGCTCCTGGCTCCAGCCTGGACAAGCCCTGGCCACGGGGGACAGGTGAGAAGCAAACCAGTGGATGGGACATCTCTGTCTCGTCCTCTAATTCTTTCAAACAATTTAAAAACTATCCACTCAGGGAAGAGAGAAGCAACAAGTGCAGATTAAGATGAGTCACAGGTGGTTTGTATTGTGTGGGCATCAGTGCTGGTACAGTGGGGCTTTCAGGGCCAGGGCAGTGAGTCAGCAGCAGGAGCCTGCCTTTGCTAGGACAGGGAGGAGTACAAACCAAAGGTCATGGCCTCAACTCTGCCCACTCTAGCAGCCAGAAGGCTTAGGCCACTGAGCACCTCCCTGCCCTGTCCCCCATAGCTCTTAAGTCTTTCTTTCCATGCTGCCTCACCAGCCTTGAACCAGGTGCTGGAGGCCCCCAAGGCTGGTGTGACTTGGCCAAGGTCACATGGTAAGTAGCACAGCCTCCTCCAGGTCCCCCACGCAGGTGCAGGGTCCCAAGGCTTTGGGCCATGCTCCACTGCTTTCCCAGGCCACAAGCAGGGAGCCAGAGGGCAACTGGAGCAGCCAGGATCCAAACTGGTGCCCATAAGAGATCCCAGCGTGTGCAAGATGAGGAATTAGCCACAAGCCACGGCACTGGGCCCATCCTACTGCTTTTCAGACACAACAGGGCTGCTGCCTGACACTTCCCTAGGCTGCCCCGGCTTTGGCCCTGCGCTCTGGACCTGGCTTCTGGAGGAGGGAATTTTGCAGTTGTCCCACCCCAGTAGGAATGCTCTGGCCTGTCCCTGCACTGGCCTAACCAGTGATCCCTCTCCCCTGACCCCAGAGTGGGGTCTGGGAAGGGGAGGACAGCCCCCAAGGCTAAGTCACAGACCCACATGCCCCAAGGGTCTAGTGAGACAATGCCCTGACCTCGAGGAAACCCATTTTCCACATCTAGGAAACCCCCGTTACTGGGGCTCGGAGGCGATCAGGGTAAGTACCTGCCAGGTACGCCAGGAGGATGCCCGTGACGACCATCAGCTGCACACAGGAGCCCAGGAGCCCGCGCACTGCTGGGTAGGCAATTTCCGAGATGTACACCTGTGGGCGGGTGTAGTGTCAAGTCACCACAGGCCCCAGCGAGGCCGCGGGCCAGCTACTCCTCACTGAGGTGGAAGTGTCCCACCCATGTCACCCCTGAGTGCCAGGCCAGGAGCAGGTGGGGGCGCAAGTCGGAGGTTTTGTGTTTTTGCGTCCCCCCTCACACCCGGGAGGCACACCCTCCTAGTCACAGGTATATGGTGTTAGAGCACAGGCAAGGGCCTAGTGATCCAGGGGCAAGGTCATGGGCAGCGGCAGCTAGGGTGGTGACCAGACAGGAGCTGCCGACACCACCAAAGACAGAGCAGGGCAGGGGGTCGGCCCTGGGTTCTGGGATTCAGGAGTCACTTCCCAGGGCCTAACTGAGGGTTGGGGAGATGAGGCGGCTACTGCAGGCTGGCCCCAGCTCCCCTGGTCTGGGGACCGGACTGGTTGGTTTAGCTCCATCTCGGCCTCAGGCAGGGAGGCAGGAGGTGGAGGGGGCGGTCACTCACCGGGGCCACCAGCGAGGCCACTCCGCAAGCCAGACCCGTGAGGAGGCGGCCGCCCAGCAGCATCCACACGTCCTGGGCCGCGGTGATGAAGGCAAAGCCCAGCACGAAGGGCACGGCGCACAGCAGGAGGCTCAGCTTGCGCCCCGCGCGGTCCACCAGCGCCCCGCCCAGGACGCCCCCGGCGGCGGCGCCCAGGGTCACGATGGCCTGCGGACAGACGAGGGCGCCGGGCTCAGCGGCGGGTGCGGGGGACGCCGCCCGCCTGCTCCCTGCTAGCTCCCCGACGGCCCCCGTCCAAGGGCTGGGAGGGTCGGGGTGCGCCCCCCGTCCGCGGGGGGTCCCAGGCGGGCTGGAGTCGGGGGAGCCTCACCCCGAACCAGGAAGCCTCCTGCTCATCCAGCCGCGGGGCGGGGGGCCCGGCGCGCTGCAGACTCGGGATGGCCGGGGAACTGTAGCCGAGCGCGAAGCCGAAGCTGAGCGGGCCCAGGGCAGCGGCGAAGGCGGCGAGGAAGACGCGGCGGCTGCCGGGAGCGCTGCGAGGACAGGGCCGAGGGTGAGCGGCGCCACGGGGCCGGGCGGCAGGGCGAGGCCGCGCCCCGGGCCGACACCCCCTGCCGCCCACCTGCCGCCCCGAGGCCCCAGCAGCGGCCGGGTCTCCCCGTCCTCAGGCGTCATGTCGCTGAGAGTCAACGCTTGCCTCGGGCCGACTCCGACAGACGCCTGAACCGCCGCCGCGGTTCCGCGAGGGCCGCCTCACGGGGCCTCTCACGGCAGAGCCGGCCAATGGGTAGCGGGAGGCGGTGTCGGGGCGGGATCGGTTCCGCCCGCACGTGCACGGACAGCCAATGGGAGAGCAAGGCGACGGTGAGCGTCTGCGCTAGGTCCCGCCCCTCAAGTCTAATCAGACCAATAGGAGCCCAGATTTGGTGGGCGACACCGTCCCTGGGACACCGCTGCCCAATGCAAGGGGGGGACGGAGCTCAGCCGTCCAGTTGGAATGCGGTGCGAGCTCGGGGGCGGGACCAGAGAGCCGCTAGGATTTTTCGTCCTCACTCGTGGGTCCGGGCTGTAGTTCCTGGCGTGGAGGCAGGTGACCTCTGTGTGTGTGTGGCCCGGTTGACCCTCGAGGGCTGACACCTGTCGGCCACTTTGGCCTGTCCCCGATTGTTGCTGACTCCGCGACCTGAGGCTTCCCCCGAGTCCCGCGCCGCCGGCGCACCTGGGTGTGACCCGGCACGGGTCCCTGTCAGCAGGGCAACCCCGAGTCTTCGTCTTCCTGCTCACCTATCCAGGAGAACGGCAGGTGCAGAGTCTGAGCCTCAGCACCTCCTCACGCTGAGGCTCGGATGACGGACGTCTGAGGTGCCCCAGACCGTCTTGGAAGGCCGAAGTCCCCGCCCTCTGTGCTTGCAACATCACCTGCACCACCACACGCCAGGGGCGCTGGGCTTCTCTGCTTCCACCTCTCCCTCCCCCAATTCCTCTGGGGTCTCCTCTGGGCAGGGGGCCCCTGGTGTTGCAGCGTGGATGAAGGCCTACAATCCAGGGAGACAAACTGGCACTGTGCGTGGGCTTCGTAAATCAGCTGCGTGAGGGGGCAGCCTTGAGGGGCGTATGTAACCCTCTTGTGTGTGTGTGTGTGTTGGGAGACAGCGGGAATTTGTGAGGTAGCCGTGTCTCTGGTGGGCAGTTGTGGTGGGAAGAGAAGTGGGAATATGGTGAGGTGGATTGGTTTACGCCAAAGGCACATGACTTTCTCCACCTTAAAAGCAGCCAGGATCATCTGGGGACATTTGACAAGTTCCCATCCCTCATTCCTCCGGAGATGCAGGAAGCAGGAGTTGCTGCTGAGCCCTCACGCTGAGCTTGTCCAGCCCAGCCGCCAGGCATGCAGCTGGCTCCCAGTGCCATGGACTTGACCGCGCTGGGCACCGGAGGTGCGGGAAGAAACACATTTATAATAATCTAGTTAAAAGGCAGCAGGCTTTTCTTTATAAAAGGGACATGTCACATGACATAAATCAAGCTTATATTGAAAAAAAATTCTCCATCTGAATCTGTTAAAGAGAAGGTTGCAGCAATAAGAATGAACGTTTTTGATTTATTCAAAGTTTCGATCTAAAACCTCAATGAAACCTACCACCTTTATTACAAGGGGACTTGATGAGTTTGGAATGGAGACAAACTGAAAGGTTGCGGAGGAGGCACTGGACACTGAAGGGGGACCCCAGGCAGCCCGGCGTTTGGGTTTGGTCCAAGAGATAGGCCGCGGATGGGCTGGGAGCCACAGGTTGTTGAGAAATGACATCGGGATCGTCTGAAGAGTAGAAACCTCCATAAGAAAAGGAAAGCTGGCCAGCGAGCCAAGGGCTGGGTCACTTCAAATCAATGATGTCCTCCTCGGAGGAGGCAGCGAGCTGGAAGGGGCCGCCACCGCCCACCGGGCTGCCTTCTCTGTCGGCCGCCGGTGCTGTAGGCTCGCGCCCATCTGGGTTAGCTTCAGAAGTAGAAGGACTTTCCAGGGAGCCTGATGTGATCCTGGGGGGGCAGTGAGGGAGGAAAGTTACTATGTGAGGGACCCCTGAAGACCTCACAGGCTGGGCCTGCTCTGTCTGGAAGCCCCCAGGGGCGCCTGCACCACGTCGAATGGCTGGGACTGGGCTGAGTTGAAGCCAGGGGTCTCTGGGGTGGGTGGCAGGGACCCAGGGATTCGGGCTGTCACCTGCTGCCTCCCCTGTGCATTAGCAGGAAGCTGAGTGGACTCAAAGGTAGGACTTGATGCCTCTGATACGGTATTGAGGCTCTTGAAGCAGTGGTCCAACCATCTCGCCACACTCTTGCCTCCTGCCCCTTCCTGCCCCATCCCAGCTCTCCACACCTGCCCCTTTCCCACCATCCCACCTGCTAGGGCTGTTCCCCGGCTCCCGATTCACTCCAAGCCCAGTTCCATACCGCATCCCCAACAAACTTTTCTCTGTTACCAGTCCTCCTACCTACCACCCCATCTCTGAGTTTAAGTGTCTGGGTATCTCTTGTCAGGGTCTCAAGTCACATGATATGCTTGTTTGGTTACAGGCTTGCTATCTGATTCACTAAAGTACAGTGCCAAGTCCATGCAGGTAGAGGCTTGGGCAGTGAACGAGCATGAGAGATCCTGGCTGAGTGGCACTGCCCTTCCCAGCATGGTTCATGTTCACCTGACTCAGGATATGTAGTTTAGTCCTCCTGCCTGCCGATGCAGCCCCTCCCCTCCAGCGCCCTCACCAGCTGCGGACTCCTTCATTGTTGCATTGTGGGTCTTTCCCATTGGCCTGGGACCCCCCCTGGAGGCCCAGAAGTGGGGCGTAGTAGCCTCCTAATCCCCATGCCCAGTTCAGTGCCGTGTGCTCCAAGATTGCGTGTTGAGTGAATGAATGAATTGGGAGGGAGGCCCCATGACCCTCCATGCAGTAGCGCACAGCCATGATGTGGCTTGAAGGACAGACAGATGGTTCAGGACAATTCTGTGTGGCTCAGCATTTGGGAAAGGCGGGACCTGTTGGTGTGTATCAGGGGCTGACTTCCATGCCCTCTTCCTGGCATCTTTGTTTTTAAAACCCTCTGCCGATCTTGGGGCTAGCATTTAGAGATGCCGGCATCCCGTCTGAATGCCAGTTTGAGTCCCTGCTGCTCCACTTCTGGTCCAGCTCCCTGCTAGTGTACCTGTGAGGTCAGCAGAGGCTGGCTTAAGTGTTGGGGCCCCATCTGGTGGGAGACCCAGATGAGGCTCCTGTCTCCTGGCTCTGAACTGGCTCAATCGCAGCCACTGCAGGCATTTGAGGAGTGAAACAGTGGGTGAAAGATCTCTCCTTCTTTCTCAGTATCTCTATGAAAAAAATAAATTAAATCTTCAAAAAAAAAAAAAAAAAAACCCTCAAATAAAACCTTTCCAACCCGGTGAGCAACAAGACAAGCCTCCTGACTGTTTTAGGAGGTCGTCTGTGTGTTGGAGGGTCTGCGGCTGCCCCTGGGCCAGGGCTTCCTGAGCCCCCATCGTGAATGAGGGTCACCCCATCTTACCTGTCACTGCTGGTTGATCTCGCTGTCCCCAGCTTAGGGGCTGCTGGGCTCTCTTCTAACCGCTTCCTGGTTTTTGACTTAGTCCTGGGTGCTCCTTCTGACCTGGCTCCACCTTCATCTGAGAGGCCTGGGTGATGGGTCACAGGGTCAGAGGTCAGAGAGGGAATGACTCCAGAGCTGCCACAGACATGAAAACTGTGCCCCCCCACTTTGTCTTGGTTGGGTATTGGGGTATTACTGGGCTAGAGTCAGGCAGAAAGATGTCAGGATGCACTTATTTGATGGAAGGCTTTTTTTTTTAAATTAAAAATTTCAGGAGATAAAATCCATACTGACACACCAGGGCCCTGTCCTGTCCTCCTGAGAAGCACAAGGTGTGTTCAACAGCAACCGAGCTTTCCCAGGGAAGCAGGGGTTACAAGTAGCAATGTATACATTTCAAAAGGACAGTGGGAGGCCCCAACTTCCAGAAGCACCTCTCTTGGTCAGTGTCCAAGCCTGCCGCATCAGCAGGCCTGAATCCCCTTTGTGAGCGGTTCAGGGCATTACTGAGGGCGGGGACTTGCTACCCACCCCTCCACTGCTTCTGTTTTATTTCCACCCAAGTTACCAAACCAGTTCTAACTGGCTTACTGTGCCATGTGGTGTTTCTCCTGATTGGCTTCACAAACCTGAACAAAATGTGGGATGCCCACCCAGCCTTCCCATTGGGACCATAGTGCTTGGCCTGGGCTTCCAGGTGCCCGGGGAGAAGGCGTGACAAGCATCCTGGTTTGTGCCATGCCCACAGCTCTGCCCAGGCAAACCGAGAACTGGAGTAGGCACAGGTTAACAGGTGCTACACCTTAACTTTGGGGATACCCAATACAAAAAATGTTGTCCTCCCAGACTCTCAGCTTAGGCAGTGAACTGCATCTGGGGACTTTTACATCCCAAAACTCTCATACTGCAGGCCATGTTCTCTACACCAACAGAGGCAGTTCAGCCAGTCACTGCTGGAGTCAGGTGGCACACATTGGGGCAGACCTTCTGGAATTTCTTTGACTTGGGGCTGACAAAACCCCGTGCAAACACGTGGACAACACACAGAGGATGAGCCATTACCCAGCAGCTCCCTGCGGGTCCTGCTGGCTATTTCTTTGATTTCCATGCGGGACAACGACAAGGAGTGGGTGACAGGGATGGCAGCGATGCCGACCCCAATGGAGGTGGGTGGGGTGATGACCTTGGAGACTAGCGGGGATTTCAGAGGTCGCTCGATGCTTCTGCCCACCAAATTTCGCAGTGGAATCTTATACAGATTTTTGGACTGGATTTCACCTGAAAGACGATTGAGGAGGGAAGATGAGGAGTGGAAATCGGCTAGGTCCCGTGAGAGGATCCGGTCTTGCCCCTCAGCACTGTTAGCCTGCTGCCTGGCAGCTGCAAGACTCCTTCCTGGCTTGGTTTTGCACCTGCCAAGTGGAGAGCATGTACTTCCTCCCGCCCACACCTGCCTGGGGAGGGTTGTACCAGAGCAGAAGAGCGAAACCGCGGCCCGCTTGGGGGAGCAGGGGGTTCTAGCTGCATAGGAAGCCACCAGGGTAAGATCTTACATCCTACTGGCGTGGTAAGGAATTAGGAGGTGATTCGGTTACCAAACCAAAGGCCTCTGGGACTCCGGGGGCAAAGTGGGATGAATCCCGGCTAGGCTTTACGGCTGTAGACTCAGAGCTAGAAAAACCCACCACAGTCTCCTCCCAGAAAAAGAAACACCTGCCCCTGCAGTGTGGAAACCCCGGCTTTGAGCTCCCTTTCTGCAAAGCTCCTTTTTAAATGATTGATTTTTTAAAATCACAGGTTTCTTAAGAACACAACAGGGCCCAGCATGGTGGCTTAGCAGCCTGATCCTTCTCATGTGGTGCTGGTATCCCATATGGGTGTTAGTTTGGGTCTCTGCTGTGGCCTTGAAAACCAGTGGAGGGATGGCTCAGTTCCTGGGGCTTCAACACCTATGTTGGAGACCCAGAGGAAACTCCTGGCTCCTGGCTTTGGACCTACCCAGCTCTGGCCATTTGGGGAGTGATCCAGCAGATAGAATTTTACTGTAAAAAAAATTTAAATCTTGCATCCCTCTCAATATTAGAAATAAAATAAATTTGAAATAAAGAAATCTTAAAAAACACCCATAACAAATGCATTTGAACTGCACTTTTTTTCTTTTCTAAGTGGCCTTAACCCCATGACTCCTTCCGGCTGCCATGCGCTGCAGATACTCAGTAGGAAGAGATGAACGTAAAAACAGGACTTCACCTTCTCCCAGGGAAGAAGGAAATGCGGGAGCGTCTCGGCCGGGGGGTGTCTGGGGGGAGCTGTGGGCACTGGCCCCCTTGGAGCTGCCTCCAGACGAAACCTCATTGCTGGCCGCAGCTGCTGTGAAGTATATGTCCGACTGGACAGAGAGAAAGAGCATTAGGAGCAGGTGGGGAGCCCAGGCCTGCCTGTCCGGCCCGTGTCGTCACTGGCAGCTGCCAGGCAGGCCTCCTGAGGATGCGCTTGTTCTGGCAGCCCCCACCCCGTCTGCCTGTTGGTCCGTGATAGAACACAGTGTCTCCCACATCCGCAAACACGTGACACACGCACTTCCTTCATCTGCCTCGGACACCTGCAGCGTCAGAGCTGAGGGAGCTCATGGATTCGCTCAGGACCATCCTGCAGGTGGGGCTCATCCTTCATTCCATTATCTGGTCGGGCAAAGTGGCTTATGCCCCTGTGGGTGACAAGAGCAGTGGTGTGCTGGTGCGAGGTGTGACTCAGGGAAGCCACATTTTAGGAAACTTCCAAGGTGGCTCGTAAAACCCAGCCACAATCACAAATTAAATCACATCAACAGTGGGACTGAAGATCCAAGTTTCTGATGACTTAGTCGCCCTTGGGTTCTCCACAGACTGTGTGGTAGAAATGTTTGGGGGGTCCCTTGTGATGGCTACGGCACCCCTGCCCTCTGCTCACATGGAAGCCTGAACATTGGGAGGGACTACTCACTTCACCAACATCCATGATTTTCCCTGGACTGGACAGAAAGCTAACGATGAAGACTGTGCTTAGGGTTGCTGCAGCTGAAGGAGGGTGGCAAACAGTGCCATGGTAGGTGATAGCCCAATGGCAAAGGCAGACACATGAGCAGCCAGCCACCCCCACATGGGTTGGATGTCGGGATAGGGAAAGTGCAACAGGGATGTGGCAGGGTCAGCCAAGGGACTGAAGCAAGTCCCTCCTCGCCTTCCTCCTTGTCCATATGTGCCAATGACAGGAACCACCCTGCAGGTCACTGTGGTGCTGCACCCTTTGGTTGTGATAACTTCTGGGCTACTGGACACCGATCTGTCACAGCCACACACCATGAACCCAAACCGAGCACAGTCAGGGGCAAAGCTGCCTGTCCTTTTTGTGGTGAGTGCACCCTGATTCTAGCCGCACCCCGTGATTCTGTCAACAGAAGTGAGTCGTGTTTCAAAGCCCAGTGGCTGTCCCGTTGGCATCAGCACATGGCCAGCCATGCTGCCAGCATTGCCCAGCCTTGGAGACAAGCAGCTTCCCCAAGCATACTCTCTTAAAGTCTCCCGGTGCCTGGGGCTCCCAAAACCCCATGGACAGAAACCCAACCCCCAAGCCCAGGGTCACTCACCCTGGAAGCCACGAGCTGCAGCTGCGGCACCACGGCTGTGTGGACCAGGTTCCCATTCACCACCAGGCGGATCTCCATGGCATCGGTGGTGAAGGCCAGGAGGTAAGGGAAGGCGCAGACTGCAAGGAGCGGGCTGTCACTGCCTAGACTGGAGGCCTACGGCTGCCACAGCCCGGGGGTGTTGGACAGCCAGCCTCCTGTCTCCCAAAATTTCCACTTGTCCCATTCCTTGGCTACTCCTCCCGCCCCCATCGTGCAAGACCCCCAGTGCTGTGGTGGCAGTCACTCTTAAGGCTAACCTCAGATGGCCTTGCTGGGCTGCCAATCTGCTTCCAGAGGCCAAGAGCTCAGCATTCAGTTCTGGCTGTTGAGAACCCAACTGCTTGAGCCATGGCTGTTGCCTCTCGGGGTCTGCCATGGCAGGAGGCTGGGCTGGAGCCAAGTGTACACCCCAGGTACTCTGATGGCAGGGTGTAGACATCTCAGCTGAGGGGCCAGAGGCGACCCACCACTGAAGTGGACCTTGTGGCAGAGTTTTAGTGTGAGTTAAACAGCACTGGCTGGAATGTTCTGGGAGCTGACTCCAGCCAGAAACACAGAGCATGCCACCGAGGGCCTGGTGTGTTAGTGACAGGTAAAGGACCTGACTTTCTGGGAGTAGATTTTCCAGCTTCAAAACAAGACGAAAATGGGGCCGGTGCCATGGTGTAGTAGGTTAAGTGTCTGCCTGCGGTGCCAGCACCCACATGGGCACCTGTTCAAGTCCTGGCTGCTCCACTTTTGCTCCAGCTCCCTGCTAATGTGCCTGGGAAAGCAGCAAAAGATGGCCCAAGTCCTCAGGTCCCTGCATCCACATGGGAGATCTGGAAGATGTTCCAGGCTCTCGGCTTTGAACCAAAAAATCAACAGTCTAGTCTGGCTCTTGTAGCCATTTAGGGAGAGAGCCAGTGGATGGAAGATCTCTCTCTCTCTCTCTCTGTCTCTCCTCTCTGTCTTAAAAAAAGAAAGTGGGTGGTCGGGGGGACTGGCCTGACAGCTTTGTGTTCTCCATCAAGTCAGTTCCCTGAGGCAGAGAGGCCTGGCTATCAGATATTTATAAAAAGCAAGGTGGGCCCAGCGATGCCAAGAGGTGCCAAAGAAAATGAAGAGCTGAAGAGGCTGGCCAATGATGGGTCTCAGGTGCCCATGTGCCTAGGGCACAGGTGCACTCAGAGAGCAGAAGTTGCCCAAAAGGAGGCAAGAACACTTATGAGGGCCAACCTTACCCAAGTGATCTGGAACAATTGAGCAGGAAGCCAGTGAGCCATTTACCTGAACTGCATGGCTCTGAGAGGGGGACAGTGTTAGATGAAGGAGCCTCTTACCAATCGCACACGGAGCTTGGTTCCAACAGAACTGGAAATCTGATGCGGAGGGCTGCACCAAGAAAGAGCTGCCATTGAACGGGCAAACTTTTTTATAGATGCAGCTGTCTGCAAAGAAAACAAAAGCATCGTGTTTGTGTGAGAGCAGCATGCGGGGTCCCTGTAGCTGGGGCGATGAGAAATGGGTGGCAGGAATAGCGTCGTGTCCGGGGTCCTGAGGCCTTCATCGTGTTTGTGTGGGAGCAGCATGCGGGGGTCCCTGTAGCTGGGGCGATGAGAAATGGGTGGCAGGAATAGCGTCGTGTCCGGGGTCCTGAGGCGTTCTGGGCTGGGATGATGCGGCCAGCACTGGTGGTAACCGCTCTCACTTGCCGGGAAGCACTTCCTGCGTGTCAGGCACTGACCGGCAGTGAGTCCGGGCCATCTCACAAAGCAGATGACATTCTCACACTCACTGCACAGATGTCTCTCAGCTTAGGAGGGGAGGCTGGATTTGAACACAGGTCTTGCTTGGCTGCCGGCACACCCCTGCTATGCGATGTCTCATGCTTGGGAAGAACCTTCCAGCCCCTGGCTGAAGGATGATTTTCCCCAAGGTGGGTCATGCCTGAGCACAGCTCAGGACAGAGTGGTAGAGCAACCTCATGTCCATCAGACAGTCACTTTTCTACCCCTGGATGTGGACAATCACTAATCGATCTGTCTGCACTCAATGTTCTCGAGGCTCCACCATGTGCTTGTGTGTAGTTTCTTTTCATGGTTGAGTAATATTCCACTGTACGGTTGGAGTATGTTCTGTGCATCTTACCCTGTCACCACATGCTCTCTGGAAGGCACATATGCATCTTTCTCATTGTTCAGAGAACATTATTGAGTGTGAATCTGTGCAGGGCAGGCCAGGCGCAGGGCTGGGTTATGCAGGTAAGTTACACAGGGTCCTGCTCTCTTTCTGGTCATAAACAGGAAGAAGAGGGAAGTAGAAGAAGCAGGCAGGCTGTGGGGGCCTAGCGGAGGCCCACGCCCAGGCTACCTCTGCGGAGGAAGAAACAGCTGCCTCAATGATGCCATCATCTCATATGGGGCTGGTTTGAGTCCTGAACACTCTACTTAGGATCCAGCTCCCTGCTAATGTGCTTAGGAATGCACAGAAGGTGGCTGGGGTACTCTGGCCCCTGCCAACCATGTGGGAGACCCAGATGGAGTTTTGGGCTCCAAGCTTTGGCCTAATCCAGCTCCATTTGGGGAGTGAACCAGCGAATAGATGACCTCTCTCTGTCTTTTCCTCTTTCTCTGTAACTGACTTTCAAAATAAATCTTGAAAGGAAGAAAAAAAACAAGAGTAGACAACATGGAATGGCAGCATTTGGAAAAGGAGTGACAGGAGATGAGGCCAGGCAGGGAGGGAGGCAGAGGGAGGTGTGGCAGAGCGGGTCCTAGCGGGAGAAGAAAAATGCTTGGGTTTGAGTTTTAGGAAAATGATGCCGGCTGTGCTTTGTTTATTTGGTGACCCAGGAGGTGAGTGGCACAAACAGCAGGAAAGTAACAGACAGGCGGGGACACTCGTGATTCATCTGAATCCTGTGCAAGAACACTTGGAGCGGGGTGTGGCGGTGGGGAGAGACCCGGGCGGCAAGCCTGTCCGGCTAGGGTGACCTCCGGACAGGTGCACTCAGGAGGGCAGCTCCTGAGCTCAGTTGGCTTGGCTGAGTGCACACGGGAAAGCGGGGAAGCGAGACACCCTGGTGTGCAGGTCAGAGCTGGGTCTGGAGGGAGCAGCACACAGGGTCCAGGTGTGTCCCAGCTTGGCTGCAGGGAGGAGGCAAGACGCTGGAGTTGGCTGGGGGCACATCTCGGCAGGGCCTGCTGCCTGCCTTTAGCATCCTTCCCACTCGGTGGACTTTTCTGGAACGCCCTGCCTTCTTTGGGCTTGGGGACTCCTTGGCTGTGAGCACTGTGCCTGGTAAAACTGCTACCTCACTGCTTCAAAACAGCTTATTAAGGAAAACACTTGAGTATCTTCACATCCAGCTGAAGACCTGGCCTGTAGAGTGCACAAGGTGGCCGAGAGGATGCTGTGAGCTGCCCTTGCACCTGCAGCTGCTGCTGGCCTGTGACTGCTGTGCTCCTGGATCACCTGAGTCTTCCTCACTCCAGCAATGCACCCCTCCCTGCACCCCCTGTTCTCTCTTCTCTGTTCTCCTAGATGGTTTTCTCTGCTCCAGTTCCTTTGTGACCTCTGCAGTCAACTCCCACTGCTGCTTAGAGACACCTGTTCCCATGGAGGTTTCCTCATGACCTCACCTGGCCAAGTTCAAGGCTCCAGTTCAGATCTGTTTCACCCAGGCTGGTGGAGCCCTTGGGTGAAGTGGATAGCACCTCCTTCTTAAACACCTGTCTCTAGGGGACCCCACACTCTGCTGTCTGTCCACTCCTCAGCCTGCTGTGCTTGGCTTCTGTCGTCACGCGGGTGACTCTCGAGCTGGCCCTCTTTAGAGCTGGCATCTCCGCAGCACCCAGGCTGGGCCCCTGATTTGTGCCCAGGCATGCGCTCCTCCATAATCCTTTCGGTTGCTCTTGTCCCAGGCTGCATGCTTATTCTGCCCCTCTTCCTCTCATGTGCCAGATCTGTGTTGTCAGCAAATTATCTTGGTTCTTCCCCCTTTCTTTGAACTTAATGCTACTTTCAAGTTAAGACAGAAGTGTGAGCAGGCAAGCTGCACAAACAGAGACGGCCATGGCAGGCAGGTGCTTGCTGCTTTGACGCTGCAGCTGCAGGAGGTGGTGGATGAGCGCTGGGGAACAGGTGCTTGGTCATGTTCTTACATTCAAAATTGATTTCTGGGGGGCAGTTCAGCCTAGCAGTTAAACCAGCCGCATCCCACAAGTGAGTGTCTGGGTTGGAGTGTCAATTCCATGTCCTGTCTCCAGTTTCCTGCTAATGCAGACCCTGGCAAGCAGTGGCAATGGTTCCCATACTTGGGTTCCTGCCATTCGCATAGTTCCTCGACTGCGTTTCTGGCTTTGGCCTTGGGCAGTTATGGGCACTTGGAGACTGCTTTTGTTTCTCTCCCCCATCCCCCCCAAAAATTCTCAGCTCTGACCCCTCTCTGCACCTCTCCTGCCATGCTGTGGTCCCAAGCCACTGTCACCTCTCACCATGTGATGAACTGTGCTCTCTGCTCTGGCCTCCACCAGCTAATTCTTCACACAGCAGCCAGAACAGCCCTTCTCACCCTGAATCAGGTCTTGCTGCCCCTTTTCTCAGAGTCTTCCAGGTGCTCACTAAGGTCCCAGGCCCAGCAGGCCCTCCCCAGGCCCAGCTGTCCGTGCCGGTCTCCTCCCCAGGCAACCCTGTGTTGTAGCTGCACTGGTCGGCTTGGGGTCACCTGTGCTGAGCCACAATGTTCCCTCCTCAAGCTCTTTGGCACCTGCTGTTGTGTTTGCCTGGAATATTCATGCTGTAGATATGATGGCTCTGCAAAAAGCTCCGTGAGAGAATGGAATCAAAAGTATGGATTTACTTTGGCAGAAAACATTTGATTTCCCCTGATACAGAGAGGATCTGTATGTTAGGAAGAAATCAAACATGGACTTCCGTGTTGCTTTTGCACTCCCATGAACTCATCCTGCTAGTCTCATTTTCCATGAGTTCTTTTTTTTTTTTAAATAATCACATATCATTAAAACTATAATTTTTTAAAAAATCATGAAGGGGTGTTGAATATCTTCAAGTGCTTTCAACTATTGAGATGGTTGTATTATTTATTTATCTTTGGTACTTCATTCTCTAGAGGTAGTTTATGATGTGTATTGACTTGCAAATGTTGAACCACCCTTGCGTTCCTGGGATAAATCTCACTTAATCACGGAAGTACGATCCTTTTTGGATTTGACTTGCCGGATCCTGTTGAGAATGTTTGCATCTATGTTCCCGAGGGATACAGGTCTGTAGTTTTCACGTCGTGGCTTTGGTTTTGGTGTCCAGGTAATGCCAGCCTCACTGAAAGGCTCTGGCAGAGTTCTGTCCCTGTTCAGCATCCTGGAGTAGTTTGGAGAATACTGCACCTTCTCTTCCTGTTTGTACACTTCCTCTTTGCTTTGTAGACTTCAGCAGTAGAGCCATTAGGTTCTGGACTTTTCCTTGATGGGAGGCTTTGGATTACTGCTTCAGTCTCATCGTCTGCCATGGAGTTAGTCTTCGCTGGGTATAAGAATCCAGGAATTTATCCATTTCTTCTCAGTTTTCCAGTTTATTTATTTATTTTTTAAAGACATTTTTTAAAAAAGATTTATTTATTTTTATTGCAAAGGCAGATATACAGAAAGGAGGAGAGACAGAGAGGAAGATCTTCTGTCCAATGATTCACTCCGCAAGCGGCCATAACGGCTGGAGCTGAGCCAATCCAAAGTCAGGAGCCAGGAGCTCTTCTGGGTCTCCCACGTGGGTGCAGGGTCCCAAGGCTTTGGGCTATCCTCCACTGCTTTCCCAGGTCACAAGCAGGGAGCTGGATGCGAAACAGGGCCACTGGGACTAGAACCAGTGACCATATGGGATCCTGGCGCATGCAAGGTGAGGACTTTAACCAGTACACCATCGCGCCGAGCCTGGTTTTCCAGTTTATTACTGTACATTTCTTCATAGCAATTTCTTATGATCCTTTGTATGTCAGTGGTATAGACTGTAAACATCTCCTTTTTCATCTCCAATTTTATTTACTGGAGTTTTCCTTTGTTAGTCTGGCTAGAGGTCTATCTAGTTTGCTTATCGTCCTCCAAAATCAACTTTTTGTTTTGTTGTAGATATTTTTGGGGTTTGAGTTTCACTTCTTTCTGCTCTGACCCTTATTACTTCTTGCTTCCTGCTCTTTGGGGTTTAGTTTGTTCTGGTTTTTCTGTTTTAAAGACTCATTGTTAGACATTTAATCTCAGATATTTATCTCTTTTTAAAATGTAAGCATTTAAGGCTACAAACTTCCCTCTTAAGACTGCTTTTGTACAACACAATGTAATTAATGAATACATTTAATTAAAAAATAAATAAATACACGCAAAAAAATGTAAAAAAAATAAATAATACCGCCTTATTAAATGTAAAAAAAAAAGACTGCTTTTGCTGAATCCATAGTTTTTGATATGTTGTGATTCATTTTCATTTATTTTGAGTTTTTGATTTCCTTTTTAATTTCTTCAACGATCCATTGATGATCCAGTAGCACGTTGTTTAATTTAAGCATTCATGATTATGCTATTGTTCTTGTTGCTGGTTTCTGGCTTTACTACTTTATGGTCTGAGAAGACCCATGGTATAATTTCAATAGTTTTCCATGAGCTTTCTGACTCTCCTGGGTATCTTCCTGTCTAACTTCCAGTCTTCTCCTGGCTCTCCAATGCCCGTCATGGTGACTGGCACTCCCTGCACCTCCCCAATCTTGATCCCTCTCCCCTTAGCACTACTCACTTAATGCACCAGGTAATTTTCTTGTTTGTTTTGTTCATTGTCTAGCTGTTTCCCTCTAAGTGTTAACTGCGATGCCAGCACACTAGAGGAGTGCCACTTCAAGTCCTAACTGCTTTGCTTTCAATCCATTTCTCTGTTAGAGTGCCTAAGAAAACAGCAGAGGCTGACTCAAGTGCTTGGACCCCTGTCACCCAACTGGGAGACCGGGATGGAATTTGAGGTTCCTGGCTTTGTCCTGGCCCAGCCACAGCCACTGTAGCCACCTGGGGAGTGAATCAGCAAATGGAAGATCTCTCTCTCCCTCTTTCCTCCTTCTATATCTGCCCCCACCCTTCCACAAACACCAATTTATTTATTCATTTGAGAGATTTACAGGGTAGAGGGGGGGAGAGAGAGAGATCAATCTTCCATCTGCTGGCTCACTCCCCACATGGCTGCTGGCATCCCAGTGTCTATCTGCTATGCCACCATGCGGCTCCTAATAAATCAATCTTATAACCTTTCCAGAGGTCAAGTGTTGGTATGCATGTTACTGCTGAATCCCCAGGCAGGCAGTTGCTCTGGCAGATGCTGGCTGATTGCATGGCAGCCTCTTGTCTCCCACCCCGGGGGAGAGAGCAGAGGGCAGCAGTCTGTCTCCCAAGGCCTGGTCCCTTACACTTATCTCTCTCCAGCTCCATCCACCCCCAACTCCCATGAGGAAGGGCTGCGGTGAATCAGACTGAACAGGTAGATCTATGGAAGAGTGCTGAGCTGTGCAGCCCTTCTGCCTGCAGCCATGCCTGTGTGTGCCTCTCCCCAAGGCCTGAACTCACCAGGCCTCCAGAAGTTCCCCTGCTGTGCTCTGGATGTGTCCCCTCAAACTCACGTGTTGGGGGTTAGAAGGCAGGGCCTCCTGAGAGGGGTCCAGGTGAAAGGACAGTGGTCGCGGCTGGGTCACTGCTGCCCCAGGAAAGCCTGCAGGAGAGGGTCTGCTCCCTTTTGCTTTGTGTGGACACGTCTGCTCCCATTCGTCCTGTCTGCCGTCTGTCAAGTAGGGATGCACCATTGAGTGATGGTTTTTAGGATCATGAGAAGTAAATTCCTGTTCTTCCTAAATTACCCAGAAGCAGGTGTTCTGTGGTGGCAGAATGAAGCCATCTCTCCGCTGCGGCTGCACATGAGAGGGCTGGGCTGAGGGTGGACAGGAAGTAGCCCGGCGCTGACCAGCAATCATCTCTCCTTTGCTTTCCCAGCCAGCTGTGCAGAACGAGAACGAGTGACACTAACTCTGACTTCAGGACAAGTGCCTCTGTAGACAGGTCCTGTGGAGGGCAACAGCTGGGCTCTGAAGTCCCACTCTGGTGAAGGGCAGGTGGCTTCCTGCCGTGCCAGGCAGTGTGGGATGGGCAATGGCAGCGGTGAGAGGCAGGAAACTTCTGGAAGCTGAGACTTACTGGGGCTGAATGAGGTCATGTGGAGAATGAGGGAGCTTTCCCAGTTGAGCTTGTGTGAACGTCTTTGAAACCCCACTGGGAAACACAAGCGTTCCCCCCTTGCACTTAAATCAATAATTTGCACTAAAGGTTAATAACAACCGAGTACTAATGTTACTGTGAATTGTTTTCTTTTTTCAAGTACTTTATACTGACCTCAGGATTTTTTTAAAATTTGTTTTTTAGAATTATTTTTAAGTTTTGTTTATTTATTTCCCCCTTATGCTTCTGTCTCAGTTTTGGCTTCGGACTCTTTGACCTCGGGATTTTAAAATAGAGGCTAATGATGAGAAAATATGAAGGTCACCAACTGCCTGAACTGTTTAGGCCCTCCAGGGTTTATCATGTGAATCTGTTTTTCTCAAGGGACACATCCGTTAAGGTCTCTATCACAAACTCTTTTTGTCTATAGCAGAGCTATGATGAAGATTTCTCCTCTTTAGGACTCTGAGTTTCTAGTTATTTTTACTCAAAGGTTATATTTTACTTAAATAATAAAAATCAGTCCCCCACCCCAGGTGAAAAGATGTAGGAGAGGACATTTTGATGTGATGGCCCCTGACTGCAGTGGGACCAGAGACCTGGGGGTGGGGCAATGGGCCTCTGGTAGGCCATGGTGGGGGTGCTGCTTGAGCCACCCTGGCATAGCAGAGACCTCCCTTAGCATTCCGTCCCATATGCTTTTCATTGATTTTTTGTTTGTTTTCTTTTAAAGAAAGTGAAGACACCACTCCTCCCTCTTGGTTCACTGTTTGGAAGAAGGTGTAAACAGGCCTGTGATTAAACATCCTCAAAGAGGAACTTCCCCTTAAGGAGCTTTCCTTACACTTTGTAACTTGGTGCACTTCATAACTGCCTTCTCCTTACTCCCCCTCAGTAAGGCATTTTGAAAATGATGTTGGGACTTTTAATTGATTGGAATGATACTCTGCCGGCTCTACCTTCAGACCAGAGATGGTCTCACCAAGAAACTATTGAACTTACCAGGACAATAAGATGCTGGACTTTATGCTTGGTAAATACCTCCAATGAAAGAATGTCAACTGAATTTGAACTATGGAAATGCAACAAGGTGGAGCAATCCATCGTGGGGGGAGGGTTTTGGGAGGAGCGGGGGGAATCCCAGTGCATAAAAAAATGTATCACATAATGCAATGTAATTAGTTTTTTTTTTTTAAAAAGGAAATGCAATAAAAATATATGTTTAAAAAATAAAAAAAAAAGAAATTAAAGACACTGAAAAAAAAGTGATGTTGATCCAAAAGATTGTTCTACTGATAGGTAGCTTTCCTATCTATTAGGCAGAGATTAATGAGTCAAAGTATCTTATCCATGTGATAGAATTAGCACCACTGTCCCAATGTTGATAAAATCATAGGCTGTCTAACAGATCTTAGGCTTTAGACTGCATGACCTCTTCCATCCAGGAAAAATGTCCAATTCTTTTAGCCTTAAAAAAAGAAACCAACAACTTTTAGGGGCTGGCATGATAGCTCAATTGACTAATCTTCTTCCTACAATTCTCCCTGCATTTGTGTGGGAGACCTAGAGGAAGCTCCTGGCTTCAGATGGTCTCAGCTTTGGCCATTGTGGCCTTTTGGGAAGTGAACCAGAGGATGGAAGATCTTTCTCCTCTCTGTAAATCTGCCTTTCAATAAAACATAAATCTTTAAGAAACAAAACAAAACAAAACAAAACTCTTCCGGTTCCAAGCCTGCTGGATTGAGGGAGTCCAGGAATCCTAGAAGCGAACCCTGGGTCTGCTGCTTTGCAGCTGCCTGACCCAGAGAAAGGCAGCTCACTTCTTAGGCCTCTCCTGTGTTCTCTCAAAGCTGACAATAGGAACAGGGCCAATCCGGGGCTGTCCGTCCATCACATACTGAGCAAAGCATGCAGCACACAGTAGGGGGTTTCCTTACTGGCAGTCAATGTCAACACTGCCACATTCTGGTGCTAATGTCACTGGCTTTGGTGCCAAGTCACCAAGAGGTTGGGGTGGAGGCACGGAGGGTGGGGGGAGAGCCAAGGGTGTGTATGTGTGTGTGTACAGTTTTGAGCTGCAATTACACGTGCAGGCAAATCTGAGGGTAAGTCCCCTTACACTGCCCAGAGACGAGACAGTCCTCATGAGCAAGTGAAGATGCCGCAGGGCCTTGACTTACAGTTGTGACACAGGAGCAGGCCAGCCTCTCCATCTTCGTACACATCAATAGCTGCAACAAAATTAACCTGCAATGATAACGGGCAATGGTGGTGGGCAGGCAGGACATGGACACTAGGAAAACACGGGCTCAGGCTGCGAGCAGCTGGCTGCCAGGCCATCTGTACCACCTCCCCAACCCAGCCCCCAGCAGCCAATGACGCCACCCAGAGGCCTCGGATGCAATACACAGCAGTGCTTTCTCGTTGCCTCTTCACCCATCTGAGCAACTCTATTTCCAGCTCTGCTGTTCTCTCTGTGCAAATATATCAGGTGTACAGCGCGTGCTCCCAGTAACAGAGCATTTTCACATGGGCTTGTCATTTCATTCTTGGGTCAGCCCTAAAAAATGTCTGGCATTATTCCCACTTCACAGATGGCAAAGGGAGACTCAGAGAGGCTTCCTGGCTGGTCGGGGCCGCAGCCCAGATCCAACCCGGGGCTCGGGTCCTCTTCCTACCTCTGTACTCCTGTCCCCTCAGTGAGGCCTCATTCTGCCTCTGAGCCTCGCAGTGGCCCCAGCAAGCCTGCAGGGCTGGCCTTTCCTATGCTCACTTCTGGGGAGGGGAGGACCTGTCCTGCGGTCCAGGGGGACGCATTTGTCCAGGCCTCAGTTTCTGCATTTGAGGAGGAGGCTCTGGTGCCCATATCCTTGCTGCTGCCTGCTTCCTCCCCCCCGCAGTGCTAGCCCTCTGAGGGTCTCCTACTCCCTTTGCTGCCTCACCTGCATTCCCAGCCCTTAGCCCACATTGCCAAGGAGGCTGCCCTCTTGCAGCCCAGCCAGGACTACCTCCTTCCCACGGAAGGCCCCCGCCAACGCTCACCTCTGCCCAGTACTCCCACAGCCTCTGACATGGGAATCACCACTTTTATCTGGTCTCCCACTTCAGATGATTCCTCCATCTTGCAGCTCTTTTTACAGAAGCAACTTGGATAGTATGAAATTTTTCTCTGTGTTCATAAACTCTAAATCCACTGCCTCAGGCACACACTGATGTGGTCAGTTCCACATCTGAGCGCCTGCTAGGTAGGAGGTTGGCTGGGCAAGCAGCAAGGACCAGAAAGACCTGAGTCAATGTCATACAGGGTTCATGGACAAGGTCTCCACAGCCTGGGTCAAGTCTGGCCTCTGCCACTTCTTAGCTGAATGCTCTGCGGGGAGAATGGACTTCTCGCTCTGGGTCTCTTTCCTTTCTGAACAGCGTTCCCCTTCCCCTCCCCCAAGACTGGTGGGAAGATTCTGATTTCAATGCTAGTGCTGCGTGTGTGCAGCCAGGGGCCTGGTGGGTAGTAGTGGGTGTTCGATGAGGGCTGAGGCTCCTGCATCTATGGGAGAGAGGGGGAGCCAGTCTCTAGCTGACAGGTGGGAACTTGGGCCCAGCAAATGAGCTGGAGCTGCAGGTTGGACTCCCAGGTCTGCAGGTTCTTCTGGGGGAGCCCCTGGCTTTGGGAATGAGGCCAGTGTCGGCTGTGTGTGGGGGAACAGCAGGCCATTCGGGGGGGGTGGGTCTCTTGATACAGTGAACTTGATGTTGACCCTCTCGGTGCTGCTTTAGCGTTCCCTGGAGTTGGGACTGTCTTAGGACTTAAGGTGAGTTTGAAACCCGAAAAGGCAATCAAGGATCTTGGTGCAGACTAGTTGGCACCGGAGTGGGGGCAGGAAGTCCAGAAACCCCTATTGGGCCTTTCTCTACTCTCCCTGCCTCTACTGCTCAGGTCTGAGTGGCAGGAGGCTCTGGGTGCCAGGCTGGCTGTGTTCTGTGGGTATTGGCAGGCACATGGCACGTTGCCTTGTCTTTCTCCAGGGTGCTCCTGCCCGTCAGACAAGGGGGCTCGTGACCACGGAAAGGGACCGCAGCTGCTGACCACACAGGGAGTGAGTGCGCAGTGCTCTTGGAGCCTGGATCTGGGGAGGGGGTTTTTGGTTTTCCTTTCTTCCTCCAAAACAGTTTCTTTTTTTTTCTCTTAGAGAAAAGCTCTGTATCTTTGTTTTCCAAAAAGCATACTGAAGGCAGAAAATTCTAGAATTGTTCCTCGTAGTCATCAGGAAAAATGAGGAACACAGCAAAGCAAGTTATCAAAGGAATTGTCTGTAACTCGGTTTTTCCTAGGCTTTTCATGAGACATGAGAGAAAAAAATCCTCAAGCCTTCTGAGGAATGATCAAGATATTAAACGTAACTAAATAAGAACTATAACATAAATGGAATTGTTGAAAAGACGACATTTCTCTACCCTGAGAAATGATAATGAAACTGCAGAATTCTCAAAGACATGATCTGTTTTAAACTCAAACATGTCAAATGCTGTCTCTGAAATAAGCTTGAGTACTTTCCCCACGAGGACATTTTCTGGAAAGGATGAATGAGCACCTGCTAGGCTATGATTACTCTGTGGTTTTTGTTTTGAGGAGCCAAAATGGGAGAGACCTTTTCAAGGATGAGTCAGGCACTTACTCCCCCACAAGGTCAGCAGGCTGGGGTGGCCCCAGGCCCATAAAGAAGCCCAGGTGGTGGTCGGTGGCTGCAGGGAGGGGAGTGGCAGTGCCTTAGCCTGGGTTCAGGTGGCCTTCAGGATAGATGTGTCCTACTGAATCTACCTTAGTCTTAGAAGACACTGGTTCCTGAGTCCTCCCCATTTCCAGACTCTGCTTGGATCTGGTGTTGTGGGGGCGGGGAAGGCGGAAGCTCCTTCTCACAGCTCCCCAGGTGACCACAGGCAGTGTTCAAGGCAATGTGGATGTAGGCCAGATATTCTGACATGAGCTGGGGCTCCTCCAAACATTCCCAAGCCCATTCAAGACCGGTGAGGTCTTGCGGGAGTAGCGTCCAGGCTCCTAGATGGCTCCTCAAACAGCCGAGTTGGGATTCCAGTACCATGGGAAAGAGAAATGACAGCATACTCTATGGCCAGCACACCAAGACCTTCTTACTAGATAGATCTAGGCTTCTGTACTTCTGGTTTTCTTGTTTTTCATATTGGAGGGCTAGTTTTAGTTACACAGCTTCCCAGCCAGCTCCCTGCTAATGGACCTGGGAAAGCAGCAGAGGACGACCCAAGTCTTTGGGACTCTGCCACTCATGTCAAGACCAGATGAAGCTCCTGGTTCCTGGCTTCATCCAGGCCCAGCCCTGGCTGTTACGGTCTGGGGGTAGGTGGTAGGGTTGAGGGGTGGTAGTGGACGGGAAATCTGTCAGTGTGCCTTTCAAATCAATTAAGATTTTTTTCTGCCTCTGAAAATCTTGCTCTAATCAGATATTACGTGTTCTTAATGATTAATGAGCACTTACTAAGACAAGCTGCAAAGCCTAACTGGAAAGAATTCCATGGTCTTTGACTTGCCGAACAGGATGGAGGGGGAGCCTGTGTGTTTGGAAGCCCTGGTAAGGATCCACGGGTTGTGTTCTCCCACGGGGAGACTGAGGCCCTCATTTTACCTTTTTGTACCTAAGGTGGGATGCTAGTTTACACTGCCCGGTGTGAACCCCGAGTGATTCAGCATTGCCAGGTTTGTGCCTTGTCTCTCAGCGGTACCCACCTGCTGTCATCTCTAGCCTCCAGCGACAGCAGGGTACCCTGGCCTCAGGGTAGTGGGTGCTCAGCAGCTTCTGCTGAGCTCAGAATTCAGACCCCTTCCCATACTAGTTAGCATCAAAGTAGTTTTGCTACTAAACCAGGACACCTGTGCTTTCCATACAGCTCAGGGTGCAGACTTGTGTGCTTCCGTCTGCCTGCCCGCTCTTTCCTAAGAGTTTTGCTTCCCTCCCCACTTCAGCGGGGCTCTTAGTGGTCAGAAAGGAGTCCACCTACCCCCTACCCCCAGTCATTGATCCCTAAGCTGTGAGTCCAACTGACTCTCCCAAGGCCTCCCAGGTGCACTGCCTAACACGTCCTTTGGCTTCCTTAGCTACTGGCATTCAGCTCTCTGACTCTGTGCTTCGTTTTTGTTCAGGAGGCTGGCGTGTCAGGGCAAGATCTGGAAGGGCTGTGTAGGGCAATGGGACAGCACTGTTGAATTAGGGGAAGCCATTTCTCCCTGCTAAAATGCCAACCCAGCGTGGTTCAGGCTGCAGAGTGCACCCATAATACGGGCATGCTGAGTGGGAGGTGATGGAAAGAAACCCCATGAAGGCACCTAGCCCCGTCCCTCGCCCACTCCCCAGCCTGTCCCTCCAGCGGCTGCCTTACCCTGTTGGCCTCCACATGGTGCAGCCGGAAGGCCTCCCCCGTGCTCTCATTCACCACGTCGAACTGGTGTCGGTAAGCCACGCAGATGAGGTTGTCGCTCTCTTCCGTCGGCCCGTCCACCAGGGTCATCACCACGGGTGAGTCCGATAGGCAGATTTCCTGGGTGCAAACAGCTGCCTTCACGTCAGCTCTTGTTGCTAGCCTCCTCAGGCAGCCGAGGCTGCCCCCCTGCCCAGTGGCTAGGGCCTCCTGTGTCCAGTCATTGAGACGACAGTGCTTGGAGGTGAGGCCTTGGGGAATGATGAGGACTAGACAAATCATTAGGCTGAAGCCCCTGTGAGCAGTTAGAGGCACAGCCCAATATACTCCCTGTCTCTTGTCCCAGCACTGCGTCCCACTGGGATCTGCACCTTCACAACCCTGAGCCTACACAGCCCTCTCTTCTTGAGAATGGCCTGCCCCGCATGTTTGGTTTTAGTCCCAGAAAGCTTGCTACCTGCACTTTGCCTGCAGTCATTGCAGCCTTGTGGGAGAACAATGGGAGAAGAGCCTCCGTGACTTATGGGTGTGTGCGTGCTGTCTGTAGATGGTCACCGATGGCCTCACGAGGACCAGTATCCAACTGGGGCAAGACTTGAACTTGCTGGATCCGCCATGCTGCCCCAACCCCATTATGTGCAGCAGTAGCAGACCTGCACAGGTGTAATCCAGGGGACTTGTGCCAGAAACAGTGTCTCAGTTTGCCTGAGTGGGGTGAGTGGGGGACACTGCATGATGGGTCACAAGGCTGTGCCCCCAACAAGTCCTGGTGCCTCAGGCTAGTGGCACAGCTTCCCCCACCCCATGCTTCTCTGACCCTTCTGGCTCCCCAGGCCTGAATCCTGCTTCAGAGGTCCACTTGATTTCTACTCTTGGACCACAGGCTCTGCTCCACCCAGGAGCTAGTGGGAATCAAAGCCGAAGTCTTCGCTAGGGCCCCTTGGGTCCCGCCTTCTCTGAGCTGCCTCCTGCCCTTTCCTCTGCACACCACCTGCCCACTCCAGCATCTTCAACAGCCCCAAGGGCCATGGACTGGCACCCAGCCCCAGGCATCCTCCTCATTTGGTCCCACTCTGCCCTGTGGTGTCTGTTCAGAAGTAGGTTTTCCTGGGAAACAGACCTCTGCCCTCTCACATCCCTCTGCGTTATCCTCCGCCTCTGCTCAGGACTTATTCCTGCTGACTGTCACAGGTCTGTCTGCTGCTCTGTGCTATCCTTCAACTAGAGAACAATCTCCAGGAGGAGGTATGCCTAACTCCATCCAGGTCTCCCACCCGAGTGGCAGGGACTCCACTCCTTGGCGCCATGACCGGCTGTCTGCCAGGATCTGCCTTAGCAGGAACCTGGAGTCAAGAGCTGGAACTGGAGCTGAGTGTTAAAACAGAACGCGGGGAGTCTCGGCTGCTTGACTGAGTGCCTGACAGCAATGAATTCCTCTGGTGAGTGTGCCCACAGGTGAGAGGTCCCTCATTGGTTACGGAACAGGTATGCCTAACTGCCTCAGGCCGGAGTGGCCAGGAGAGAAGTGCTCTGAGTGCAAAACAACCTACCCTGATGTACTGGAATTCTTCAACAGGTGATTCAGACACCGGGGACAGCGAGGAGAGGCCGGGGCCCCCGCTCGGCTTCTTGTGTTTCCTGGTGATCAGGAGCAGTTTATTCCGAATGGCGACCACAATCCTCAGCTCCCGGCTATGGTGAGTGTTAATTGCATACAAGTGGCAGCCTGGGAAGAGAAGGGAACTGTCGCTCAACATGTAGCTGGGGAGTTTAGAAGCCTTGGGGCCTTGATGCTTTGGTGATAACCTGGGAAAACTCCACTTTCTGACATCAGGGGAAAAGGTGACTTAGCATAAAAATGGGTTACAGCAACTGTAGTGTGCAGTGTGTGGTCTTGTCTTCCTACCTGTTACCTGACAGGTCACAGTGACTGATGAGCAGGGTTTGGACCCGTCTGAAGACATCTCCTCTTGCCAGTTTGCTAACTCACCTACAGGAAAACCTGTTCTGCACAGGTCTGGAGCTTCTCTGAAGCCTCAGCCAGCTTCCCTATGTTTTCAAGTTTCCTAAGGTAACAGGTGTCACTACCTCGTGATGTTTCTGAGTCAGGACCAAACCGCAGCGGTCAAATTCCTACTCATTATCTTCTGCAAATCTTGGCCACAGGAAAACCTCAGCTCAACAGAAACCCCCTGAACATGAGGACCCCAGTCACCTTTTGTCTTTTCCAGCTTGTTCTCCCGGCAGTCGGACCTGCCTTTCCCGGCCTGTTTGGCCTCGAGGCCCTTCTGCAAGGCACTTAGCCGGAAGACAAAGAGACGGGCGTCCTTTCCTGGTGACAGGGGAAGAAAGGAGTTAGGTTGGACGAATGAGAAGACCTGGAGGAACTTGGGGAGAGCTAGGACGATAGGAGTAGGATGTAGGAAGCACCCTACATTGCTTTTTGGTTCTCTGCAATTGCGGATGCACCTCCCCGCTGCCCCTGGCTGAGCACGGGGAGGGGGGGGTGCCCCAGGAGAAGCAGTTAACCCCGGAGTACCCCAGCACAGCAGCTGCAGGGGGCGGGCCCTTTCTGGTCTCTCAGAGCACCCACCCGGAAGGGGATGCCACCTTTGTCTGCTCTGAGCACCAGGAGGTCCAGCGTCTCCAGCACGTGCACCTGCTTCACGGGCAGCGACCTGTCGAACACGGGCACTGGCGGGAGGTCGTCTGCAAGAGGAAAGCTGGTTACGTGGGGGTGGCGGCCCTGCCCACACCGCCCTGATCCGGACAGCGAGGAGCCGCGCCTGGGCCTCCACAGAAAGCTCAAACATTGCCCTTCTCCTGGCTCAGGGACAAGTACCAACATGAGGGCACTTCAAGGCGTTTGGAGAGAATGGGCTTAAGTTTTTTTTTTTAATTAAAAAGCAAAACAAAGCAACAACCCCAAACTGGAATTCCCCTGTATTTCCCTTCTAGATGCACCCAGAACTCAGTCTAGAGGTACAGCAACGGGGGTACAAAATTGTATTCTCACTTTTCATTAAACACAAAGCAATTGAATCTCTCAGTACCAGTTTCAATGTGGTGGTTCCAAAAGACTGAACAAGTAATAAGATAAAAATGAAAAAGAGGGTGGGAGTGGGAGGGCAGCCATCTCTCTGAAGTCTTTCGGTAAGTATTATGTTAAGTATTTTCCTATTTTTAGGTACTATGTGAAATGATCTCCTGTTTTAGATCATTTTTCGTGTATCTCGAGACAGTAAAACTACACTTTTCATTTGTACTTAAATACTCTGTTCTAACCTGCTGTGATCTGCACCTATGGTAATTTGCCTCCAAGTTCACCGTATTTCTCTGAATAAGAAATTCTCTTTATTTTAAAGGCAAAAATAAAAGAAAAATATTAATTGTACTGTCCAAATAGCAGGGAAAAACAAATTCCAGGGTAGAAATTTTCAGTTATATGGCTGATTAAAGGCATCACAGGTGTACACAGGACTTTCTTTGAGGGTGACTCAGGGGAATTTCAAATTATCAGCGGTTGCCTTGCTCTCAAAGGGCCGTACGACACCAGGGGGCTATAGGTATGATGTAGGCTGCTCTGTGTGGCAATTTTATTTTTCTCTGGATGCAGACGTGGGGCATTGCAGGTGTCAAGGGTAGCCAGGGTGGGGGTGAGCTTGGTGCAGGAGAGGTGGCACCTTCATTCTGTGGCTGCCCTCAGCTGTCAGTGGCTGTGCCCGGGGCTTGGGCTTGTTTATCTAACAGTCGTTCAGGTGCAAGGGTCTCTGAGGACATCAGCCGTTGAAGCAATCTAAGTGTGCTCGGAGGGCAGTCCTCCCTGGACGGTGCCCAGGACAGGCAGGGGGGACGTGAGTCCTTGCTGTCTGCTCCCTGTTGGTGGGGGGATGGAATCTTTTGCTCCACACGGCTTGTCTCTGATTTCCTTTTAATTATTGGGGCAAATGTGAGTGAATTTGATGATGAGTCATTCACTCATCAATCACTCTCCTTCTTCCTCTACCTCAGACCTTCACAAGAAGGTACTGATTCTCACTGTGCACTGTTGCCAGGGCAGCCTTCATTGTTCCAAACATGGGAGGATGGCCCCAACACCTGTCAGCCACCCACCACTTCTGGCTGAGTTACTGTGATCATCCCATTTTGCGGGAAAAAGGCAGACAACCTTCCAGGGCCTGGTGCTCAGTGTGCCTGTGGCATTTCCCAGTGCCCCTAGGAGGCGGAACTGGTAACTTTCATTTAACCAGACTGAGCTGCCAGTAACTTTTCTGAGGCCGCAGCCCGAGCAGGTGGAGCTCAACCCCAGGCAAGGACAAAGCCAGCTGTGCGCTGGGTCATTGTCAGGGCATGAGAGCCACCTTGCCTCCCATGGGCTGAAGGGACGACCACAGCAGCAGCAGCAGTTGTAAAGTCAATGATAGGAACTGTACACCGGACACAGGGACACTGAGCTAAGCAGTGATGCCCCAGGTTACTTTCTGGGTGTGCACATGGCACAGGAAGGCAGAAGACGCAGGACTGACTGCTGGGTGGATTCCATGACTGCTTTGTCATTTTTTTGTTTGTTTTTCTCTTCTTGTCATCCCCTCATGGAAAACAAAACCACATGGGGGTGGCCCATGAACTGGCATTTTTGTTCTTTCAAAGCCGGTTGGACTACACCTGGAGTGCAAAGGACCTTGGTTTTGCATAATGGACTTGAAAGGAGTGGACTCACAAGGGCTTAGTCTAATGAAATGAAACAGTGGTTAAATGGGACAGAGTGGAGCTCAGCCTGAAAGGGTCTGAAAGAAGTCCACTCCTGGGAACAGCTCACAGGACGACTAGGAGGGAACATGGGAAAGCTGAACAACAGAACACAGAGTCATGGCTTTTCTTTTTTTAAATATTTAACTTTTTAAGAACCGTGGCTTCTAAGTGCTTCCAAGGTACAAAGAAAGCCTCAAGGATTCATCTTCTTAGTGAGACCAACAGGGGAGCGTTTGTTTCTTTTTCATCCTGATTTGATTAGGACTTCATTTTTGGAAATCTGTATAAAACACTGATAAGAACTTAACTAGACTGTTACAGAACGTAGCTGGTGAGTGGAAAAGAACCCTGGGCTTGGAATCCCCTTGGGTTCCAGTTTCAGATACTCTGCGACATCAAGTAAGTCCCAACGCTTCTTTTGGCCTTGGCTCCTGCATCTATGGAACTGAGAGACTAGACCAAACCTTTAGGGTTTGCTTCTTTTTCAAAGCAAAATGTTTTTGGTTGTATGCTTTTGGCAAACAATAACAAAACCTAAGGCTTTTCTCAAAGTGTAGCAAGATCATGGGGACAGAGGGAAGGTCACAGCCACCACTTAGTAGGTGCCAACTGTGTGCTGATATGCTTGGGGCACTTCACGTGGGCAGTCCTTCCTTGGTAGGATCCTTTAAAAAAAATCACCTTCATCTGAGAGAAATCCAGGGCTTGGAGTCAAGCATTCTTCAAGATTACAGAGTTTCCAACTTCAACATTCATTTTCGATTCTCGCTTGATGAATTTTTAAGCTATCTGCTTTTTCTTGAGTTATAGATACAATTTGGCTAAGGGCATTAGGCATTGGAATTAGGACAGGTATCAAAAGTAAGA
The DNA here is from genome assembly GCF_030435755.1 of Ochotona princeps. Lineage (NCBI taxonomy): Eukaryota > Metazoa > Chordata > Mammalia > Lagomorpha > Ochotonidae > Ochotona > Ochotona princeps. The sequence continues at coordinate 5,267,215 of NC_080845.1, forward strand.
CCAACCAGGATCAGACAGACATCCCCCAGGGAGTGTGGCCAGGCTCCCTGACCTCCCCACTCCTGGCACCCAGCCTGGCAGGTGTTGAGTCAGGGTCTGTCTGGGTGCGGGTTGTGCTAGAGGGTGGGAAGAGGCTGCAGTTTTAAGGACACTGTGTCAGTCCCATGATGGTGGCTTTAGGAGTCCCTTAAAATGTTGCTATGGTGACCAGAGCCTGGGTATCTGCAAGGGCTGTGGGGACGTGCCCTTCTGCACCCCCATCTGGGACTCTGGCTTCCTCAGGAGCTCCTTTGTCACTGACTGGGAGCCTGCACTGATGCCAAGAGTCCTCCTGCGGCTCCATCCTTGAATCTATACCCCTGTCCCAAACTGAGCTCACTACCCACTGTGTCTTGGCCGTGGGCAGGTTCTGCACACAGTGGCTGGTCTGTGCTGCAGGGAGCGGCGCGCCTCTCCCGGGGCACACTGATCTATGTGGTTGATGTTACAGGGGCTTGACTCTATCAAGGTCTCTTTGTTTTGACATTCATCAGAAATGGGTTATCTAAGAATCATATTATTTATTTTAGACATCAAGTATTTTACCTCGAGAGAGATCACATGGTCACTAAAGACAGTGGCTCCAAATCATGTGTCCTTGTGGATTTCAGGTAACCATGGTATAAGTTATTGCTCAGCAAGGGAGACTGCTTTGGGGGCATTTGATAGCCAGCTGTCACCTCGTCAGATCTGGGGCAGCAATGAGCCTGCATGGTTGGCTAAGAACATATGTCTTCTGCTTGCATTAAAGACAAAGGGTTGATTTGGGCAGGCCACGACACTTGGCAAACCTCCCCCCTGATGGTGTGATGGGAGTTGATTCATAGTCACCCTCTCGGAATGACTCCAAATTGCACAAATAAAGACAGTTGTAGGAACAGCTACTCACTAACCATCCACTAGCAAGACACCGGCATCCGTGGAAACCAGCAGGGCCTGGCCCCAGGGGTCTGCGCACACGGCTTCATGGGGGAAATTACTGCAGAAACACTGGGGCTCCCAGGGCTGTGAGGCGACACAAGCATGACAAAGTAAGTGCATTGGAGGAAACACACCGTGGCCTGGCCAGCCCACACCTGAACCAGCAACACAGATGCGCAGTGGGAAGGCAAGTTGGCCACACCCTGGAGCTCCACAGGGGGCTGGGCTCTGTTACCTTCCTGAAGAATGCAAAGTCTCCTTTCCATAGGCAGGTAGAAAAGAGGGAGTTTCGGGCACCATGTCCTGCGTCTGTGCGTTGCAGTTACATTCTTTTGGGCAGGGCAGCTGAAGCCCTGGCAAGGCTTTCTAAGGCTTCAGTGTTTGGAGGTGGGGCCGAATATGCTGCCTCTTTCTTGAGAGGATGTGCATTCGTTCATTATAGAAGCAAGTGCCACGTGATGCTATGAAAAAGTCAGATTCCTGTGTTGCTGATTCTGCGAAATTATTAAACCACACACAGTGCAAAGGGTTGGTATCGTCTTAACCCCAAAATGCTTATCGACCCACATGAAGCTAAGAACTCTTAAAAAACAGCGGATGCTGCCGAGGTAACTATGCCTGCTCATCCACAAGCAACAGGTTCACTCCTTGGGTCTCAGTTTCATTTTCCTTCGGGGTGTGAGAGCTGGAGCTCCCACATATGGCTCCGAGCTATACATGGGTGTGTGGGAAGCACAGAGAGAACTTTCAGAGGTCTCGGTCACACCAGCAGAGTGAACATTTTCTTTCTTTTTAAAATAAAAATTATTTTACTTTTATTTGAAAGGCAGAGAGAGGGAATCTTCCATGTACTGGTTCACTTCCCAATAGCCACAAATGCTGGAGCTTCTTCCAGGTCTCCCACATAGGTGCAGGGATCCAAGGACCTGAGTCATCCTCCACTGCTTTCTCAGGCCATTAGCAGGGAGCTGGATTGAAATTGAGGCAGCCAGGACTTGAGCCGGAGCTCTTATGGGATGCCAGTGACTCAGGTGGAAGCTTAGCCTACTACACTATGGTACCAACCCCACATTGAGGATGTTTTCAACATAATCATTAACTCCCCTCGAAATCAATGGCTTTCAGAGATTCTTGGGGACAAGTTGAAGTCTTCCGTCTTTACTTTTACTCTCAGGCACAAGGGCCTGGTAAGTCCCACCTGGGACTGCAGAGAAGCCCTGTGCGTGCCCAGGAGGTGTGTCTGTCAGCACCTAGCGAGGGTGTGTTTCATACTCAGTGTCAAAGTCTTCTGGGATGAGAGTGCCATTAGGGCTGAGGATAAAGGCTGTATGGGCATCACTGCTACCTTAGAACAGCATGGCACTGTGGCGCAGTGGGTAAGGCATCCCATACGGGCACCCGTTTGTGTCCCAGCTGCTTCACTTCCAGTCCTTTTTCCTGCTAATACAAACTGGGAAAGTAGCTGAAGACAGCAAAAGTGCTTGAGCCCCTGCATGCATGTGGGAGCCCCAGGAGAAGCTCCGGGCTCCTGACTTTGGACTGGCTCAACTCTGGCTATTGTGGTTATGTGGGGAATAAGCCAGCAAACGGAAGATCTCTTTCTAGTTTTCTTGCATGCTCCCTCCTCCCTGACCCCCGCTGTAACTCTGCCTTTCAAATTGAAGGAAAAAAAAAAGTAAAGCAAAGCATAGCATGCTTCCCTGTTAGGAAACCCATGAGCCACCAAAAGAATGTTCTAGCTGCTAAGACAGGAGCTGTCCTGTTCTGGAAAGGTTACCTACAGCACGGAAACATTTTATAAACAGCAAGAGGGGCTGTGTTCTGCAGATCGTTGACTGCAACTGCATTTCCCTGAGATTTCTGGCAGTCCTGAGCTTGTGGCTCATAGCAGGACAGACAAAAGCAAAGCCATATGAATGTCACACCTGGAAGACACAGACTCCAGTGCACCTGGAGATCCCAAGATAGGCAACTGGCTCTTCCAGGCCAGAGCACGTGTGCCTGGGGCACTTCTGTAGACAGGGCCCCGGACGAGGCATGGAGGCGTCTGCAAAATGCCAGAAATTGTGCCCACAGCGCTGCCTGCACGTTTTACAGAGCCGGGATGTGGCCTGCCTGTAGATTTCATGGATTCTCCCTGGGGCTGGTGACTGTGTGAGGTTTGAGGTGCTACTGACTGGGACCGGGCACCAAGGGGCAGTGATAGACTGAGATCTGGCTCGCAGAGGCTCTGGTCTGGACCTGACAGCCCTAGACCCCTTCTACCACGTGAAAGGCTCAGGCTACGTCCTGTAGACCCAGGTGGGGACACATCGGCTTCCCGCTTGAATGTCAGACTCCCCACAGGCTGCCGGAGAGCACTCTCCTGGTGCCTGAGAGGCTGTGTGCCAAGGGGCTGAAGAAGCCCCGTGCCTGGGAAACAGAATGCTTCTGGAGATGGCGTGTGTGACTCTGGCACACCAGTCCACGAAGTCCCTGGGTGCAGTCCTTCTCCAGCGGTGGCCACTGCCTGGGGGCAGGTATCAGCAACCCCAAAGGAAATGGCTGCTTTTCAGCAGTTACTGCAAGCAAGTTACGATTTGACAGTTTCAGTTTGAAATCTGGCCCTAGGAACTTTTTATTCAGACCGTCATTAAATCTTACTGGAGGAGCCGACACACTGGTTCAACAGGCTAATCCTTTGCCTGTAGCACAGACATCCCAAACAGCTGCTGGTTCTAGTCCTGGCTGCTCCACTTCCCACCCAGCTCCCTGCTTGTGGCCTGGGAAGGCAGTCAAGGATGGCCCAGGGCCTTGGGACCCTGCACCCATGTGGGAGACCCGGAAGAGCTTCCGGGCTCCTGGCCTTGGATTGGTTCAGCTCTGGCCATTGTGGCTGCTTGGGGAGTGAATCATCGGACGGAAGATCTTCCTCTCTGTCTCTCCTCCTCTCTGTATGTCTGATTTTCCAATAGAATAAATCTTAGTAGAATAAGTAAGTAGAATAAATCTTTGAAAAAATCTTACTAGAATTTTCTGTTTATAACATGCTTAGTAACTCTGCTAATTCCTACTTGTGTGCACGACCAAGGAGATGACACCTTTGGAAGGCGTCCTTTGCTGCCAGGCTTAATTTGATTGCAGTTCTTTCAAGCTCACCATTTCCCTGAAGCTACATTTTAAAACACGAAGGCTCCAGTCATCTCTGCTTCTATCACCAAGGCACACGCATTCATTTCTCTTGCTTTTATAACACACACTTCTCCAGTAAAGCATGCCTGTCCATCTATCCTCTTTAGGTGATCTTTACATTTTTCTGGAAGTAGGCATCCATGAGCACTGAGGGTATTGTTTGGCAATACAAAATCATGTGCCTAGTAAGTTCATATCATAATTAATTTTTTTCTGTTATAATCTTGATTACTGCCTAGTACCCCTAATCCTCCATTCCCAGTGGGAACAGGCTGGCTGAGTGAGTGGAAGATTCAGCAGCAGTGGACTGGCAGCTGGGGTATGTCAGTATCACCTGGGAACTTGTCAGGATGCACACTCCAGACCCTCTCCACATCCTCAGCTCTGGGGACGACAGCCATGCACTGGAGTTAAGCTGTGCCTCCAGCAGAGGTCAGCAGCCCGGGCGCCTCATGCCAGCTGGAGCGAGACAGAACCCTGACCGCGGCCACACTCCTGGCTCGGAGCATGCACGGGGTCAGGGGGTGTGAGCGCACACACTGCAGGCCACCAGAACCTTGCCTGGCTGCCCACGCCCGGCCCAGCAGCTCTGCTCTGTTCCTGTAGGCCACAGCACGTGCATGCCATGGGAACATGGAGTCTCTTTCGGGCCCCGGATGCTGTGATAGGTGAGCTTCTCCCTCTTCCGCCCAGACTTTTTCCCCAGGAGCCTTGTTGAGGAGCAAGGACACTCTCAGGCCCACGGGAAGGTTTCACCAACTCACCTCTCTTTTACAGATCCCCGAAGCTGCCAAGCTGGATGGGGCATCTCCTCTCACTGTGGACTTCAGCTTCAGGGCCTTCAGAACAGAGAGGTCTTTTAAAAAGTTTGTCATCAGCAGTAACGGAGCAGTGGGATGTGGAAGCAAAATTCATAAAACAGGAGCAGTTTCAGACTGAAGGTCTGGTATCCTCCACTGACTTGTCATTGAATAGCGGGTAGTGAAATCACAGCCCAAGGTGCTCCAAACATGGCTTGTGAGTCCTGAACCAGCAACATCGAGAAAAATCGATGCCTAGGTCTCTCTCTAACCTAGATCTCTCTCTAACCAAATTGTCCGTGTGTTTTAGATGGGGGAGCCCTGTAGCCATGCACCTGTGTGAGCAGAGTGGACTTTGCCTCTAAGCTTGCCCTGACTACCTGCTTACACCTGGCAGCTAGGCTGTGATGTGGGGTGAGGACAGGCAGCCTTGCCACCTCCCAGAGCTGAGAAAACAGCAGCGTCACGTAGGACAATTTCCTCCAGTGCCTGCAATCAGGGTACGGCTTGGGGGTTGCCCATGTGGGGTGGAGGTGGCAGGAACTGTCCTACAGGATGTCACTGGATAAAAATTCAGGCTTTTTTGTGAAGGATACTGCCATTGAGCCAGGAGTGGGACCAAAACACAGCTCCCCAGTTGGCTCCCTGCACAAGATGTTCCCAGGATGCAGGCAAAGGATCCCTGCTCACTGGGCAAGAGGGAACCCAGGCTTGGGACCATCCACGTCTAGGCCATGGCAACCCGCTAATGCAGGGTGCTATTCTCTCACAAGTGCCTACACAGCAGGAGGCAGATGGCAGCTGGCCACACCAGGGCCATGTGGTGGGGTCCGGTGAGACCCACCTGCCCGATTCTGACAAATTCAGCCTGGCGCGCCTCCTCTTTCTTTCGGGCCGACTTGGGCGATTCGGGTAACACATCACTGAAGGACCGTCTGTTAAGCATGTTCTGAAAAGCAGAAATGGGTTATGAATCCTGCAGATCTCTGCGACATGTCAGAGAGTTGCCCGGCTCATTCCCCGACCTCCTCAGTTTTACCTGCTTGTCACCTTCACGGCCCAGAGCAGCATCACCAGGAACTGCCGGCCCCAGATGCTCCAGGGAATGCTGAACAACATTTGGCCACCCCATCCCCCACACCCAGATCCCCACAGGCCCTGGCTTTGTGAAAACCACAGTCCCACACAAGGACACTCCAGGGCTGCTCCTGGGCTTCTCTAACGGGGGACCCTATCTCTAGCATGTGGGGTCTCAACTCAGACCCCCGTGGGAAGGAAAGAACTTTGAAGGCCCCAAAGTTACCTTGTGCAGATCTGGCATCAAATCCTGGTATAAGGATCGGATCAGCATATCCAGAGTACGCCGGCGCTTCTGGGCAAAGGTGGGGGTTTCCAAAGTGGCTTTTTCACCATTGATTACTAAACAGAGAAAGTTGAAGGGAAGTTACAAACATTGTTAGCTATTGAGGAACACCATTCACTTTGCTAATCTTGGCGCCACCATTGGTACAACCTTTCTATCGTGAAATAAAGCTTGAATATTCTGCAAAGGAATTTGTGCAGATCACCATATTCTGAAAGTGCATCCGAACCTGTCTTGTTGGTCTACAGGCTTCTTGAAGACCTACCATCTGACCTCCCATTTCCCCCCTTCCCAACCCATGAAGCCAAATCAGCAGGATGCTACTCGATGCGATTCAATAGGTATTTGGTCCATTTTGTTGGGATAACTACATCAGCACAGGACTGGGGTTCTTAGCCTAATGGAAGCTTCTGGTGGGAGAAAACTGAGGTCTTAGCGGACTCTCGGCATTAGGAGCCAACAAAGTGGAATGGACAGTCCCACATGCGTGAGAGTCTGGGAGCCCAGGGCCAAGGTGCAGCTGCTGGCTGTGTATCCTTAAGTGAGTTGTTTGGTGTCATGGGTTCTTTAGATTTTCCACCATATACGGGGGTATCGCTGTATTTCCTTGTAGGGTTATTGTAGCTTAAATGAAATATTGCATAGAAAGAACGTGGAGTTATGCACACTGAACTGAACAAATACTACCTACTAATCTCACTCAGAGGCCCAGAGGAAGGTCAGGGTTCATTATCAGAGATGGAACTCTGTGAGGGCAGGTATTCCTTGGGTAGGGTCTGTGTGCCGGGACAAGCTGGGCGTGTGAGTGGCAAGACTCCTGAGTGTGTCTATTACTGTCTTTTCAGTTTTGTTTAATATGCTTGAAAGGTGGGCTCGGCAGCGTGGCCTAGTGGCTAAGGTCCTTGCCTTGATCCCATGTGGCCGCTGGTTCTAATCCCGGCAGCTCCACTTCCTCTCTATCTCTCCTCCTCTCAGTATATCTGACTTTGTAATAAAAATAAAAAAAAATATATACTACCCTATCATTTAAAAAAAAATATGCTTGAAAGGCAGAGGGAGGCACACAGAAAGACAGGCACACACACAGATAAAGCTATTTTTATTCTGTGGGATTATTTTTTCTCCTTAGTACCTTAGAAAAACCAATTAAAATCGCTTCTCGGCCTTTTGGCTAAGATCAAGTGAAAAACCAATTAAAAAAGATTTGTTCGAGTTGATGGAAGAGGAAGGTCAAGGTTTTTAATGACATGCCCTTTCCTGTTATCTCTGAGTTGTTTACCCGGCTGCTTCCTGCTTCCTACTAAAACTACTTTGGAGCTCAAAGAACCTTCTGATGCCATGGCTCCCAGGCCTGCTGACCACTCACTGAGGCCCCTGGTCCCCATGGCCCCACCATGGCCAGATGCCCTCGCTAACCTCTCCACTGCCTCTAGCTCCTGGGTGTGCACGATCTGCTCAGTCTTCAGTGTCAGATCACCTGAGCCCTGCATTTCCTTTCGCCCCAGCACCCCAGGGTGCAGCAGATGCCATTGCTCTGTCCACTGGCTCAGGGTGAGTGGACAGACCTCACCCTGATGCGTAGGATGTGTAGGCTGGGCAGGCTGGGTGCTCTGTGCAGCTGAGGGCTCCTCTAGTCGCTGGTGAAGGCCCCATCTGCTGCAGGCTCTCTCCCAAGGGTGCCCCCAGCCCCTGTTGAGCTCCCTTCTCTCCCCGTTTGCTGTCTGGGACTTGACCCACATGGACCCCACGGTTTTAAGACTTGGGCAGTTTTACAAGGAACTCCAGATTTCTGACTTGTTCTGCAGACTCAGGTTGTGTGGCAATGTGTGGCTCATACTCCTGAATGGCAGCACCTGCTGGTGCCAAGCTGATGCTTTCCCATGGGTCACAGCTCCTGACACACTTCCTGATCCCACGTGGTCCGCCTTGCCCACTCACTTTCCTTTCTGCCTCTCTAGGGACCTTAGTTCTGGCACTTGATGGAAGGCACATGGACACAGGGAGGGAAGAGACAAAATCATCTCCCTTTCCAAGTGGTCAGTAGGATCTGCTGCTCCCAGCTTCCTGGGAGTGGTGGTGGTAGTGGTGGGGAGTCTGAAGATATGCATTCTTACTTAGAACAAGCAGCGAAAACATTGCAAAATGGAAACTTACATTTCACTAGCAAAAAGTCCCTGAATTCCTGGTGATCTGTAAACACCGGTGGGGATGGCAAGGGTGGGCCAAAGAGTGGGACGCTTTCTTCTGAAAATATTTTCAGCCTGGGTAGGTAGAGAACATTCCAGAATCAGTTGGTTCTTCTTCAAAGGCCACTGGTATCTGGCCCATCAACATGCCTGGCCGCCCATGTGATGTGTTAAAGACATTTCTTCCACACCATACTTGGCTCTCCTTTCCAACTTGGCCAAATCCTCTTCTAGGCCAGAGGACAAGTCTCCCCAAATCCCTGGTGGTCTAGTCCACCAGCCCTGGACAAGGTCAGGCACTGGTGGGTGGGGAGGGGAGGCGATAATAGCAGTGGTCATTATTGAGCACCTGCTGCATCCTAGGCCGTGTCCTCTGTGCTTTAAGAGACAGCATGGACACTGATTCTCACCAAACCGGCACCAGGCCCAGAGCCTCAAAGTTAGTGACAAAATTGGAGCTGGGCTTCCAATCCAATCCCATTTGCCTTCAAGTTCATGCTCTTACATTAATGATTCTTTCACCAGATTAATTTTTGAAGACAGAAAGATAAACAGGCAAGGAGGTAGTCTAGGGAAGAAGCTACTCCTGCCAATAGCAAAGAGATTGTATTTGTTTCCATCACTGCCTGGGAACAAATGGGAGGTCTGTCGTACAGAGCAAGATCATGTGGAATGGATTTTTCTTCACCTTGAAGAAAGTTCTGCAAGGTGAGGGCATTCATTTTGAAGTGATCAGGAACTATGCATATTAAGAGCCTCACAAAACTCATGCTGAATTGACAAACACAAGAATCAGGCCACAGCAATGATGCCATTCATTACCTACCTGTAATTGTCATTTTGTTGGTCGTATCTCACTAAGGCAAAGATATCTGTGGGGACGGTTAAGGAAATAGATAAACACTCTGGTTGATGCTAACTGCTGATGGCCTGAGTGGTAAAAATCCCTGCGAGGTGACTTCTCCACCAACGAGGTCACGGAGCTGTGACTCTTAGTTTGGGACAGAACTGGGACTTCTCTACAAGAGACCACCGAGGGAGAACCCAGAGCCTAGGCCCGACCAGGTGAGCCCATCCCCCAGGTGTGGTGTCAGGCGCTGTCAGAAAAGTCACCTGCTAAGATGTACACATCCTGCGTCGGAGTGCCTGAGCACAGCACCTGGCTCCAATTCCTGCCAACTAAGACCCTGGCAGGCAATGGTGATGGCACAAGCGATCAGCTTCTGCCATCTCCACAGGAGCCCTGGCTGAGCTCCCGGGGCCCAGCTGCAGCTTGGTCCAGCCCTGGCCACTGCTGGCATTTGGACAGTAAATCAACAGACAGGAATTCTCTCTCAGTCTCTCCCTTTCTCTATATCTCAAACAAGTAAAAACTGAATCTTAAGAGAGAAAATAAGAAATAAACAAACATAGGAAACGAAGCAGCTAAGGGCCAAAGGGCATTCCCCTTGCCTGGGAACACAAACCGCTGCCGACGGCCGATCCGTCATCCACCTCATCTCACACATCTTGCAAAGGAAAGCAACGTGAAGCTGCCGCTACACACCTTCGTTCTCCCCCTTCTGGTTGTGGGGGACGAGACAGAACCCAACAGACGGGGACACGCCAACCGGGCTGGGGGCAGCTGCGAAGCACAATCCCTGCTGCTGTGTTAGTTGGGCTGGTGCTGTCTCCACCCGACTGCTTCCTTCCTCCCCGGCTTTCCTCAGCTGGGGCTGTAAAGCCATGGGGTTTTCCTTCCAAAGACTGGGGAGTTGGAGATGCATCTGTATTAACTGTCTGCCTATCCTTCTCCAGGTACAAATGTGTCAAGCCCCAAATCTAAAACTTGGAGTTAAGTGGAAGGTCTGAGAAGTAACGACTGTCACTCAACCACTTAACATGTCCCTGGCTTCTCTCCTAGGCTGTTTGCTGCCGCCCAAGAAGAACTGCCTCAAGCAGGGGGAAATACCAGTCCTGAATCCCAATGAATAGGGAACAAGAGCACTAGAAAGCACCAGTGAGAATGGAGAAGAAATAGTAACTGCAATGCAGGGGCGCACTTCGGCACTCTATTTGTTGGGTCACCAGGAACAACCACAACAACAAAAGTAGGGAGCAAACCAGTTGCAGATGCAGTGAGCCACCGTGCTCCTATCTTCAAACCTCATTCCTGGGTCTTCGGAGAACCTGAACATGTAGGCCAGAATTCATTCCAAAGATGCTCATCGGCTGCCTTTGACTTACAATGTGGAACTGCACAGCCACCGGCGCGGGTTTCGCTGGCGCAGCTTGCAGCATGCCACGTGCATGAGCTGGGCTAGCAGGGCTGAAGAAGCTCAGGCACTGTAGGGGACCTTGTTGGAAGTACGAGCTGACTATGGGGTTAAGACAGCCAACAGAAGCATCAATTGCATCACTTCTCAAATTCCATGACATGATAGCATTGGTAGCTATTTCCAGAGCTAAGTGCTAACAAGGAGAAAGAAGTTTGCCTTTTTATCTGGACTGGACACGTTTCTGTATCTACAGCAAATTTCTTGGGGGATTCACTACCTGTAATTCCTCTAATTCACTTAATCCCGCTGGATGGTGGATGGCCCTTCATTTCATGGGCTACCAAGAAAGGGGAACATATTTTAGAGTCGAGGATTCCCTGAGGGGCGAGTTCAGAGTGCATGGGTTTGATGCTTGCCTCTATTTCCGATTCTAGCTTTCTGCTAACACAGACCCTGGAGGCAGTAGGTGATCCCTAAAGTTCTTGGGTCCCTGCCATCCAGCTGGGCGAACCGGATGGAGTTTCAGGCTCCTGCCTTCAGCCTGGCCCAGCCCTCGCAGGTGTGAATATTTGGGGAGTGAACCAGCTGAGGGTCTTTCTCTCTGTCTTACAAATAAAACAAATTCCACAAGAATGAATCCAATCACTACTCCAATGGAAGGAGAGGGTAAGAGCAACAAATGCAGGGCTTTGGAATTCCCAAACAGTGGGTTTCAGGCTGGAGCCCTGCCAAACAAGTTGACTAGAACATTCGCCCAAGTCAAGTCCAGCAAGGCTGTGAAACCACACAAGCCGAGGCTCAGGATGCGTGTGAAGTGGGAGCGGATCATGGAAGGCTTGAAGGCAGGGCACGTCTCCTCTCCTTCCTGGAACACGATGGTCACGATGTCGTTCCCAATGTGGCGCTTCCGTTCCACCTGCGGTGGCACAAACAGCGCAGCTGAGAAAGGAGAGTGGCGTGTCTACGGAGCGCCACGTGATGTGACGTAAGGTGATGTGACACAGCACCCACAGTCATGGTCCCAGGGCCCCGAGCCACACGCGTCCTTGCCTTTTCCCTCTGTTTCCCAGCCCCGGCTCCTGCTTCTCCTCCGTTGCATTTCCTCGCCTCCTATGCCCGCTTTCTGCCGACTGGATCATTTCACCTGTTTCACTCTCTATCCTTAGACTGGCAGTCTTGGTTCCAAGCCAGAGGCAGACAGTAGAATTTCCCCAAGGATGGGCCTCCAATGACCTATAGATGGCTTCCGAGTAAGCATGTTTATACTGTGGATTTTTTTTTTTTTAAACTTTATGGTGCTCTCAGAGTGCACCATTCTGCTTTTCACTATCAGTATGATAGTCAACACAGGTGGTTCACACCTGGTCCTAAGACAGGCCTTGCAGTAGACAGGCTTAAATTCTGCTCTGAGCACATTAAAGGTGGTGGGCTGAGTAGGGATGCTCTGGAGGTCTGGGGCAGAGAATGTATTTTCTACTTGGCAATCTTTTCAATGTACAGGGTGTGTGTGGGAGCACGATTGGGGTCTAGCCCCGACACAGGCCTGTTTTTTGTTTGTTTGTTTAATAAAGACTTAGCTAGCTCTGAGCAAAGATTTGGTGCAGAGAGTGGCACTCCATAACCTGACCCCAGTTGACCTTTTTAAAATGGTTTCTTAGACCTGGGTTTGCAGATTTCTTTTTTCAGTAGAGGGCCAGACAGCAAAGATCCTGTGGCCCAGGGTTTCTTTCTCCACGGCTCTGCTGTTGCAGCACAGCAGCAGCCACAGACCATGCACCCCTGGGGGCGGGGTGGGTTCCAGGAACACGCTCCTCCCCAACACGGCTGCCAAGCCCTGCTTATCCCATTCATTCAGAATCACCTTTCCTCAGATCCCCTGGTATATTTTCAGCAAAAGACAAGGGAAACATAGCCTCTGTCTGACGCTATTCATTTCGCCTGTGCTCTTAGTTTTGTTCAAAAAAAGCAATTATGTTTGGCAATGCCTCTGCGGGTAGCAAAGTGCTCACCCTCTCCTTGCACATGGCTGGCTGTGTACTGTGCTACTGAGCACACCGCAGCCCAGGTGAGCCTGCGCCAGCCTCAGAGTTGGATTCTGAAATGACCAGCGGCTTCTGCCACCTTCCCCCTGAAACACACGTTTTCTTTCTTTTTCTGGGTGGGCGGGAGGATGTGGGTGAGGAGGGTGCACTGCTGAGGTCAGTTAGGAGCCAGGGTTTCTGCTGGAGAGACAGTGAGGTGACCACAAAGGCACTGTGCTAGGGAGAACTCCTGAGCTTCCAGAGAGTGAAGGGCAAGGGTGTAGATGTCCCAGGTCCCAGGCCTAGGCCTCCAGATGTGGCTGCCAGTTGACTGCAACTGACAAGAGATTCTACAATGTGAGACCAGCAAAAAACCTGCCAGCTGTGCCCAAATCACAAGAAATAAAAGAGTGGCCCTTTTAACTGACAAGTTTGAGAGTAGTGTGTTAGGCGGCAATGGGTAAGTGAAACATGGCCCCTGCCTACTCTGTTCCTGTTGCCTGGCCTCCTGCTTATCTAAGTGCAGACAAGCAGGACCTTCTCCAGGAAGCCTTCCTTGCTCTCCATTAGATGTCGCCCTTCTCTGTTTTCAAAGCATATTTCTCATGCCACTGTTACGGCGTTTATAATCTGTTGCTTTGCATAGTTCTGATGGTTGTCCATGTTTGTACTCCTCACTGTACTTGACTGGAGAACAGGACCCCTGACAGATGAATCATGAATATTATTCCAGTTCTGCCCACAAGAAGACTTAGGCTAAGAGTGAGGTTCTAGTAGTTTTAATGAGGCCCACTTTAAAAAATAACTATTTGGGGGCAATGACTTTTTGGGTATGACGTTAAAACTGCAAGCAATAAAACAGACAGATGAACAGGGCTACATCAAAACTTAAAACTTCTGGGCTGGCGCTGTGGCACAGTAAGCTAAGCCTCCACCTGTGGCACTGGTATCCCATCTGGGTGCCAGTTCAGGTTCCAGCTGCTCCACTTCCAATCCAGCTCCCTGCTTATGGCCTGGGAAAGTGGTAAGGATGGCTCAAGTTCTTCGGCCCCTGCACACATAATGAGGACCCGGAGGAAACTCCTGACATATGATTTCAGCTCAGCTCTGCCTGTTGTGGCCCTTTGAGGAGTGAACCAGAAAATGGAAGATCTCTCTGTTTCTGCTTCTCTCTGTAACCTTGTCTTTCAAATAAAAATAAATGCAATCTTTAAAAAAAATTTAAAACTTCTGCACATCAAGGGACACTATGAACAGAGTGAAAAGACATCCACCTGAAGGGGGTAAATATTTGCAAATCATGTATTTGATAAGGGACTGATATCCAGAATATATGAAGAGCTCCTAAGATTGGACAACAAAAACAACCCAGTTATAAAGGGCTTGAACAGGTGTGTTCAAGAAAGACACACAAATGGAGGCAAAGCACATGAAAAGACACCCAATGCCATTAACCAGAGAAATGCAGACCAAACCAAAATGTCATTTAATTCCCACCAGGATGGCTGCTGTCAAACAAACAAACCAATCAACCCCCAGAAACCATCACCTATACTGGTGAGACTGGGGAGAAATTGGAGCCCTGAGGGGCCCGCTAGTGTGGGAGCGTGAAATGGTGCAGCCACCGGGGAATATGACATGATAATGGTCCATGAAAAAAATTAAATATAGACAGGCCATATGATCCAGTGGCTGCTACTGGTGTATACCCCAAAGAAAATTACAAACAGGGATTCAAACAGATCTAAGTATTGTGATGTTCAGAGCAGCAGTGTTCACAATAGCCCAAAGGAGGACAGAGCCCAGCGTCCACTGACAGATGAGTGGCTAAGGAGGGTGTGGGGAGGCACAGGCAGAGAGGACGAGCCAACCTCAAGAAGGAAGGAAACCCTGGCCCTTGCTACAGTGCTAGACTCCCGAGGTTGTCAACGCTGAATGAAAAGAATAAACAGTGTTTGGATCCGCGTGCAGGAGGTATCTTACGTAGTCAAACACGGGGAGAAAAGAGGAATAGTGCTGCCAGAGGCTGGGAGAGGGAGAAGCGGGAAGTTCTTATTTAACAGGGATTAAGTTTTGGTGTAAGATGAAAGATTTCTAGAGATGGATGGTGGTGACAATTGGGTAATAGCTTGAACAGGCTTGAATGTGGTCAAAATGGCAGATTTTACATTATGCATAGTTGACTGCAATAAAAAGTTATTGCTTCACCAACTGGTCGATGGATAAGCAAAATGTGGTATATATCCTTACAAGGGGAATCGGCTATTAAATGGAATAAAGCAGGAGCAGGTGCTGAGCCTAGCAGTTAAGAAGCCTGCATCACACACTGGAGAGCATCTGTGTTGGCTACCCGAGGCCACCCCAACTCCAGCTTCCAGCTCATGCAGACCTGAAAGGCACAAGGAACTGGGCTCCCGCCAACCATTTGGGAGACTTTGATTGAGTTCCTGGCCATGGTTTTCGACCTAGTGCAGCGCCAGCCACTGCAGGCACTGGGGAATGAACAAGTGGGTGGGAGATCTGTCTAGCTAAATAAACAGCGTTTTGGAGAAGGGCTGAAGCACTGATATGACTATCACATGGATGACCACTGAGAACAAGCCAAGCCATTTACCAGAGACCGTATACTGGCTGATCTCATTTATATAAAAAAAAAAGTCCCCAGCAGGCCCATCTACAGAGGCAGGAGGTAGGTTAGTGGTTGTGAGGGGGAGGTGATGGCTAAGGCAAGGAGGGCTTCTCTTTGGGGGTAATGGAAGTTTTCTAGAATTCACTTATGACGGTTAGGGTTTCAACAGGCTCAGGATAAAATGTGCACTCAGCTACGGCTGTTTGCCTGTTTTCCCTTAGGCCTCTTTACAGGAACCCTGCACATCTGGTTATCATGGAAATTTCTCAGAACAAGCACTCATACCCTCCTGGAGAGGTTCTGTCCTGGCTGGCATTTGGAATCGCCAAGGTGGATCAGTGCTGCTGGACCAAGCCTCGTGCAACCACAAATCCCCAGAAGAGGCAGACAGAGATTTTGTAAAGATTTTGCCTTTAACTCAAGGAATTGAAAGTGACTGATTTGCATTCTGAAGGCTCCTCTGGCTACCAGATTGAGAAACAATCCGTTGGGAACAAGGGAAAGGCAACAAGGCCAGACCGCAATGGAAATAATCCACACACCACGTGACGATGGCTTGGAGCGTGGGGTAAAATGTGGCGAGATTTTTAGATTTTTTTTTTTGCAGGCAAAGTCAGCAGGATTTCTGACAAACTAGACATGGGATAAGACAACACATGATTGACTTCCAGGTCCTTTTGTCCTGGAAGCAGGAAGAGCTGAGGAGGACAGAGAAGCAGGAGGTGGGGCCTCCTGGGATGGCAGGAAGAAGGCAAATGCCAAAGAGGTGGGAGCTGAAGGGCCAACCCCTGTCATCACCATGGTGATGGAGACAGGGCAGAGGGCATGGAGAAGTGATGGGACTGCAGGACTCATAGGATCCGTGTGAGAGAGCCATGACTAGGGCCACTTGCCTCACCACTACCCCATGAGTGCCTGTGCTGGCTGCTCTGCTTCCAACTCTCCTTCCTTCTAACGCACCCGGAAGGCAGCGAAGGACCAGGCAGAGTGCTTGGGCTCCTATACCCACATGAGAGATCCTGAAGGAGCTCCTGGTTCCTGGCTCAGCCCGAAGCTGCAGTGACCATTTCAGGAATGAAGCACTGGATGGGAGATCTCTTTTCTTTTCTGTCTCTCCCCTTCTCTCTTGGTCTCTGTCTACCTCTCAAATAAAATATATCCAGAAAATCTGTATGGGAGCTTGCCTCGTGAAAGCCTATCTGGGATGGGGCTCTGACTAGGGTGCCAGAGGCCAGAATGGCACTGTGGTTCTGTGAGCTGGGCTGGTCTCTAATCTTCCGACTTTGACCTCCGGCCCACGGGGAACTGTGACAGGACAGAGAGAGAGGGGCTCACACTGGTAGTCCCCTTCCACCCCGATATCAGGCCCTGTTAGGGTTCACTGTTCAGGATGCCAAGTCTCCTGCAGAACCAGTTGTGCCCGCCTCTTGTCCACAGCTCCCCAGTCCCTGCAGATCCCTGGGTTGTACCGGGCCTCTCCCTCCTGCTGGGACAAGGCTCACAGAGCATCCTGTGGGCCCACCACTTGACCTCCGCGGGATCCTCTTTCTCATAGTGACAGTGACCTTTACTTGTCTGCAAGTACAGGGTCACAATCACACAGAAGGCTGCACGGACACTCCTGGTCCGTGGTCCACCATCCCCCAGAAGCCAGCAGCACTGCCTTGGTTATGCTGGGACAATTTCTCCTCTGGGATAGGCAGGTTGTGTCTCATGTGGGATGAGAAGGTGCAGACACGCAGGGCTAACCTTGTGTATCAACCCCTGCCGGCTGGTATTCAGCACTTACTTAGCTTACGCCCCTGAATCTGACAAGACTCGGGGTGTGGTTGAGAGAAAGGCACAGCTCCCACAAGTCTCCCACCAGTGCTGCTGTCCTCAGGTATGGCTTGCATTCATCCCTGAAAGGTTTGTGGGCCGGGAGCTGGGTCCCCAATGTGGCAGCGTGGACAGGTGGCGAACTGCTTCAGAGGGAGCTGAGAGAGTGAAGGTTAGGCCCACAAGAGGGATCATCGCTCTCCTCTGGACAACGTGACCTCCTGCCTGGGTGGGAGCTGTTAAAACGGAGTCTCTCTAGCTTGCTGCCTTGGTCTCTTCTACACGCCATGTTGCCACTAGGTTGGCATCCACCATGCCACCCTCACAGGAGCTGAACACACACTCTTAAACCTCAGAACTGTTAGCTAAATCAACCTAAATTATCTTGTCGTAGCGATGTAAAATGGACTAAAGCCGCTTTATAAAGAATCACACTAATACACGGACACGCATAGATGCTGTTACCATGGACCCTGTGTTTCTTGGAGGTGACAGCATCCATGAGAATAGTCATTCCTAAGACTTACAAAAAGCACCCTGAAGTGGCAGTTGGAGCTCAGCTCATTTGTGAACTTATACCATCTCTAACTCTATGAGGCTGGACCAACGCTCTCTCCACACTCCAGTCGCTATGTGATGGCACGTGAGCTCTCCAGGAGCCCGTGTGCACATGTACGCACCTGCTGTTTGTTCTCTTTGGAGTACGGCAACATGGTGGAGACGTGGAACATGATCTCGTGCCCTTGGTACACCGTGTACACAGAATGGATGCCCGTGGTATCATCTGTAAGATACACATATGCAAGTGTT